>NC_060129.1:12480641-12807308 GCF_021461395.2 Schistocerca americana
CTAGACTTTCCAAGTTATTTCTGCCAGGTGCTCCTCCAGTTGCAGATGTATTTCGCCTGGTGACGAACAATTAGCTACATTACGAGTGTCACAGTTGCTCCTGCCAGATGCTCCCTGTTTTATCACAGTTCCGTCTTCAAGCTTTCTCTGGCCAGTTCATCAGAAGCGATACAGCATTATTTGTCGACCTTAAGACATTCACAGTTATTTCTGCCATGTGCTCCTCGAGTTATCCGATGTTTTTTGCTGGGCGACGAGCATTGGCACCCATAAGACAGTCATAGTTACTCCTGCAAGTTGCTCCCCGTTTTAACACAGTCAAATCTTCAAGCTTTCTCAGGCCAGTTCACCACAAGCGATACGCCTTTAATTGTCGACCTTGAGACATTCACAGTTATTTCTGCTAGGTGCTCCTCGAGTTTGCCGATTTATTCCGCCTAGTGGCGAGGCATTTGGCTATCTTAAGAGTGTCACAGTTACTCCTACCATTTGCTCCCCGTTTTACCATAGTCGCATCTTCAAGCATTATCTGGCCATTTCACCAGAAGTGATACGCCTTTATTTGTCGAACTTAAGACTTTCACATTTATTTCTGCCAGCTTTTCCTCGAGTTTTCCTATGTATTTCGCCTGGTGACGAGCATTTGGCTACCTTAAGAGTGACATAGTTACTCCTGCCAGTTGCTTCGTGTTTTATCACAGTCACGTCTTCAAGTTCTCTGGCCAGTTCACCAGAAGTGATACACCATTATTTGTCGACTTTAAGACTTTCACAGTTACTCCTGCCAGGTGCTCCTCGGGTTTGTCAATTTGTTCCGTTGGTGACGAGGCATTTTTCTACCTTAAGAGAGTCATTGTTACTCATAATATTTGCTCCCCGTTTTACCACAGTCACGTATTCAAGCTTTCTCTTGTCAGTTCATCAGAGGCGATACGCCATTATTTGTCGACCTTAAGACTTTCACAGTTATATCTGCAGGTGCTCCTCGAGATTTCCGATGTTTTTTGCCGGGCGACGAGCATTGGCAACCTTAAGAGAGTCATAGCTACTCCTGCAAGTTGCTTCCCGTTTTAACACAGTCAAATTTTCAAGCTCTGTCGGGCCAGTTAACCACAAGCGATACGCCTTTATTTGTCGACCTTAAGACTTTCACAGTTATTTCTGCTATTTGCACCTCGAGTTTGCCGATTTATTTCGCCCAGTAACGAGGCATTTGGCTACCTTAAGAGAGTCATAGTTACTCCTACCAATTGCTCCCCGTTTTACCATAGTCGCATCATCAAGCATTATCTGGCTATTTCACCAGAAGTGATACGCCTTTATTTGTCGAACTTAAGATTTTCACATTTATTTCTGCCAGGTGCTCCTCGAGTTTTCCTATGTATTTCGCCTGGTGACGAGCGTTTGGCTACCTTAAGAGTGTCATAGTTACTCCTGCCAGTTGCTCAGTGTTTTATCACAGTCACGTCTTCAAGCTCTCTGGCCAGTTCACCAGAAGTGATACGCCATTACTTGTCGAACTCTAGACTTTCCAAGTTATTTCTGCCAGGTGCTCCTCCAGTTGCAGATGTATTTCGCCTGGTGACGAACAATTGACTACATTACGAGTGTCATAGTTGCTCCTGCCAGATGCTCCCTGTTTTATCACAGTCCCGTCTTCAAGCTTTCTCTGGCCAGTTCACCAGAAGTGATACACTGTTATTTGTCGAACTTAAGACTTTCACAGTTACTCCTGCCAGGTGCTCCTCGAGTTTGCCCATTTATTCCGTTGGTTACAAGGCATTTGGCTACCTTAAGAGAGTCATAGTTACTCCTGCAAGTTGCTCCCCATTTTAACACAGTCAAATCTTCAAGCTTTCTCGGGCCAGTTCACCACAAGCGATACGCCTTTATTTGTCGACCTTAAGACGTTCACAATTATTTCTGCTAGGTGCACCTCGAGTTTGCCGATTTATTCCGCCTAGTGACGAGGCATTTGGCTACCTTAAGAGAGTCACAGTTACTCCTACCAATTGCTCCCCGTTTTACCATAGTCGCATCTTCAAGCATTATCTGGCCATTTCACCAGAAGTGATACGCCTTTATTTGTCGAACGTAAGACTTTCACATTTATTTCTGCCAGGTGCTCCTCGAGTTTTCCTATGTATTTCGCCTGGTGACGAGCATTTGGCTACCTTAAGAGTGTCATAGTTACTCCTGCCAGTTGCTCAGTGTTTTATCACAGTCACGTCTTCAAGCTCTCTGGCCAGTTCACCAGAAGTGATACGCCATTACTTGTCGAACTCTAGACTTTCCAAGTTATTTCTGCCAGGTGCTCCTCCAGTTGCAGATGTATTTCGCCTGGTGACGAACAATTAGCTACATTACGAGTGTCACAGTTGCTCCTGCCAGATGCTCCCTGTTTTATCACAGTTCCGTCTTCAAGCTTTCTCTGGCCAGTTCATCAGAAGCGATACAGCATTATTTGTCGACCTTAAGACATTCACAGTTATTTCTGCCATGTGCTCCTCGAGTTATCCGATGTTTTTTGCTGGGCGACGAGCATTGGCACCCATAAGACAGTCATAGTTACTCCTGCAAGTTGCTCCCCGTTTTAACACAGTCAAATCTTCAAGCTTTCTCAGGCCAGTTCACCACAAGCGATACGCCTTTAATTGTCGACCTTGAGACATTCACAGTTATTTCTGCTAGGTGCTCCTCGAGTTTGCCGATTTATTCCGCCTAGTGGCGAGGCATTTGGCTATCTTAAGAGTGTCACAGTTACTCCTACCATTTGCTCCCCGTTTTACCATAGTCGCATCTTCAAGCATTATCTGGCCATTTCACCAGAAGTGATACGCCTTTATTTGTCGAACTTAAGACTTTCACATTTATTTCTGCCAGCTTTTCCTCGAGTTTTCCTATGTATTTCGCCTGGTGACGAGCATTTGGCTACCTTAAGAGTGACATAGTTACTCCTGCCAGTTGCTTCGTGTTTTATCACAGTCACGTCTTCAAGTTCTCTGGCCAGTTCACCAGAAGTGATACACCATTATTTGTCGACTTTAAGACTTTCACAGTTACTCCTGCCAGGTGCTCCTCGGGTTTGTCAATTTGTTCCGTTGGTGACGAGGCATTTTTCTACCTTAAGAGAGTCATTGTTACTCATAATATATGCTCCCCGTTTTACCACAGTCACGTATTCAAGCTTTCTCTGGTCAGTTCATCAGAAGCGATACGCCATTATTTGTCGACCTTAAGACTTTCACAGTTATATCTGCAGGTGCTCCTCGAGATTTCCGATGTTTTTTGCCGGGCGACGAGCATTGGCAACCTTAAGAGAGTCATAGCTACTCCTGCAAGTTGCTTCCCGTTTTAACACAGTCAAATTTCCAAGCTCTGTCGGGCCAGTTAACCACAAGCGATACGCCTTTATTTGTCGACCTTAAGACTTTCACAGTTATTTCTGCTATTTGCACCTCGAGTTTGCCGATTTATTTCGCCCAGTAACGAGGCATTTGGCTACCTTAAGAGAGTCATAGTTACTCCTACCAATTGCTCCCCGTTTTACCATAGTCGCATCATCAAGCATTATCTGGCTATTTCACCAGAAGTGATACGCCTTTATTTGTCGAACTTAAGATTTTCACATTTATTTCTGCCAGGTGCTCCTCGAGTTTTCCTATGTATTTCGCCTGGTGACGAGCGTTTGGCTACCTTAAGAGTGTCATAGTTACTCCTGCCAGTTGCTCAGTGTTTTATCACAGTCACGTCTTCAAGCTCTCTGGCCAGTTCACCAGAAGTGATACGCCATTACTTGTCGAACTCTAGACTTTCCAAGTTATTTCTGCCAGGTGCTCCTCCAGTTGCAGATGTATTTCGCCTGGTGACGAACAATTGACTACATTACGAGTGTCATAGTCGCTCCTGCCAGATGCTCCCTGTTTTATCACAGTCCCGTCTTCAAGCTTTCTCTGGCCAGTTCACCAGAAGTGATACACTGTTATTTGTCGAACTTAAGACTTTCACAGTTACTCCTGCCAGGTGCTCCTCGAGTTTGCCCATTTATTCCGTTGGTTACAAGGCATTTGGCTACCTTAAGAGAGTCATAGTTACTCCTGCAAGTTGCTCCCCATTTTAACACAGTCAAATCTTCAAGCTTTCTCGGGCCAGTTCACCACAAGCGATACGCCTTTATTTGTCGACCTTAAGACGTTCACAATTATTTCTGCTAGGTGCACCTCGAGTTTGCCGATTTATTCCGCCTAGTGACGAGGCATTTGGCTACCTTAAGAGAGTCACAGTTACTCCTACCAATTGCTCCCCGTTTTACCATAGTCGCATCTTCAAGCATTATCTGGCCATTTCACCAGAAGTGATACGCCTTTATTTGTCGAACGTAAGACTTTCACATTTATTTCTGCCAGGTGCTCCTCGAGTTTTCCTATGTATTTCGCCTGGTGACGAGCATTTGGCTACCTTAAGAGTGTCATAGTTACTCCTGTCAGTTGCTCCGTGTTTTATCACAGTCACGTCTTCAAGCTCTCTGGCCAGTTCACCAGAAGTGATACGCCATTACTTGTCGAACTCTAGACTTTCCAAGTTATTTCTGCCAGGTGCTCCTCCAGTTGCAGATGTATTTCGCCTGGTGACGAACAATTAGCTACATTACGAGTGTCACAGTTGCTCCTGCCAGATGCTCCCTGTTTTATCACAGTTCCGTCTTCAAGCTTTCTCTGGCCAGTTCATCAGAAGCGATACAGCATTATTTGTCGACCTTAAGACATTCACAGTTATTTCTGCCATGTGCTCCTCGAGTTATCCGATGTTTTTTGCTGGGCGACGAGCATTGGCACCCATAAGACAGTCATAGTTACTCCTGCAAGTTGCTCCCCGTTTTAACACAGTCAAATCTTCAAGCTTTCTCAGGCCAGTTCACCACAAGCGATACGCCTTTAATTGTCGACCTTGAGACATTCACAGTTATTTCTGCTAGGTGCTCCTCGAGTTTGCCGATTTATTCCGCCTAGTGGCGAGGCATTTGGCTATCTTAAGAGTGTCACAGTTACTCCTACCATTTGCTCCCCGTTTTACCATAGTCGCATCTTCAAGCATTATCTGGCCATTTCACCAGAAGTGATACGCCTTTATTTGTCGAACTTAAGACTTTCACATTTATTTCTGCCAGCTTTTCCTCGAGTTTTCCTATGTATTTCGCCTGGTGACGAGCATTTGGCTACCTTAAGAGTGACATAGTTACTCCTGCCAGTTGCTTCGTGTTTTATCACAGTCACGTCTTCAAGTTCTCTGGCCAGTTCACCAGAAGTGATACACCATTATTTGTCGACTTTAAGACTTTCACAGTTACTCCTGCCAGGTGCTCCTCGGGTTTGTCAATTTGTTCCGTTGGTGACGAGGCATTTTTCTACCTTAAGAGAGTCATTGTTACTCATAATATTTGCTCCCCGTTTTACCACAGTCACGTATTCAAGCTTTCTCTGGTCAGTTCATCAGAAGCGATACGCCATTATTTGTCGACCTTAAGACTTTCACAGTTATATCTGCAGGTGCTCCTCGAGATTTCCGATGTTTTTTGCCGGGCGACGAGCATTGGCAACCTTAAGAGAGTCATAGCTACTCCTGCAAGTTGCTTCCCGTTTTAACACAGTCAAATTTCCAAGCTCTGTCGGGCCAGTTAACCACAAGCGATACGCCTTTATTTGTCGACCTTAAGACTTTCACAGTTATTTCTGCTATTTGCACCTCGAGTTTGCCGATTTATTTCGCCCAGTAACGAGGCATTTGGCTACCTTAAGAGAGTCATAGTTACTCCTACCAATTGCTCCCCGTTTTACCATAGTCGCATCATCAAGCATTATCTGGCTATTTCACCAGAAGTGATACGCCTTTATTTGTCGAACTTAAGACTTTCACATTTATTTCTGCCAGGTGCTCCTCGAGTTTTCCTATGTATTTCGCCTGGTGACGAGCGTTTGGCTACCTTAAGAGTGTCATAGTTACTCCTGCCAGTTGCTCAGTGTTTTATCACAGTCACATCTTCAAGCTCTCTGGCCAGTTCACCAGAAGTGATACGCCATTACTTGTCGAACTCTAGACTTTCCAAGTTATTTCTGCCAGGTGCTCCTCCAGTTGCAGATGTATTTCGCCTGGTGACGAACAATTGACTACATTACGAGTGTCATAGTTGCTCCTGCCAGATGCTCCCTGTTTTATCACAGTCCCGTCTTCAAGCTTTCTCTGGCCAGTTCACCAGAAGTGATACACTGTTATTTGTCGAACTTAAGACTTTCACAGTTACTCCTGCCAGGTGCTCCTCGAGTTTGCCCATTTATTCCGTTGGTTACAAGGCATTTGGCTACCTTAAGAGAGTCATAGTTACTCCTGCAAGTTGCTCCCCATTTTAACACAGTCAAATCTACAAGCTTTCTCGGGCCAGTTCACCACAAGCGATACGCCTTTATTTGTCGACCTTAAGACGTTCACAATTATTTCTGCTAGGTGCACCTCGAGTTTGCCGATTTATTCCGCCTAGTGACGAGGCATTTGGCTACCTTAAGAGAGTCACAGTTACTCCTACCAATTGCTCCCCGTTTTACCATAGTCGCATCTTCAAGCATTATCTGGCCATTTCACCAGAAGTGATACGCCTTTATTTGTCGAACGTAAGACTTTCACATTTATTTCTGCCAGGTGCTCCTCGAGTTTTCCTATGTATTTCGCCTGGTGACGAGCATTTGGCTACCTTAAGAGTGTCATAGTTACTCCTGCCAGTTGCTCAGTGTTTTATCACAGTCACGTCTTCAAGCTCTCTGGCCAGTTCACCAGAAGTGATACGCCATTACTTGTCGAACTCTAGACTTTCCATGTTATTTCTGCCAGGTGCTCCTCCAGTTGCAGATGTATTTCGCCTGGTGACGAACAATTGACTACATTACGAGTGTCATAGTTGCTCCTGCCAGATGCTCCCTGTTTTATCACAGTCCCGTCTTCAAGCATTCTCTGGCCAGTTCACCAGAAGTGATACACTGTTATTTGTCGAACTTAAGACTTTCACAGTTACTCCTGCCAGGTGCTCCTCGAGTTTGCCCATTTATTCCGTTGGTTACAAGGCATTTGGCTACCTTAAGAGAGTCATAGTTACTCCTGCAAGTTGCTCCCCATTTTAACACAGTCAAATCTTCAAGCTTTCTCGGGCCAGTTCACCACAAGCGATACGCCTTTATTTGTCGACCTTAAGACGTTCACAATTATTTCTGCTAGGTGCACCTCGAGTTTGCCGATTTATTCCGCCTAGTGACGAGGCATTTGGCTACCTTAAGAGAGTCACAGTGACTCCTACCAATTGCTCCCCGTTTTACCATAGTCGCATCTTCAAGCATTATCTGGCCATTTCACCAGAAGTGATACGCCTTTATTTGTCGAACGTAAGACTTTCACATTTATTTCTGCCAGGTGCTCCTCGAGTTTTCCTATGTATTTCGCCTGGTGACGAGCATTTGGCTACCTTAAGAGTGTCATAGTTACTCCTGTCAGTTGCTCCGTGTTTTATCACAGTCACGTCTTCAAGCTCTCTGGCCAGTTCACCAGAAGTGATACGCCATTACTTGTCGAACTCTAGACTTTCCAAGTTATTTCTGCCAGGTGCTCCTCCAGTTGCAGATGTATTTCGCCTGGTGACGAACAATTAGCTACATTACGAGTGTCACAGTTGCTCCTGCCAGATGCTCCCTGTTTTATCACAGTTCCGTCTTCAAGCTTTCTCTGGCCAGTTCATCAGAAGCGATACAGCATTATTTGTCGACCTTAAGACATTCACAGTTATTTCTGCCATGTGCTCCTCGAGTTATCCGATGTTTTTTGCTGGGCGACGAGCATTGGCACCCATAAGACAGTCATAGTTACTCCTGCAAGTTGCTCCCCGTTTTAACACAGTCAAATCTTCAAGCTTTCTCAGGCCAGTTCACCACAAGCGATACGCCTTTAATTGTCGACCTTGAGACATTCACAGTTATTTCTGCTAGGTGCTCCTCGAGTTTGCCGATTTATTCCGCCTAGTGGCGAGGCATTTGGCTATCTTAAGAGTGTCACAGTTACTCCTACCATTTGCTCCCCGTTTTACCATAGTCGCATCTTCAAGCATTATCTGGCCATTTCACCAGAAGTGATACGCCTTTATTTGTCGAACTTAAGACTTTCACATTTATTTCTGCCAGCTTTTCCTCGAGTTTTCCTATGTATTTCGCCTGGTGACGAGCATTTGGCTACCTTAAGAGTGACATAGTTACTCCTGCCAGTTGCTTCGTGTTTTATCACAGTCACGTCTTCAAGTTCTCTGGCCAGTTCACCAGAAGTGATACACCATTATTTGTCGACTTTAAGACTTTCACAGTTACTCCTGCCAGGTGCTCCTCGGGTTTGTCAATTTGTTCCGTTGGTGACGAGGCATTTTTCTACCTTAAGAGAGTCATTGTTACTCATAATATTTGCTCCCCGTTTTACCACAGTCACGTATTCAAGCTTTCTCTGGTCAGTTCATCAGAAGCGATACGCCATTATTTGTCGACCTTAAGACTTTCACAGTTATATCTGCAGGTGCTCCTCGAGATTTCCGATGTTTTTTGCCGGGCGACGAGCATTGGCAACCTTAAGAGAGTCATAGCTACTCCTGCAAGTTGCTTCCCGTTTTAACACAGTCAAATTTCCAAGCTCTGTCGGGCCAGTTAACCACAAGCGATACGCCTTTATTTGTCGACCTTAAGACTTTCACAGTTATTTCTGCTATTTGCACCTCGAGTTTGCCGATTTATTTCGCCCAGTAACGAGGCATTTGGCTACCTTAAGAGAGTCATAGTTACTCCTACCAATTGCTCCCCGTTTTACCATAGTCGCATCATCAAGCATTATCTGGCTATTTCACCAGAAGTGATACGCCTTTATTTGTCGAACTTAAGACTTTCACATTTATTTCTGCCAGGTGCTCCTCGAGTTTTCCTATGTATTTCGCCTGGTGACGAGCGTTTGGCTACCTTAAGAGTGTCATAGTTACTCCTGCCAGTTGCTCAGTGTTTTATCACAGTCACATCTTCAAGCTCTCTGGCCAGTTCACCAGAAGTGATACGCCATTACTTGTCGAACTCTAGACTTTCCAAGTTATTTCTGCCAGGTGCTCCTCCAGTTGCAGATGTATTTCGCCTGGTGACGAACAATTGACTACATTACGAGTGTCATAGTTGCTCCTGCCAGATGCTCCCTGTTTTATCACAGTCCCGTCTTCAAGCTTTCTCTGGCCAGTTCACCAGAAGTGATACACTGTTATTTGTCGAACTTAAGACTTTCACAGTTACTCCTGCCAGGTGCTCCTCGAGTTTGCCCATTTATTCCGTTGGTTACAAGGCATTTGGCTACCTTAAGAGAGTCATAGTTACTCCTGCAAGTTGCTCCCCATTTTAACACAGTCAAATCTACAAGCTTTCTCGGGCCAGTTCACCACAAGCGATACGCCTTTATTTGTCGACCTTAAGACGTTCACAATTATTTCTGCTAGGTGCACCTCGAGTTTGCCGATTTATTCCGCCTAGTGACGAGGCATTTGGCTACCTTAAGAGAGTCACAGTTACTCCTACCAATTGCTCCCCGTTTTACCATAGTCGCATCTTCAAGCATTATCTGGCCATTTCACCAGAAGTGATACGCCTTTATTTGTCGAACGTAAGACTTTCACATTTATTTCTGCCAGGTGCTCCTCGAGTTTTCCTATGTATTTCGCCTGGTGACGAGCATTTGGCTACCTTAAGAGTGTCATAGTTACTCCTGCCAGTTGCTCAGTGTTTTATCACAGTCACGTCTTCAAGCTCTCTGGCCAGTTCACCAGAAGTGATACGCCATTACTTGTCGAACTCTAGACTTTCCATGTTATTTCTGCCAGGTGCTCCTCCAGTTGCAGATGTATTTCGCCTGGTGACGAACAATTGACTACATTACGAGTGTCATAGTTGCTCCTGCCAGATGCTCCCTGTTTTATCACAGTCCCGTCTTCAAGCATTCTCTGGCCAGTTCACCAGAAGTGATACACTGTTATTTGTCGAACTTAAGACTTTCACAGTTACTCCTGCCAGGTGCTCCTCGAGTTTGCCCATTTATTCCGTTGGTTACAAGGCATTTGGCTACCTTAAGAGAGTCATAGTTACTCCTGCAAGTTGCTCCCCATTTTAACACAGTCAAATCTTCAAGCTTTCTCGGGCCAGTTCACCACAAGCGATACGCCTTTATTTGTCGACCTTAAGACGTTCACAATTATTTCTGCTAGGTGCACCTCGAGTTTGCCGATCTATTCCGCCTAGTGACGAGGCATTTGGCTACCTTAAGAGAGTCACAGTGACTCCTACCAATTGCTCCCCGTTTTACCATAGTCGCATCTTCAAGCATTATCTGGCCATTTCACCAGAAGTGATACGCCTTTATTTGTCGAACGTAAGACTTTCACATTTATTTCTGCCAGGTGCTCCGCGAGTTTTCCTATGTATTTCGCCTGGTGACGTTCATTTGGCTACCTTAAGAGTGTCATAGTTACTCCTGCCAGTTGCTCCGTGTTTTATCACAGTCACGTCTTCAAGCTCTCTGGCCAGTTCACCAGAAGTGATACGCCATTACTTGTCGAACTCTAGACTTTCCAAGTTATTTCTGCCAGGTGCTCCTCCAGTTGCAGATGTATTTCGCCTGGTGACGAACAATTGACTACATTACGAGTGTCATAGTTGCTCCTGCCAGATGCTCCCTGTTTTATCACAGTCCCGTCTTCAAGCTTTCTCTGGCCAGTTCACCAGAAGTGATACACTGTTATTTGTCGAACTTAAGACTTTCACAGTTACTCCTGCCAGGTGCTCCTCGAGTTTGCCCATTTATTCCGTTGGTTACAAGGCATTTGGCTACCTTAAGAGAGTCATAGTTACTCCTGCAAGTTGCTCCCCATTTTAACACAGTCAAATCTTCAAGCTTTCTCGGGCCAGTTCACCACAAGCGATACGCCTTTATTTGTCGACCTTAAGACGTTCACAATTATTTCTGCTAGGTGCACCTCGAGTTTGCCGATTTATTCCGCCTAGTGACGAGGCATTTGGCTACCTTAAGAGAGTCACAGTTACTCCTACCAATTGCTCCCCGTTTTACCATAGTCGCATCTTCAAGCATTATCTGGCCATTTCACCAGAAGTGATACGCCTTTATTTGTCGAACGTAAGACTTTCAGATTTATTTCTGCCAGGTGCTCCTCGAGTTTTCCTATGTATTTCGCCTGGTGACGAGCATTTGGCTACCTTAAGAGTGTCATAGTTACTCCTGCCAGTTGCTCCGTGTTTTATCACAGTCACGTCTTCAAGCTCTCTGGCCAGTTCACCAGAAGTGATACGCCATTACTTGTCGAACTCTAGACTTTCCAAGTTATTTCTGCCAGGTGCTCCTCCAGTTGCAGATGTATTTCGCCTGGTGACGAACAATTGACTACATTACGAGTGTCATAGTTGCTCCTGCCAGATGCTCCGTGTTTTATCACAGTCCCGTCTTCAAGCTTTCTCTGGCCAGTTCACCAGAAGTGATACACTGTTATTTGTCGAACTTAAGACTTTCACAGTTACTCCTGCCAGGTGCTCCTCGAGTTTGCCCATTTATTCCGTTGGTTACAAGGCATTTGGCTACCTTAAGAGAGTCATAGTTACTCCTGCAAGTTGCTCCCCATTTTAACACAGTCAAATCTTCAAGCTTTCTCGGGCCAGTTCACCACAAGCGATACGCCTTTATTTGTCGACCTTAAGACGTTCACAATTATTTCTGCTAGGTGCACCTCGAGTTTGCCGATTTATTCCGCCTAGTGACGAGGCATTTGGCTACCTTAAGAGAGTCACAGTTACTCCTACCAATTGCTCCCCGTTTTACCATAGTCGCATCTTCAAGCATTATCTGGCCATTTCACCAGAAGTGATACGCCTTTGTTTGTCGAACGTAAGACTTTCACATTTATTTCTGCCGGGTGCTCCTCGAGTTTTCCTATGTATTTCGCCTGGTGACGAGCATTTGGCTACCTTAAGAGTGTCATAGTTACTCCTGCCTGTTGCTCCGTGTTTTATCACAGTCACGTCTTCAAGCTCTCTGGCCAGTTCACCAGAAGTGATACGCCATTACTTGTCGAACTCTAGACTTTCCAAGTTATTTCTGCCAGGTGCTCCTCCAGTTGCAGATGTATTTCGCCTGGTGACGAACAATTAGCTACATTACGAGTGTCACAGTTGCTCCTGCCAGATGCTCCCTGTTTTATCACAGTTCCGTCTTCAAGCTTTCTCTGGCCAGTTCATCAGAAGCGATACAGCATTATTTGTCGACCTTAAGACATTCACAATTATTTCTGCTAGGTGCACCTCGAGTTTGCCGATTTATTCCGCCTAGTGACGAGGCATTTGGCTACCTTAAGAGAGTCACAGTGACTCCTACCAATTGCTCCCCGTTTTACCATAGTCGCATCTTCAAGCATTATCTGGCCATTTCACCAGAAGTGATACGCCTTTATTTGTCGAACTTAAGACTTTCACATTTATTTCTGCCAGGTGCTCCTCGAGTTTTCCTATGTATTTCGCCTGGTGACGAGCGTTTGGCTACCTTAAGAGTGTCATAGTTACTCCTGCCAGTTGCTCAGTGTTTTATCACAGTCACATCTTCAAGCTCTCTGGCCAGTTCACCAGAAGTGATACGCCATTACTTGTCGAACTCTAGACTTTCCAAGTTATTTCTGCCAGGTGCTCCTCCAGTTGCAGATGTATTTCGCCTGGTGACGAACAATTGACTACATTACGAGTGTCATAGTTGCTCCTGCCAGATGCTCCCTGTTTTATCACAGTCCCGTCTTCAAGCTTTCTCTGGCCAGTTCACCAGAAGTGATACACTGTTATTTGTCGAACTTAAGACTTTCACAGTTACTCCTGCCAGGTGCTCCTCGAGTTTGCCCATTTATTCCGTTGGTTACAAGGCATTTGGCTACCTTAAGAGAGTCATAGTTACTCCTGCAAGTTGCTCCCCATTTTAACACAGTCAAATCTACAAGCTTTCTCGGGCCAGTTCACCACAAGCGATACGCCTTTATTTGTCGACCTTAAGACGTTCACAATTATTTCTGCTAGGTGCACCTCGAGTTTGCCGATTTATTCCGCCTAGTGACGAGGCATTTGGCTACCTTAAGAGAGTCACAGTTACTCCTACCAATTGCTCCCCGTTTTACCATAGTCGCATCTTCAAGCATTATCTGGCCATTTCACCAGAAGTGATACGCCTTTATTTGTCGAACGTAAGACTTTCACATTTATTTCTGCCAGGTGCTCCTCGAGTTTTCCTATGTATTTCGCCTGGTGACGAGCATTTGGCTACCTTAAGAGTGTCATAGTTACTCCTGCCAGTTGCTCAGTGTTTTATCACAGTCACGTCTTCAAGCTCTCTGGCCAGTTCACCAGAAGTGATACGCCATTACTTGTCGAACTCTAGACTTTCCATGTTATTTCTGCCAGGTGCTCCTCCAGTTGCAGATGTATTTCGCCTGGTGACGAACAATTGACTACATTACGAGTGTCATAGTTGCTCCTGCCAGATGCTCCCTGTTTTATCACAGTCCCGTCTTCAAGCATTCTCTGGCCAGTTCACCAGAAGTGATACACTGTTATTTGTCGAATTTAAGACTTTCACAGTTACTCCTGCCAGGTGCTCCTCGAGTTTGCCCATTTATTCCGTTGGTTACAAGGCATTTGGCTACCTTAAGAGAGTCATAGTTACTCCTGCAAGTTGCTCCCCATTTTAACACAGTCAAATCTTCAAGCTTTCTCGGGCCAGTTCACCACAAGCGATACGCCTTTATTTGTCGACCTTAAGACGTTCACAATTATTTCTGCTAGGTGCACCTCGAGTTTGCCGATTTATTCCGCCTAGTGACGAGGCATTTGGCTACCTTAAGAGAGTCACAGTGACTCCTACCAATTGCTCCCCGTTTTACCATAGTCGCATCTTCAAGCATTATCTGGCCATTTCACCAGAAGTGATACGCCTTTATTTGTCGAACGTAAGACTTTCACATTTATTTCTGCCAGGTGCTCCGCGAGTTTTCCTATGTATTTCGCCTGGTGACGTTCATTTGGCTACCTTAAGAGTGTCATAGTTACTCCTGCCAGTTGCTCCGTGTTTTATCACAGTCACGTCTTCAAGCTCTCTGGCCAGTTCACCAGAAGTGATACGCCATTACTTGTCGAACTCTAGACTTTCCAAGTTATTTCTGCCAGGTGCTCCTCCAGTTGCAGATGTATTTCGCCTGGTGACGAACAATTGACTACATTACGAGTGTCATAGTTGCTCCTGCCAGATGCTCCCTGTTTTATCACAGTCCCGTCTTCAAGCTTTCTCTGGCCAGTTCACCAGAAGTGATACACTGTTATTTGTCGAACTTAAGACTTTCACAGTTACTCCTGCCAGGTGCTCCTCGAGTTTGCCCATTTATTCCGTTGGTTACAAGGCATTTGGCTACCTTAAGAGAGTCATAGTTACTCCTGCAAGTTGCTCCCCATTTTAACACAGTCAAATCTTCAAGCTTTCTCGGGCCAGTTCACCACAAGCGATACGCCTTTATTTGTCGACCTTAAGACGTTCACAATTATTTCTGCTAGGTGCACCTCGAGTTTGCCGATTTATTCCGCCTAGTGACGAGGCATTTGGCTACCTTAAGAGAGTCACAGTTACTCCTACCAATTGCTCCCCGTTTTACCATAGTCGCATCTTCAAGCATTATCTGGCCATTTCACCAGAAGTGATACGCCTTTATTTGTCGAACGTAAGACTTTCAGATTTATTTCTGCCAGGTGCTCCTCGAGTTTTCCTATGTATTTCGCCTGGTGACGAGCATTTGGCTACCTTAAGAGTGTCATAGTTACTCCTGCCAGTTGCTCCGTGTTTTATCACAGTCACGTCTTCAAGCTCTCTGGCCAGTTCACCAGAAGTGATACGCCATTACTTGTCGAACTCTAGACTTTCCAAGTTATTTCTGCCAGGTGCTCCTCCAGTTGCAGATGTATTTCGCCTGGTGACGAACAATTGACTACATTACGAGTGTCATAGTTGCTCCTGCCAGATGCTCCGTGTTTTATCACAGTCCCGTCTTCAAGCTTTCTCTGGCCAGTTCACCAGAAGTGATACACTGTTATTTGTCGAACTTAAGACTTTCACAGTTACTCCTGCCAGGTGCTCCTCGAGTTTGCCCATTTATTCCGTTGGTTACAAGGCATTTGGCTACCTTAAGAGAGTCATAGTTACTCCTGCAAGTTGCTCCCCATTTTAACACAGTCAAATCTTCAAGCTTTCTCGGGCCAGTTCACCACAAGCGATACGCCTTTATTTGTCGACCTTAAGACGTTCACAATTATTTCTGCTAGGTGCACCTCGAGTTTGCCGATTTATTCCGCCTAGTGACGAGGCATTTGGCTACCTTAAGAGAGTCACAGTTACTCCTACCAATTGCTCCCCGTTTTACCATAGTCGCATCTTCAAGCATTATCTGGCCATTTCACCAGAAGTGATACGCCTTTGTTTGTCGAACGTAAGACTTTCACATTTATTTCTGCCGGGTGCTCCTCGAGTTTTCCTATGTATTTCGCCTGGTGACGAGCATTTGGCTACCTTAAGAGTGTCATAGTTACTCCTGCCTGTTGCTCCGTGTTTTATCACAGTCACGTCTTCAAGCTCTCTGGCCAGTTCACCAGAAGTGATACGCCATTACTTGTCGAACTCTAGACTTTCCAAGTTATTTCTGCCAGGTGCTCCTCCAGTTGCAGATGTATTTCGCCTGGTGACGAACAATTAGCTACATTACGAGTGTCACAGTTGCTCCTGCCAGATGCTCCCTGTTTTATCACAGTTCCGTCTTCAAGCTTTCTCTGGCCAGTTCATCAGAAGCGATACAGCATTATTTGTCGACCTTAAGACATTCACAATTATTTCTGCTAGGTGCACCTCGAGTTTGCCGATTTATTCCGCCTAGTGACGAGGCATTTGGCTACCTTAAGAGAGTCACAGTGACTCCTACCAATTGCTCCCCGTTTTACCATAGTCGCATCTTCAAGCATTATCTGGCCATTTCACCAGAAGTGATACGCCTTTATTTGTCGAACGTAAGACTTTCACATTTATTTCTGCCAGGTGCTCCGCGAGTTTTCCTATGTATTTCGCCTGGTGACGTTCATTTGGCTACCTTAAGAGTGTCATAGTTACTCCTGCCAGTTGCTCCGTGTTTTATCACAGTCACGTCTTCAAGCTCTCTGGCCAGTTCACCAGAAGTGATACGCCATTACTTGTCGAACTCTATACTTTCCAAGTTATTTCTGCCAGGTGCTCCTCCAGTTGCAGATGTATTTCGCCTGGTGACGAACAATTGACTACATTACGAGTGTCATAGTTGCTCCTGCCAGATGCTCCCTGTTTTATCACAGTCCCGTCTTCAAGCTTTCTCTGGCCAGTTCACCAGAAGTGATACACTGTTATTTGTCGAACTTAAGACTTTCACAGTTACTCCTGCCAGGTGCTCCTCGAGTTTGCCCATTTATTCCGTTGGTTACAAGGCATTTGGCTACCTTAAGAGAGTCATAGTTACTCCTGCAAGTTGCTCCCCATTTTAACACAGTCAAATCTTCAAGCTTTCTCGGGCCAGTTCACCACAAGCGATACGCCTTTATTTGTCGACCTTAAGACGTTCACAATTATTTCTGCTAGGTGCACCTCGAGTTTGCCGATTTATTCCGCCTAGTGACGAGGCATTTGGCTACCTTAAGAGAGTCACAGTGACTCCTACCAATTGCTCCCCGTTTTACCATAGTCGCATCTTCAAGCATTATCTGGCCATTTCACCAGAAGTGATACGCCTTTATTTGTCGAACGTAAGACTTTCACATTTATTTCTGCCAGGTGCTCCGCGAGTTTTCCTATGTATTTCGCCTGGTGACGTTCATTTGGCTACCTTAAGAGTGTCATAGTTACTCCTGCCAGTTGCTCCGTGTTTTATCACAGTCACGTCTTCAAGCTCTCTGGCCAGTTCACCAGAAGTGATACGCCATTACTTGTCGAACTCTAGACTTTCCAAGTTATTTCTGCCAGGTGCTCCTCCAGTTGCAGATGTATTTCGCCTGGTGACGAACAATTGACTACATTACGAGTGTCATAGTTGCTCCTGCCAGATGCTCCCTGTTTTATCACAGTCCCGTCTTCAAGCTTTCTCTGGCCAGTTCACCAGAAGTGATACACTGTTATTTGTCGAACTTAAGACTTTCACAGTTACTCCTGCCAGGTGCTCCTCGAGTTTGCCCATTTATTCCGTTGGTTACAAGGCATTTGGCTACCTTAAGAGAGTCATAGTTACTCCTGCAAGTTGCTCCCCATTTTAACACAGTCAAATCTTCAAGCTTTCTCGGGCCAGTTCACCACAAGCGATACGCCTTTATTTGTCGACCTTAAGACGTTCACAATTATTTCTGCTAGGTGCACCTCGAGTTTGCCGATTTATTCCGCCTAGTGACGAGGCATTTGGCTACCTTAAGAGAGTCACAGTTACTCCTACCAATTGCTCCCCGTTTTACCATAGTCGCATCTTCAAGCATTATCTGGCCATTTCACCAGAAGTGATACGCCTTTATTTGTCGAACGTAAGACTTTCACATTTATTTCTGCCAGGTGCTCCTCGAGTTTTCCTATGTATTTCGCCTGGTGACGAGCGTTTGGCTACCTTAAGAGTGTCATAGTTACTCCTGCCAGTTGCTCAGTGTTTTATCACAGTCACGTCTTCAAGCTCTCTGGCCAGTTCACCAGAAGTGATACGCCATTACTTGTCGAACTCTAGACTTTCCAAGTTATTTCTGCCAGGTGCTCCTCCAGTTGCAGATGTATTTCGCCTGGTGACGAACAATTGACTACATTACGAGTGTCATAGTTGCTCCTGCCAGATGCTCCCTGTTTTATCACAGTCCCGTCTTCAAGCTTTCTCTGGCCAGTTCACCAGAAGTGATACACTGTTATTTGTCGAACTTAAGACTTTCACAGTTACTCCTGCCAGGTGCTCCTCGAGTTTGCCCATTTATTCCGTTGGTTACAAGGCATTTGGCTACCTTAAGAGAGTCATAGTTACTCCTGCAAGTTGCTCCCCATTTTAACACAGTCAAATCTTCAAGCTTTCTCGGGCCAGTTCACCACAAGCGATACGCCTTTATTTGTCGACCTTAAGACGTTCACAATTATTTCTGCTAGGTGCACCTCGAGTTTGCCGATTTATTCCGCCTAGTGACGAGGCATTTGGCTACCTTAAGAGAGTCACAGTTACTCCTACCAATTGCTCCCCGTTTTACCATAGTCGCATCTTCAAGCATTATCTGGCCATTTCACCAGAAGTGATACGCCTTTATTTGTCGAACGTAAGACTTTCACATTTATTTCTGCCAGGTGCTCCTCGAGTTTTCCTATGTATTTCGCCTGGTGACGAGCGTTTGGCTACCTTAAGAGTGTCATAGTTACTCCTGCCAGTTGCTCAGTGTTTTATCACAGTCACGTCTTCAAGCTCTCTGGCCAGTTCACCAGAAGTGATACGCCATTACTTGTCGAACTCTAGACTTTCCAAGTTATTTCTGCCAGGTGCTCCTCCAGTTGCAGATGTATTTCGCCTGGTGACGAACAATTGACTACATTACGAGTGTCATAGTTGCTCCTGCCAGATGCTCCCTGTTTTATCACAGTCCCGTCTTCAAGCTTTCTCTGGCCAGTTCACCAGAAGTGATACACTGTTATTTGTCGAACTTAAGACTTTCACAGTTACTCCTGCCAGGTGCTCCTCGAGTTTGCCCATTTATTCCGTTGGTTACAAGGCATTTGGCTACCTTAAGAGAGTCATAGTTACTCCTGCAAGTTGCTCCCCATTTTAACACAGTCAAATCTTCAAGCTTTCTCGGGCCAGTTCACCACAAGCGATACGCCTTTATTTGTCGACCTTAAGACGTTCACAATTATTTCTGCTAGGTGCACCTCGAGTTTGCCGATTTATTCCGCCTAGTGACGAGGCATTTGGCTACCTTAAGAGAGTCACAGTTACTCCTACCAATTACTCCCCGTTTTACCATAGTCGCATCTTCAAGCATTATCTGGCCATTTCACCAGAAGTGATACGCCTTTATTTGTCGAACGTAAGACTTTCACATTTATTTCTGCCAGGTGCTCCTCGAGTTTTCCTATGTATTTCGCCTGGTGACGAGCATTTGGCTACCTTAAGAGTGTCATAGTTACTCCTGCCAGTTGCTCCGTGTTTTATCACAGTCACGTCTTCAAGCTCTCTGGCCAGTTCACCAGAAGTGATACGCCATTACTTGTCGAACTCTAGACTTTCCAAGTTATTTCTGCCAGGTGCTCCTCCAGTTGCAGATGTATTTCGCCTGGTGACGAACAATTAGCTACATTACGAGTGTCACAGTTGCTCCTGCCAGATGCTCCCTGTTTTATCACAGTTCCGTCTTCAAGCTTTCTCTGGCCAGTTCATCAGAAGCGATACAGCATTATTTGTCGACCTTAAGACATTCACAGTTATTTCTGCCATGTGCTCCTCGAGTTATCCGATGTTTTTTGCTGGGCGACGAGCATTGGCACCCATAAGACAGTCATAGTTACTCCTGCAAGTTGCTCCCCGTTTTGACACAGTCAAATCTTCAAGCTTTCTCAGGCCAGTTCACCACAAGCGATACGCCTTTAATTGTCGACCTTGAGACATTCACAGTTATTTCTGCTAGGTGCTCCTCGAGTTTGCCGATTTATTCCGCCTAGTGGCGAGGCATTTGGCTATCTTAAGAGTGTCACAGTTACTCCTACCATTTGCTCCCCGTTTTACCATAGTCGCATCTTCAAGCATTATCTGGCCATTTCACCAGAAGTGATACGCCTTTATTTGTCGAACTTAAGACTTTCACATTTATTTCTGCCAGCTTTTCCTCGAGTTTTCCTATGTATTTCGCCTGGTGACGAGCATTTGGCTACCTTAAGAGTGACATAGTTACTCCTGCCAGTTGCTTCGTGTTTTATCACAGTCACGTCTTCAAGTTCTCTGGCCAGTTCACCAGAAGTGATACACCATTATTTGTCGACTTTAAGACTTTCACAGTTACTCCTGCCAGGTGCTCCTCGGGTTTGTCAATTTGTTCCGTTGGTGACGAGGCATTTTTCTACCTTAAGAGAGTCATTGTTACTCATAATATTTGCTCCCCGTTTTACCACAGTCACGTATTCAAGCTTTCTCTGGTCAGTTCATCAGAAGCGATACGCCATTATTTGTCGACCTTAAGACTTTCACAGTTATATCTGCAGGTGCTCCTCGAGATTTCCGATGTTTTTTGCCGGGCGACGAGCATTGGCAACCTTAAGAGAGTCATAGCTACTCCTGCAAGTTGCTTCCCGTTTTAACACAGTCAAATTTCCAAGCTCTGTCGGGCCAGTTAACCACAAGCGATACGCCTTTATTTGTCGACCTTAAGACTTTCACAGTTATTTCTGCTATTTGCACCTCGAGTTTGCCGATTTATTTCGCCCAGTAACGAGGCATTTGGCTACCTTAAGAGAGTCATAGTTACTCCTACCAATTGCTCCCCGTTTTACCATAGTCGCATCATCAAGCATTATCTGGCTATTTCACCAGAAGTGATACGCCTTTATTTGTCGAACTTAAGACTTTCACATTTATTTCTGCCAGGTGCTCCTCGAGTTTTCCTATGTATTTCGCCTGGTGACGAGCGTTTGGCTACCTTAAGAGTGTCATAGTTACTCCTGCCAGTTGCTCAGTGTTTTATCACAGTCACATCTTCAACCTCTCTGGCCAGTTCACCAGAAGTGATACGCCATTACTTGTCGAACTCTAGACTTTCCAAGTTATTTCTGCCAGGTGCTCCTCCAGTTGCAGATGTATTTCGCCTGGTGACGAACAATTGACTACATTACGAGTGTCATAGTTGCTCCTGCCAGATGCTCCCTGTTTTATCACAGTCCCGTCTTCAAGCTTTCTCTGGCCAGTTCACCAGAAGTGATACACTGTTATTTGTCGAACTTAAGACTTTCACAGTTACTCCTGCCAGGTGCTCCTCGAGTTTGCCCATTTATTCCGTTGGTTACAAGGCATTTGGCTACCTTAAGAGAGTCATAGTTACTCCTGCAAGTTGCTCCCCATTTTAACACAGTCAAATCTTCAAGCTTTCTCGGGCCAGTTCACCACAAGCGATACGCCTTTATTTGTCGACCTTAAGACGTTCACAATTATTTCTGCTAGGTGCACCTCGAGTTTGCCGATTTATTCCGCCTAGTGACGAGGCATTTGGCTACCTTAAGAGAGTCACAGTTACTCCTACCAATTGCTCCCCGTTTTACCATAGTCGCATCTTCAAGCATTATCTGGCCATTTCACCAGAAGTGATACGCCTTTATTTGTCGAACGTAAGACTTTCACATTTATTTCTGCCAGGTGCTCCTCGAGTTTTCCTATGTATTTCGCCTGGTGACGAGCATTTGGCTACCTTAAGAGTGTCATAGTTACTCCTGCCAGTTGCTCCGTGTTTTATCACAGTCACGTCTTCAAGCTCTCTGGCCAGTTCACCAGAAGTGATACGCCATTACTTGTCGAACTCTAGACTTTCCAAGTTATTTCTGCCAGGTGCTCCTCCAGTTGCAGATGTATTTCGCCTGGTGACGAACAATTAGCTACATTACGAGTGTCACAGTTGCTCCTGCCAGATGCTCCCTGTTTTATCACAGTTCCGTCTTCAAGCTTTCTCTGGCCAGTTCATCAGAAGCGATACAGCATTATTTGTCGACCTTAAGACATTCACAGTTATTTCTGCCATGTGCTCCTCGAGTTATCCGATGTTTTTTGCTGGGCGACGAGCATTGGCACCCATAAGACAGTCATAGTTACTCCTGCAAGTTGCTCCCCGTTTTAACACAGTCAAATCTTCAAGCTTTCTCAGGCCAGTTCACCACAAGCGATACGCCTTTAATTGTCGACCTTGAGACATTCACAGTTATTTCTGCTAGGTGCTCCTCGAGTTTGCCGATTTATTCCGCCTAGTGGCGAGGCATTTGGCTATCTTAAGAGTGTCACAGTTACTCCTACCATTTGCTCCCCGTTTTACCATAGTCGCATCTTCAAGCATTATCTGGCCATTTCACCAGAAGTGATACGCCTTTATTTGTCGAACTTAAGACTTTCACATTTATTTCTGCCAGCTTTTCCTCGAGTTTTCCTATGTATTTCGCCTGGTGACGAGCATTTGGCTACCTTAAGAGTGACATAGTTACTCCTGCCAGTTGCTTCGTGTTTTATCACAGTCACGTCTTCAAGTTCTCTGGCCAGTTCACCAGAAGTGATACACCATTATTTGTCGACTTTAAGACTTTCACAGTTACTCCTGCCAGGTGCTCCTCGGGTTTGTCAATTTGTTCCGTTGGTGACGAGGCATTTTTCTACCTTAAGAGAGTCATTGTTACTCATAATATTTGCTCCCCGTTTTACCACAGTCACGTATTCAAGCTTTCTCTGGTCAGTTCATCAGAAGCGATACGCCATTATTTGTCGACCTTAAGACTTTCACAGTTATATCTGCAGGTGCTCCTCGAGATTTCCGATGTTTTTTGCCGGGCGACGAGCATTGGCAACCTTAAGAGAGTCATAGCTACTCCTGCAAGTTGCTTCCCGTTTTAACACAGTCAAATTTCCAAGCTCTGTCGGGCCAGTTAACCACAAGCGATACGCCTTTATTTGTCGACCTTAAGACTTTCACAGTTATTTCTGCTATTTGCACCTCGAGTTTGCCGATTTATTTCGCCCAGTAACGAGGCATTTGGCTACCTTAAGAGAGTCATAGTTACTCCTACCAATTGCTCCCCGTTTTACCATAGTCGCATCATCAAGCATTATCTGGCTATTTCACCAGAAGTGATACGCCTTTATTTGTCGAACTTAAGACTTTCACATTTATTTCTGCCAGGTGCTCCTCGAGTTTTCCTATGTATTTCGCCTGGTGACGAGCGTTTGGCTACCTTAAGAGTGTCATAGTTACTCCTGCCAGTTGCTCAGTGTTTTATCACAGTCACATCTTCAAGCTCTCTGGCCAGTTCACCAGAAGTGATACGCCATTACTTGTCGAACTCTAGACTTTCCAAGTTATTTCTGCCAGGTGCTCCTCCAGTTGCAGATGTATTTCGCCTGGTGACGAACAATTGACTACATTACGAGTGTCATAGTTGCTCCTGCCAGATGCTCCCTGTTTTATCACAGTCCCGTCTTCAAGCTTTCTCTGGCCAGTTCACCAGAAGTGATACACTGTTATTTGTCGAACTTAAGACTTTCACAGTTACTCCTGCCAGGTGCTCCTCGAGTTTGCCCATTTATTCCGTTGGTTACAAGGCATTTGGCTACCTTAAGAGAGTCATAGTTACTCCTGCAAGTTGCTCCCCATTTTAACACAGTCAAATCTTCAAGCTTTCTCGGGCCAGTTCACCACAAGCGATACGCCTTTATTTGTCGACCTTAAGACGTTCACAATTATTTCTGCTAGGTGCACCTCGAGTTTGCCGATTTATTCCGCCTAGTGACGAGGCATTTGGCTACCTTAAGAGAGTCACAGTTACTCCTACCAATTGCTCCCCGTTTTACCATAGTCGCATCTTCAAGCATTATCTGGCCATTTCACCAGAAGTGATACGCCTTTATTTGTCGAACGTAAGACTTTCACATTTATTTCTGCCAGGTGCTCCTCGAGTTTTCCTATGTATTTCGCCTGGTGACGAGCATTTGGCTACCTTAAGAGTGTCATAGTTACTCCTGCCAGTTGCTCAGTGTTTTATCACAGTCACGTCTTCAAGCTCTCTGGCCAGTTCACCAGAAGTGATACGCCATTACTTGTCGAACTCTAGACTTTCCATGTTATTTCTGCCAGGTGCTCCTCCAGTTGCAGATGTATTTCGCCTGGTGACGAACAATTGACTACATTACGAGTGTCATAGTTGCTCCTGCCAGATGCTCCCTGTTTTATCACAGTCCCGTCTTCAAGCTTTCTCTGGCCAGTTCACCAGAAGTGATACACTGTTATTTGTCGAACTTAAGACTTTCACAGTTACTCCTGCCAGGTGCTCCTCGAGTTTGCCCATTTATTCCGTTGGTTACAAGGCATTTGGCTACCTTAAGAGAGTCATAGTTACTCCTGCAAGTTGCTCCCCATTTTAACACAGTCAAATCTTCAAGCTTTCTCGGGCCAGTTCACCACAAGCGATGCGCCTTTATTTGTCGACCTTAAGACGTTCACAATTATTTCTGCTAGGTGCACCTCGAGTTTGCCGATTTATTCCGCCTAGTGACGAGGCATTTGGCTACCTTAAGAGAGTCACAGTGACTCCTACCAATTGCTCCCCGTTTTACCATAGTCGCATCTTCAAGCATTATCTGGCCATTTCACCAGAAGTGATACGCCTTTATTTGTCGAACGTAAGACTTTCACATTTATTTCTGCCAGGTGCTCCGCGAGTTTTCCTATGTATTTCGCCTGGTGACGTTCATTTGGCTACCTTAAGAGTGTCATAGTTACTCCTGCCAGTTGCTCCGTGTTTTATCACAGTCACGTCTTCAAGCTCTCTGGCCAGTTCACCAGAAGTGATACGCCATTACTTGTCGAACTCTAGACTTTCCAAGTTATTTCTGCCAGGTGCTCCTCCAGTTGCAGATGTATTTCGCCTGGTGACGAACAATTGACTACATTACGAGTGTCATAGTTGCTCCTGCCAGATGCTCCCTGTTTTATCACAGTCCCGTCTTCAAGCTTTCTCTGGCCAGTTCACCAGAAGTGATACACTGTTATTTGTCGAACTTAAGACTTTCACAGTTACTCCTGCCAGGTGCTCCTCGAGTTTGCCCATTTATTCCGTTGGTTACAAGGCATTTGGCTACCTTAAGAGAGTCATAGTTACTCCTGCAAGTTGCTCCCCATTTTAACACAGTCAAATCTTCAAGCTTTCTCGGGCCAGTTCACCACAAGCGATACGCCTTTATTTGTCGACCTTAAGACGTTCACAATTATTTCTGCTAGGTGCACCTCGAGTTTGCCGATTTATTCCGCCTAGTGACGAGGCATTTGGCTACCTTAAGAGAGTCACAGTTACTCCTACCAATTGCTCCCCGTTTTACCATAGTCGCATCTTCAAGCATTATCTGGCCATTTCACCAGAAGTGATACGCCTTTATTTGTCGAACGTAAGACTTTCACATTTATTTCTGCCAGGTGCTCCTCGAGTTTTCCTATGTATTTCGCCTGGTGACGAGCATTTGGCTACCTTAAGAGTGTCATAGTTACTCCTGTCAGTTGCTCCGTGTTTTATCACAGTCACGTCTTCAAGCTCTCTGGCCAGTTCACCAGAAGTGATACGCCATTACTTGTCGAACTCTAGACTTTCCAAGTTATTTCTGCCAGGTGCTCCTCCAGTTGCAGATGTATTTCGCCTGGTGACGAACAATTAGCTACATTACGAGTGTCACAGTTGCTCCTGCCAGATGCTCCCTGTTTTATCACAGTTCCGTCTTCAAGCTTTCTCTGGCCAGTTCATCAGAAGCGATACAGCATTATTTGTCGACCTTAAGACATTCACAGTTATTTCTGCCATGTGCTCCTCGAGTTATCCGATGTTTTTTGCTGGGCGACGAGCATTGGCACCCATAAGACAGTCATAGTTACTCCTGCAAGTTGCTCCCCGTTTTAACACAGTCAAATCTTCAAGCTTTCTCAGGCCAGTTCACCACAAGCGATACGCCTTTAATTGTCGACCTTGAGACATTCACAGTTATTTCTGCTAGGTGCTCCTCGAGTTTGCCGATTTATTCCGCCTAGTGGCGAGGCATTTGGCTATCTTAAGAGTGTCACAGTTACTCCTACCATTTGCTCCCCGTTTTACCATAGTCGCATCTTCAAGCATTATCTGGCCATTTCACCAGAAGTGATACGCCTTTATTTGTCGAACTTAAGACTTTCACATTTATTTCTGCCAGCTTTTCCTCGAGTTTTCCTATGTATTTCGCCTGGTGACGAGCATTTGGCTACCTTAAGAGTGACATAGTTACTCCTGCCAGTTGCTTCGTGTTTTATCACAGTCACGTCTTCAAGTTCTCTGGCCAGTTCACCAGAAGTGATACACCATTATTTGTCGACTTTAAGACTTTCACAGTTACTCCTGCCAGGTGCTCCTCGTTTTTGTCAATTTGTTCCGTTGGTGACGAGGCATTTTTCTACCTTAAGAGAGTCATTGTTACTCATAATATTTGCTCCCCGTTTTACCACAGTCACGTATTCAAGCTTTCTCTGGTCAGTTCATCAGAAGCGATACGCCATTATTTGTCGACCTTAAGACTTTCACAGTTATATCTGCAGGTGCTCCTCGAGATTTCCGATGTTTTTTGCCGGGCGACGAGCATTGGCAACCTTAAGAGAGTCATAGCTACTCCTGCAAGTTGCTTCCCGTTTTAACACAGTCAAATTTCCAAGCTCTGTCGGGCCAGTTAACCACAAGCGATACGCCTTTATTTGTCGACCTTAAGACTTTCACAGTTATTTCTGCTATTTGCACCTCGAGTTTGCCGATTTATTTCGCCCAGTAACGAGGCATTTGGCTACCTTAAGAGAGTCATAGTTACTCCTACCAATTGCTCCCCGTTTTACCATAGTCGCATCATCAAGCATTATCTGGCTATTTCACCAGAAGTGATACGCCTTTATTTGTCGAACTTAAGACTTTCACATTTATTTCTGCCAGGTGCTCCTCGAGTTTTCCTATGTATTTCGCCTGGTGACGAGCGTTTGGCTACCTTAAGAGTGTCATAGTTACTCCTGCCAGTTGCTCAGTGTTTTATCACAGTCACATCTTCAAGCTCTCTGGCCAGTTCACCAGAAGTGATACGCCATTACTTGTCGAACTCTAGACTTTCCAAGTTATTTCTGCCAGGTGCTCCTCCAGTTGCAGATGTATTTCGCCTGGTGACGAACAATTAGCTACATTACGAGTGTCACAGTTGCTCCTGCCAGATGCTCCCTGTTTTATCACAGTTCCGTCTTCAAGCTTTCTCTGGCCAGTTCATCAGAAGCGATACAGCATTATTTGTCGACCTTAAGACATTCACAGTTATTTCTGCCATGTGCTCCTCGAGTTATCCGATGTTTTTTGCTGGGCGACGAGCATTGGCACCCATAAGACAGTCATAGTTACTCCTGCAAGTTGCTCCCCGTTTTAACACAGTCAAATCTTCAAGCTTTCTCAGGCCAGTTCACCACAAGCGATACGCCTTTAATTGTCGACCTTGAGACATTCACAGTTATTTCTGCTAGGTGCTCCTCGAGTTTGCCGATTTATTCCGCCTAGTGGCGAGGCATTTGGCTATCTTAAGAGTGTCACAGTTACTCCTACCATTTGCTCCCCGTTTTACCATAGTCGCATCTTCAAGCATTATCTGGCCATTTCACCAGAAGTGATACGCCTTTATTTGTCGAACTTAAGACTTTCACATTTATTTCTGCCAGCTTTTCCTCGAGTTTTCCTATGTATTTCGCCTGGTGACGAGCATTTGGCTACCTTAAGAGTGACATAGTTACTCCTGCCAGTTGCTTCGTGTTTTATCACAGTCACGTCTTCAAGTTCTCTGGCCAGTTCACCAGAAGTGATACACCATTATTTGTCGACTTTAAGACTTTCACAGTTACTCCTGCCAGGTGCTCCTCGGGTTTGTCAATTTGTTCCGTTGGTGACGAGGCATTTTTCTACCTTAAGAGAGTCATTGTTACTCATAATATTTGCTCCCCGTTTTACCACAGTCACGTATTCAAGCTTTCTCTGGTCAGTTCATCAGAAGCGATACGCCATTATTTGTCGACCTTAAGACTTTCACAGTTATATCTGCAGGTGCTCCTCGAGATTTCCGATGTTTTTTGCCGGGCGACGAGCATTGGCAACCTTAAGAGAGTCATAGCTACTCCTGCAAGTTGCTTCCCGTTTTAACACAGTCAAATTTCCAAGCTCTGTCGGGCCAGTTAACCACAAGCGATACGCCTTTATTTGTCGACCTTAAGACTTTCACAGTTATTTCTGCTATTTGCACCTCGAGTTTGCCGATTTATTTCGCCCAGTAACGAGGCATTTGGCTACCTTAAGAGAGTCATAGTTACTCCTACCAATTGCTCCCCGTTTTACCATAGTCGCATCATCAAGCATTATCTGGCTATTTCACCAGAAGTGATACGCCTTTATTTGTCGAACTTAAGACTTTCACATTTATTTCTGCCAGGTGCTCCTCGAGTTTTCCTATGTATTTCGCCTGGTGACGAGCGTTTGGCTACCTTAAGAGCGTCATAGTTACTCCTGCCAGTTGCTCAGTGTTTTATCACAGTCACATCTTCAAGCTCTCTGGCCAGTTCACCAGAAGTGATACGCCATTACTTGTCGAACTCTAGACTTTCCAAGTTATTTCTGCCAGGTGCTCCTCCAGTTGCAGATGTATTTCGCCTGGTGACGAACAATTGACTACATTACGAGTGTCATAGTTGCTCCTGCCAGATGCTCCCTGTTTTATCACAGTCCCGTCTTCAAGCTTTCTCTGGCCAGTTCACCAGAAGTGATACACTGTTATTTGTCGAACTTAAGACTTTCACAGTTACTCCTGCCAGGTGCTCCTCGAGTTTGCCCATTTATTCCGTTGGTTACAAGGCATTTGGCTACCTTAAGAGAGTCATAGTTACTCCTGCAAGTTGCTCCCCATTTTAACACAGTCAAATCTTCAAGCTTTCTCGGGCCAGTTCACCACAAGCGATACGCCTTTATTTGTCGACCTTAAGACGTTCACAATTATTTCTGCTAGGTGCACCTCGAGTTTGCCGATTTATTCCGCCTAGTGACGAGGCATTTGGCTACCTTAAGAGAGTCACAGTTACTCCTACCAATTGCTCCCCGTTTTACCATAGTCGCATCTTCAAGCATTATCTGGCCATTTCACCAGAAGTGATACGCCTTTATTTGTCGAACGTAAGACTTTCACATTTATTTCTGCCAGGTGCTCCTCGAGTTTTCCTATGTATTTCGCCTGGTGACGAGCATTTGGCTACCTTAAGAGTGTCATAGTTACTCCTGCCAGTTGCTCAGTGTTTTATCACAGTCACGTCTTCAAGCTCTCTGGCCAGTTCACCAGAAGTGATACGCCATTACTTGTCGAACTCTAGACTTTCCATGTTATTTCTGCCAGGTGCTCCTCCAGTTGCAGATGTATTTCGCCTGGTGACGAACAATTGACTACATTACGAGTGTCATAGTTGCTCCTGCCAGATGCTCCCTGTTTTATCACAGTCCCGTCTTCAAGCTTTCTCTGGCCAGTTCACCAGAAGTGATACACTGTTATTTGTCGAACTTAAGACTTTCACAGTTACTCCTGCCAGGTGCTCCTCGAGTTTGCCCATTTATTCCGTTGGTTACAAGGCATTTGGCTACCTTAAGAGAGTCATAGTTACTCCTGCAAGTTGCTCCCCATTTTAACACAGTCAAATCTTCAAGCTTTCTCGGGCCAGTTCACCACAAGCGATACGCCTTTATTTGTCGACCTTAAGACGTTCACAATTATTTCTGCTAGGTGCACCTCGAGTTTGCCGATTTATTCCGCCTAGTGACGAGGCATTTGGCTACCTTAAGAGAGTCACAGTGACTCCTACCAATTGCTCCCCGTTTTACCATAGTCGCATCTTCAAGCATTATCTGGCCATTTCACCAGAAGTGATACGCCTTTATTTGTCGAACGTAAGACTTTCACATTTATTTCTGCCAGGTGCTCCGCGAGTTTTCCTATGTATTTCGCCCGGTGACGTTCATTTGGCTACCTTAAGAGTGTCATAGTTACTCCTGCCAGTTGCTCCGTGTTTTATCACAGTCACGTCTTCAAGCTCTCTGGCCAGTTCACCAGAAGTGATACGCCATTACTTGTCGAACTCTAGACTTTCCAAGTTATTTCTGCCAGGTGCTCCTCCAGTTGCAGATGTATTTCGCCTGGTGACGAACAATTGACTACATTACGAGTGTCATAGTTGCTCCTGCCAGATGCTCCCTGTTTTATCACAGTCCCGTCTTCAAGCTTTCTCTGGCCAGTTCACCAGAAGTGATACACTGTTATTTGTCGAACTTAAGACTTTCACAGTTACTCCTGCCAGGTGCTCCTCGAGTTTGCCCATTTATTCCGTTGGTTACAAGGCATTTGGCTACCTTAAGAGAGTCATAGTTACTCCTGCAAGTTGCTCCCCATTTTAACACAGTCAAATCTTCAAGCTTTCTCGGGCCAGTTCACCACAAGCGATACGCCTTTATTTGTCGACCTTAAGACGTTCACAATTATTTCTGCTAGGTGCACCTCGAGTTTGCCGATTTATTCCGCCTAGTGACGAGGCATTTGGCTACCTTAAGAGAGTCACAGTTACTCCTACCAATTGCTCCCCGTTTTACCATAGTCGCATCATCAAGCATTATCTGGCTATTTCACCAGAAGTGATACGCCTTTATTTGTCGAACTTAAGACTTTCACATTTATTTCTGCCAGGTGCTCCTCGAGTTTTCCTATGTATTTCGCCTGGTGACGAGCGTTTGGCTACCTTAAGAGTGTCATAGTTACTCCTGCCAGTTGCTCAGTGTTTTATCACAGTCACATCTTCAAGCTCTCTGGCCAGTTCACCAGAAGTGATACGCCATTACTTGTCGAACTCTAGACTTTCCAAGTTATTTCTGCCAGGTGCTCCTCCAGTTGCAGATGTATTTCGCCTGGTGACGAACAATTAGCTACATTACGAGTGTCACAGTTGCTCCTGCCAGATGCTCCCTGTTTTATCACAGTTCCGTCTTCAAGCTTTCTCTGGCCAGTTCATCAGAAGCGATACAGCATTATTTGTCGACCTTAAGACATTCACAGTTATTTCTGCCATGTGCTCCTCGAGTTATCCGATGTTTTTTGCTGGGCGACGAGCATTGGCACCCATAAGACAGTCATAGTTACTCCTGCAAGTTGCTCCCCGTTTTAACACAGTCAAATCTTCAAGCTTTCTCAGGCCAGTTCACCACAAGCGATACGCCTTTAATTGTCGACCTTGAGACATTCACAGTTATTTCTGCTAGGTGCTCCTCGAGTTTGCCGATTTATTCCGCCTAGTGGCGAGGCATTTGGCTATCTTAAGAGTGTCACAGTTACTCCTACCATTTGCTCCCCGTTTTACCATAGTCGCATCTTCAAGCATTATCTGGCCATTTCACCAGAAGTGATACGCCTTTATTTGTCGAACTTCAGACTTTCACATTTATTTCTGCCAGCTTTTCCTCGAGTTTTCCTATGTATTTCGCCTGGTGACGAGCATTTGGCTACCTTAAGAGTGACATAGTTACTCCTGCCAGTTGCTTCGTGTTTTATCACAGTCACGTCTTCAAGTTCTCTGGCCAGTTCACCAGAAGTGATACACCATTATTTGTCGACTTTAAGACTTTCACAGTTACTCCTGCCAGGTGCTCCTCGGGTTTGTCAATTTGTTCCGTTGGTGACGAGGCATTTTTCTACCTTAAGAGAGTCATTGTTACTCATAATATTTGCTCCCCGTTTTACCACAGTCACGTATTCAAGCTTTCTCTGGTCAGTTCATCAGAAGCGATACGCCATTATTTGTCGACCTTAAGACTTTCACAGTTATATCTGCAGGTGCTCCTCGAGATTTCCGATGTTTTTTGCCGGGCGACGAGCATTGGCAACCTTAAGAGAGTCATAGCTACTCCTGCAAGTTGCTTCCCGTTTTAACACAGTCAAATTTCCAAGCTCTGTCGGGCCAGTTAACCACAAGCGATACGCCTTTATTTGTCGACCTTAAGACTTTCACAGTTATTTCTGCTATTTGCACCTCGAGTTTGCCGATTTATTTCGCCCAGTAACGAGGCATTTGGCTACCTTAAGAGAGTCATAGTTACTCCTACCAATTGCTCCCCGTTTTACCATAGTCGCATCATCAAGCATTATCTGGCTATTTCACCAGAAGTGATACGCCTTTATTTGTCGAACTTAAGACTTTCACATTTATTTCTGCCAGGTGCTCCTCGAGTTTTCCTATGTATTTCGCCTGGTGACGAGCGTTTGGCTACCTTAAGAGTGTCATAGTTACTCCTGCCAGTTGCTCAGTGTTTTATCACAGTCACATCTTCAAGCTCTCTGGCCAGTTCACCAGAAGTGATACGCCATTACTTGTCGAACTCTAGACTTTCCAAGTTATTTCTGCCAGGTGCTCCTCCAGTTGCAGATGTATTTCGCCTGGTGACGAACAATTGACTACATTACGAGTGTCATAGTTGCTCCTGCCAGATGCTCCCTGTTTTATCACAGTCCCGTCTTCAAGCTTTCTCTGGCCAGTTCACCAGAAGTGATACACTGTTATTTGTCGAACTTAAGACTTTCACAGTTACTCCTGCCAGGTGCTCCTCGAGTTTGCCCATTTATTCCGTTGGTTACAAGGCATTTGGCTACCTTAAGAGAGTCATAGTTACTCCTGCAAGTTGCTCCCCATTTTAACACAGTCAAATCTTCAAGCTTTCTCGGGCCAGTTCACCACAAGCGATACGCCTTTATTTGTCGACCTTAAGACGTTCACAATTATTTCTGCTAGGTGCACCTCGAGTTTGCCGATTTATTCCGCCTAGTGACGAGGCATTTGGCTACCTTAAGAGAGTCACAGTTACTCCTACCAATTGCTCCCCGTTTTACCATAGTCGCATCTTCAAGCATTATCTGGCCATTTCACCAGAAGTGATACGCCTTTATTTGTCGAACGTAAGACTTTCACATTTATTTCTGCCAGGTGCTCCTCGAGTTTTCCTATGTATTTCGCCTGGTGACGAGCATTTGGCTACCTTAAGAGTGTCATAGTTACTCCTGCCAGTTGCTCAGTGTTTTATCACAGTCACGTCTTCAAGCTCTCTGGCCAGTTCACCAGAAGTGATACGCCATTACTTGTCGAACTCTAGACTTTCCATGTTATTTCTGCCAGGTGCTCCTCCAGTTGCAGATGTATTTCGCCTGGTGACGAACAATTGACTACATTACGAGTGTCATAGTTGCTCCTGCCAGATGCTCCCTGTTTTATCACAGTCCCGTCTTCAAGCTTTCTCTGGCCAGTTCACCAGAAGTGATACACTGTTATTTGTCGAACTTAAGACTTTCACAGTTACTCCTGCCAGGTGCTCCTCGAGTTTGCCCATTTATTCCGTTGGTTACAAGGCATTTGGCTACCTTAAGAGAGTCATAGTTACTCCTGCAAGTTGCTCCCCATTTTAACACAGTCAAATCTTCAAGCTTTCTCGGGCCAGTTCACCACAAGCGATACGCCTTTATTTGTCGACCTTAAGACGTTCACAATTATTTCTGCTAGGTGCACCTCGAGTTTGCCGATTTATTCCGCCTAGTGACGAGGCATTTGGCTACCTTAAGAGAGTCACAGTGACTCCTACCAATTGCTCCCCGTTTTACCATAGTCGCATCTTCAAGCATTATCTGGCCATTTCACCAGAAGTGATACGCCTTTATTTGTCGAACGTAAGACTTTCACATTTATTTCTGCCAGGTGCTCCGCGAGTTTTCCTATGTATTTCGCCTGGTGACGTTCATTTGGCTACCTTAAGAGTGTCATAGTTACTCCTGCCAGTTGCTCCGTGTTTTATCACAGTCACGTCTTCAAGCTCTCTGGCCAGTTCACCAGAAGTGATACGCCATTACTTGTCGAACTCTAGACTTTCCAAGTTATTTCTGCCAGGTGCTCCTCCAGTTGCAGATGTATTTCGCCTGGTGACGAACAATTGACTACATTACGAGTGTCATAGTTGCTCCTGCCAGATGCTCCCTGTTTTATCACAGTCCCGTCTTCAAGCTTTCTCTGGCCAGTTCACCAGAAGTGATACACTGTTATTTGTCGAACTTAAGACTTTCACAGTTACTCCTGCCAGGTGCTCCTCGAGTTTGCCCATTTATTCCGTTGGTTACAAGGCATTTGGCTACCTTAAGAGAGTCATAGTTACTCCTGCAAGTTGCTCCCCATTTTAACACAGTCAAATCTTCAAGCTTTCTCGGGCCAGTTCACCACAAGCGATACGCCTTTATTTGTCGACCTTAAGACATTCACAATTATTTCTGCTAGGTGCACCTCGAGTTTGCCGATTTATTCCGCCTAGTGACGAGGCATTTGGCTACCTTAAGAGAGTCACAGTTACTCCTACCAATTGCTCCCCGTTTTACCATAGTCGCATCTTCAAGCATTATCTGGCCATTTCACCGGAAGTGATACGCCTTTATTTGTCGAACGTAAGACTTTCACATTTATTTCTGCCAGGTGCTCCTCGAGTTTTCCTATGTATTTCGCCTGGTGACGAGCATTTGGCTACCTTAAGAGTGTCATAGTTACTCCTGCCAGTTGCTCCGTGTTTTATCACAGTCACGTCTTCAAGCTCTCTGGCCAGTTCACCAGAAGTGATACGCCATTACTTGTCGAACTCTAGACTTTCCAAGTTATTTCTGCCAGGTGCTCCTCCAGTTGCAGATGTATTTCGCCTGGTGACGAACAATTAGCTACATTACGAGTGTCACAGTTGCTCCTGCCAGATGCTCCCTGTTTTATCACAGTTCCGTCTTCAAGCTTTCTCTGGCCAGTTCATCAGAAGCGATACAGCATTATTTGTCGACCTTAAGACATTCACAGTTATTTCTGCCATGTGCTCCTCGAGTTATCCGATGTTTTTTGCTGGGCGACGAGCATTGGCACCCATAAGACAGTCATAGTTACTCCTGCAAGTTGCTCCCCGTTTTAACACAGTCAAATCTTCAAGCTTTCTCAGGCCAGTTCACCACAAGCGATACGCCTTTAATTGTCGACCTTGAGACATTCACAGTTATTTCTGCTAGGTGCTCCTCGAGTTTGCCGATTTATTCCGCCTAGTGGCGAGGCATTTGGCTATCTTAAGAGTGTCACAGTTACTCCTACCATTTGCTCCCCGTTTTACCATAGTCGCATCTTCAAGCATTATCTGGCCATTTCACCAGAAGTGATACGCCTTTATTTGTCGAACTTAAGACTTTCACATTTATTTCTGCCAGGTGCTCCTCGAGTTTTCCTATGTATTTCGCCTGGTGACGAGCGTTTGGCTACCTTAAGAGTGTCATAGTTACTCCTGCCAGTTGCTCAGTGTTTTATCACAGTCACATCTTCAAGCTCTCTGGCCAGTTCACCAGAAGTGATACGCCATTACTTGTCGAACTCTAGACTTTCCAAGTTATTTCTGCCAGGTGCTCCTCCAGTTGCAGATGTATTTCGCCTGGTGACGAACAATTGGCTACATTACGAGTGTCATAGTTGCTCCTGCCAGATGCTCCCTGTTTTATCACCGTCCCGTCTTCAAGCTTTCTCTGGCCAGTTCACCAGAAGTGATACACTGTTATTTGTCGAACTTAAGACTTTCACAGTTACTCCTGCCAGGTGCTCCTCGAGTTTGCCCATTTATTCCGTTGGTTACAAGGCATTTGGCTACCTTAAGAGAGTCATAGTTACTCCTGCAAGTTGCTCCCCATTTTAACACAGTCAAATCTTCAAGCTTTCTCCGGCCAGTTCACCACAAGCGATACGCCTTTATTTGTCGACCTTGAGACATTCACAGTTATTTCTGCTAGGTGCTCCTCGAGTTTGCCGATTTATTCCGCCTAGTGGCGAGGCATTTGGCTATCTTAAGAGTGTCACAGTTACTCCTACCATTTGCTCCCCGTTTTACCATAGTCGCATCTTCAAGCATTATCTGGCCATTTCACCAGAAGTGATACGCCTTTATTTGTCGAACTTAAGACTTTCACATTTATTTCTGCCAGCTTTTCCTCGAGTTTTCCTATGTATTTCGCCTGGTGACGAGCATTTGGCTACCTTAAGAGTGACATAGTTACTCCTGCCAGTTGCTTCGTGTTTTATCACAGTCACGTCTTCAAGTTCTCTGGCCAGTTCACCAGAAGTGATACACCATTATTTGTCGACTTTAAGACTTTCACAGTTACTCCTGCCAGGTGCTCCTCGGGTTTGTCAATTTGTTCCGTTGGTGACGAGGCATTTTTCTACCTTAAGAGAGTCATTGTTACTCATAATATTTGCTCCCCGTTTTACCACAGTCACGTATTCAAGCTTTCTCTGGTCAGTTCATCAGAAGCGATACGCCATTATTTGTCGACCTTAAGACTTTCACAGTTATATCTGCAGGTGCTCCTCGAGATTTCCGATGTTTTTTGCCGGGCGACGAGCATTGGCAACCTTAAGAGAGTCATAGCTACTCCTGCAAGTTGCTTCCCGTTTTAACACAGTCAAATTTCCAAGCTCTGTCGGGCCAGTTAACCACAAGCGATACGCCTTTATTTGTCGACCTTAAGACTTTCACAGTTATTTCTGCTATTTGCACCTCGAGTTTGCCGATTTATTTCGCCCAGTAACGAGGCATTTGGCTACCTTAAGAGAGTCATAGTTACTCCTACCAATTGCTCCCCGTTTTACCATAGTCGCATCATCAAGCATTATCTGGCTATTTCACCAGAAGTGATACGCCTTTATTTGTCGAACTTAAGACTTTCACATTTATTTCTGCCAGGTGCTCCTCGAGTTTTCCTATGTATTTCGCCTGGTGACGAGCGTTTGGCTACCTTAAGAGTGTCATAGTTACTCCTGCCAGTTGCTCAGTGTTTTATCACAGTCACATCTTCAAGCTCTCTGGCCAGTTCACCAGAAGTGATACGCCATTACTTGTCGAACTCTAGACTTTCCAAGTTATTTCTGCCAGGTGCTCCTCCAGTTGCAGATGTATTTCGCCTGGTGACGAACAATTGACTACATTACGAGTGTCATAGTTGCTCCTGCCAGATGCTCCCTGTTTTATCACAGTCCCGTCTTCAAGCTTTCTCTGGCCAGTTCACCAGAAGTGATACACTGTTATTTGTCGAACTTAAGACTTTCACAGTTACTCCTGCCAGGTGCTCCTCGAGTTTGCCCATTTATTCCGTTGGTTACAAGGCATTTGGCTACCTTAAGAGAGTCATAGTTACTCCTGCAAGTTGCTCCCCATTTTAACACAGTCAAATCTTCAAGCTTTCTCGGGCCAGTTCACCACAAGCGATACGCCTTTATTTGTCGACCTTAAGACGTTCACAATTATTTCTGCTAGGTGCACCTCGAGTTTGCCGATTTATTCCGCCTAGTGACGAGGCATTTGGCTACCTTAAGAGAGTCACAGTTACTCCTACCAATTGCTCTCCGTTTTACCATAGTCGCATCTTCAAGCATTATCTGGCCATTTCACCAGAAGTGATACGCCTTTATTTGTCGAACGTAAGACTTTCACATTTATTTCTGCCAGGTGCTCCTCGAGTTTTCCTATGTATTTCGCCTGGTGACGAGCATTTGGCTACCTTAAGAGTGTCATAGTTACTCCTGCCAGTTGCTCAGTGTTTTATCACAGTCACGTCTTCAAGCTCTCTGGCCAGTTCACCAGAAGTGATACGCCATTACTTGTCGAACTCTAGACTTTCCATGTTATTTCTGCCAGGTGCTCCTCCAGTTGCAGATGTATTTCGCCTGGTGACGAACAATTGACTACATTACGAGTGTCATAGTTGCTCCTGCCAGATGCTCCCTGTTTTATCACAGTCCCGTCTTCAAGCTTTCTCTGGCCAGTTCACCAGAAGTGATACACTGTTATTTGTCGAACTTAAGACTTTCACAGTTACTCCTGCCAGGTGCTCCTCGAGTTTGCCCATTTATTCCGTTGGTTACAAGGCATTTGGCTACCTTAAGAGAGTCATAGTTACTCCTGCAAGTTGCTCCCCATTTTAACACAGTCAAATCTTCAAGCTTTCTCGGGCCAGTTCACCACAAGCGATACGCCTTTATTTGTCGACCTTAAGACGTTCACAATTATTTCTGCTAGGTGCACCTCGAGTTTGCCGATTTATTCCGCCTAGTGACGAGGCATTTGGCTACCTTAAGAGAGTCACAGTTACTCCTACCAATTGCTCCCCGTTTTACCATAGTCGCATCTTCAAGCATTATCTGGCCATTTCACCAGAAGTGATACGCCTTTATTTGTCGAACGTAAGACTTTCACATTTATTTCTGCCAGGTGCTCCTCGAGTTTTCCTATGTATTTCGCCTGGTGACGAGCATTTGGCTACCTTAAGAGTGTCATAGTTACTCCTGCCAGTTGCTCCGTGTTTTATCACAGTCACGTCTTCAAGCTCTCTGGCCAGTTCACCAGAAGTGATACGCCATTACTTGTCGAACTCTAGACTTTCCAAGTTATTTCTGCCAGGTGCTCCCCCAGTTGCAGATGTATTTCGCCTGGTGACGAACAATTAGCTACATTACGAGTGTCACAGTTGCTCCTGCCAGATGCTCCCTGTTTTATCACAGTTCCGTCTTCAAGCTTTCTCTGGCCAGTTCATCAGAAGCGATACAGCATTATTTGTCGACCTTAAGACATTCACAGTTATTTCTGCCATGTGCTCCTCGAGTTATCCGATGTTTTTTGCTGGGCGACGAGCATTGGCACCCATAAGACAGTCATAGTTACTCCTGCAAGTTGCTCCCCGTTTTAACACAGTCAAATCTTCAAGCTTTCTCAGGCCAGTTCACCACAAGCGATACGCCTTTAATTGTCGACCTTGAGACATTCACAGTTATTTCTGCTAGGTGCTCCTCGAGTTTGCCGATTTATTCCGCCTAGTGGCGAGGCATTTGGCTATCTTAAGAGTGTCACAGTTACTCCTACCATTTGCTCCCCGTTTTACCATAGTCGCATCTTCAAGCATTATCTGGCCATTTCACCAGAAGTGATACGCCTTTATTTGTCGAACTTAAGACTTTCACATTTATTTCTGCCAGCTTTTCCTCGAGTTTTCATATGTATTTCGCCTGGTGACGAGCATTTGGCTACCTTAAGAGTGACATAGTTACTCCTGCCAGTTGCTTCGTGTTTTATCACAGTCACGTCTTCAAGTTCTCTGGCCAGTTCACCAGAAGTGATACACCATTATTTGTCGACTTTAAGACTTTCACAGTTACTCCTGCCAGGTGCTCCTCGGGTTTGTCAATTTGTTCCGTTGGTGACGAGGCATTTTTCTACCTTAAGAGAGTCATTGTTACTCATAATATATGCTCCCCGTTTTACCACAGTCACGTATTCAAGCTTTCTCTGGTCAGTTCATCAGAAGCGATACGCCATTATTTGTCGACCTTAAGACTTTCACAGTTATATCTGCAGGTGCTCCTCGAGATTTCCGATGTTTTTTGCCGGGCGACGAGCATTGGCAACCTTAAGAGAGTCATAGCTACTCCTGCAAGTTGCTTCCCGTTTTAACACAGTCAAATTTCCAAGCTCTGTCGGGCCAGTTAACCACAAGCGATACGCCTTTATTTGTCGACCTTAAGACTTTCACAGTTATTTCTGCTATTTGCACCTCGAGTTTGCCGATTTATTTCGCCCAGTAACGAGGCATTTGGCTACCTTAAGAGAGTCATAGTTACTCCTACCAATTGCTCCCCGTTTTACCATAGTCGCATCATCAAGCATTATCTGGCTATTTCACCAGAAGTGATACGCCTTTATTTGTCGAACTTAAGATTTTCACATTTATTTCTGCCAGGTGCTCCTCGAGTTTTCCTATGTATTTCGCCTGGTGACGAGCGTTTGGCTACCTTAAGAGTGTCATAGTTACTCCTGCCAGTTGCTCAGTGTTTTATCACAGTCACGTCTTCAAGCTCTCTGGCCAGTTCACCAGAAGTGATACGCCATTACTTGTCGAACTCTAGACTTTCCAAGTTATTTCTGCCAGGTGCTCCTCCAGTTGCAGATGTATTTCGCCTGGTGACGAACAATTGACTACATTACGAGTGTCATAGTTGCTCCTGCCAGATGCTCCCTGTTTTATCACAGTCCCGTCTTCAAGCTTTCTCTGGCCAGTTCACCAGAAGTGATACACTGTTATTTGTCGAACTTAAGACTTTCACAGTTACTCCTGCCAGGTGCTCCTCGAGTTTGCCCATTTATTCCGTTGGTTACAAGGCATTTGGCTACCTTAAGAGAGTCATAGTTACTCCTGCAAGTTGCTCCCCATTTTAACACAGTCAAATCTTCAAGCTTTCTCGGGCCAGTTCACCACAAGCGATACGCCTTTATTTGTCGACCTTAAGACGTTCACAATTATTTCTGCTAGGTGCACCTCGAGTTTGCCGATTTATTCCGCCTAGTGACGAGGCATTTGGCTACCTTAAGAGAGTCACAGTTACTCCTACCAATTGCTCCCCGTTTTACCATAGTCGCATCTTCAAGCATTATCTGGCCATTTCACCAGAAGTGATACGCCTTTATTTGTCGAACGTAAGACTTTCACATTTATTTCTGCCAGGTGCTCCTCGAGTTTTCCTATGTATTTCGCCTGGTGACGAGCATTTGGCTACCTTAAGAGTGTCATAGTTACTCCTGTCAGTTGCTCCGTGTTTTATCACAGTCACGTCTTCAAGCTCTCTGGCCAGTTCACCAGAAGTGATACGCCATTACTTGTCGAACTCTAGACTTTCCAAGTTATTTCTGCCAGGTGCTCCTCCAGTTGCAGATGTATTTCGCCTGGTGACGAACAATTAGCTACATTACGAGTGTCACAGTTGCTCCTGCCAGATGCTCCCTGTTTTATCACAGTTCCGTCTTCAAGCTTTCTCTGGCCAGTTCATCAGAAGCGATACAGCATTATTTGTCGACCTTAAGACATTCACAGTTATTTCTGCCATGTGCTCCTCGAGTTATCCGATGTTTTTTGCTGGGCGACGAGCATTGGCACCCATAAGACAGTCATAGTTACTCCTGCAAGTTGCTCCCCGTTTTAACACAGTCAAATCTTCAAGCTTTCTCAGGCCAGTTCACCACAAGCGATACGCCTTTAATTGCCGACCTTGAGACATTCACAGTTATTTCTGCTAGGTGCTCCTCGAGTTTGCCGATTTATTCCGCCTAGTGGCGAGGCATTTGGCTATCTTAAGAGTGTCACAGTTACTCCTACCATTTGCTCCCCGTTTTACCATAGTCGCATCTTCAAGCATTATCTGGCCATTTCACCAGAAGTGATACGCCTTTATTTGTCGAACGTAAGACTTTCACATTTATTTCTGCCAGGTGCTCCTCGAGTTTTCCTATGTATTTCGCCTGGTGACGAGCATTTGGCTACCTTAAGAGTGTCATAGTTACTCCTGTCAGTTGCTCCGTGTTTTATCACAGTCACGTCTTCAAGCTCTCTGGCCAGTTCACCAGAAGTGATACGCCATTACTTGTCGAACTCTAGACTTTCCAAGTTATTTCTGCCAGGTGCTCCTCCAGTTGCAGATGTATTTCGCCTGGTGACGAACAATTGACTACATTACGAGTGTCATAGTTGCTCCTGCCAGATGCTCCCTGTTTTATCACAGTCTCGTCTTCAAGCTTTCTCTGGCCAGTTCACCAGAAGTGATACACTGTTATTTGTCGAACTTAAGACTTTCACAGTTACTCCTGCCAGGTGCTCCTCGAGTTTGCCCATTTATTCCGTTGGTTACAAGGCATTTGGCTACCTTAAGAGAGTCATAGTTACTCCTGCAAGTTGCTCCCCATTTTAACACAGTCAAATCTTCAAGCTTTCTCGGGCCAGTTCACCACAAGCGATACGCCTTTATTTGTCGACCTTAAGACGTACACAATTATTTCTGCTAGGTGCACCTCGAGTTTGCCGATTTATTCCGCCTAGTGACGAGGCATTTGGCTACCTTAAGAGAGTCACAGTTACTCCTACCAATTGCTCCCCGTTTTACCATAGTCGCATCTTCAAGCATTATCTGGCCATTTCACCAGAAGTGATACGCCTTTATTTGTCGAACGTAAGACTTTCACATTTATTTCTGCCAGGTGCTCCTCGAGTTTTCCTATGTATTTCGCCTGGTGACGAGCATTTGGCTACCTTAAGAGTGTCATAGTTACTCCTGCCAGTTGCTCAGTGTTTTATCACAGTCACGTCTTCAAGCTCTCTGGCCAGTTCACCAGAAGTGATACGCCATTACTTGTCGAACTCTAGACTTTCCATGTTATTTCTGCCAGGTGCTCCTCCAGTTGCAGATGTATTTCGCCTGGTGACGAACAATTGACTACATTACGAGTGTCATAGTTGCTCCTGCCAGATGCTCCCTGTTTTATCACAGTCCCGTCTTCAAGCTTTCTCTGGCCAGTTCACCAGAAGTGATACACTGTTATTTGTCGAACTTAAGACTTTCACAGTTACTCCTGCCAGGTGCTCCTCGAGTTTGCCCATTTATTCCGTTGGTTACAAGGCATTTGGCTACCTTAAGAGAGTCATAGTTACTCCTGCAAGTTGCTCCCCATTTTAACACAGTCAAATCTTCAAGCTTTCTCGGGCCAGTTCACCACAAGCGATACGCCTTTATTTGTCGACCTTAAGACGTTCACAATTATTTCTGCTAGGTGCACCTCGAGTTTGCCGATTTATTCCGCCTAGTGACGAGGCATTTGGCTACCTTAAGAGAGTCACAGTGAGTCCTACCAATTGCTCCCCGTTTTACCATAGTCGCATCTTCAAGCATTATCTGGCCATTTCACCAGAAGTGATACGCCTTTATTTGTCGAACGTAAGACTTTCACATTTATTTCTGCCAGGTGCTCCGCGAGTTTTCCTATGTATTTCGCCTGGTGACGTTCATTTGGCTACCTTAAGAGTGTCATAGTTACTCCTGCCAGTTGCTCCGTGTTTTATCACAGTCACGTCTTCAAGCTCTCTGGCCAGTTCACCAGAAGTGATACGCCATTACTTGTCGAACTCTAGACTTTCCAAGTTATTTCTGCCAGGTGCTCCTCCAGTTGCAGATGTATTTCGCCTGGTGACGAACAATTGACTACATTACGAGTGTCATAGTTGCTCCTGCCAGATGCTCCCTGTTTTATCACAGTCCCGTCTTCAAGCTTTCTCTGGCCAGTTCACCAGAAGTGATACACTGTTATTTGTCGAACTTAAGACTTTCACAGTTACTCCTGCCAGGTGCTCCTCGAGTTTGCCCATTTATTCCGTTGGTTACAAGGCATTTGGCTACCTTAAGAGAGTCATAGTTACTCCTGCAAGTTGCTCCCCATTTTAACACAGTCAAATCTTCAAGCTTTCTCGGGCCAGTTCACCACAAGCGATACGCCTTTATTTGTCGACCTTAAGACGTTCACAATTATTTCTGCTAGGTGCACCTCGAGTTTGCCGATTTATTCCGCCTAGTGACGAGGCATTTGGCTGCCTTAAGAGAGTCACAGTTACTCCTACCAATTGCTCCCCGTTTTACCATAGTCGCATCTTCAAGCATTATCTGGCCATTTCACCAGAAGTGATACGCCTTTATTTGTCGAACGTAAGACTTTCACATTTATTTCTGCCAGGTGCTCCTCGAGTTTTCCTATGTATTTCGCCTGGTGACGAGCATTTGGCTACCTTAAGAGTGTCATAGTTACTCCTGTCAGTTGCTCCGTGTTTTATCACAGTCACGTCTTCAAGCTCTCTGGCCAGTTCACCAGAAGTGATACGCCATTACTTGTCGAACTCTAGACTTTCCAAGTTATTTCTGCCAGGTGCTCCTCCAGTTGCAGATGTATTTCGCCTGGTGACGAACAATTAGCTACATTACGAGTGTCACAGTTGCTCCTGCCAGATGCTCCCTGTTTTATCACAGTTCCGTCTTCAAGCTTTCTCTGGCCAGTTCATCAGAAGCGATACAGCATTATTTGTCGACCTTAAGACATTCACAGTTATTTCTGCCATGTGCTCCTCGAGTTATCCGATGTTTTTTGCTGGGCGACGAGCATTGGCACCCATAAGACAGTCATAGTTACTCCTGCAAGTTGCTCCCCGTTTTAACACAGTCAAATCTTCAAGCTTTCTCAGGCCAGTTCACCACAAGCGATACGCCTTTAATTGTCGACCTTGAGACATTCACAGTTATTTCTGCTAGGTGCTCCTCGAGTTTGCCGATTTATTCCGCCTAGTGGCGAGGCATTTGGCTATCTTAAGAGTGTCACAGTTACTCCTACCATTTGCTCCCCGTTTTACCATAGTCGCATCTTCAAGCATTATCTGGCCATTTCACCAGAAGTGATACGCCTTTATTTGTCGAACTTAAGACTTTCACATTTATTTCTGCCAGCTTTTCCTCGAGTTTTCCTATGTATTTCGCCTGGTGACGAGCATTTGGCTACCTTAAGAGTGACATAGTTACTCCTGCCAGTTGCTTCGTGTTTTATCACAGTCACGTCTTCAAGTTCTCTGGCCAGTTCACCAGAAGTGATACACCATTATTTGTCGACTTTAAGACTTTCACAGTTACTCCTGCCAGGTGCTCCTCGGGTTTGTCAATTTGTTCCGTTGGTGACGAGGCATTTTTCTACCTTAAGAGAGTCATTGTTACTCATAATATTTGCTCCCCGTTTTACCACAGTCACGTATTCAAGCTTTCTCTGGTCAGTTCATCAGAAGCGATACGCCATTATTTGTCGACCTTAAGACTTTCACAGTTATATCTGCAGGTGCTCCTCGAGATTTCCGATGTTTTTTGCCGGGCGACGAGCATTGGCAACCTTAAGAGAGTCATAGCTACTCCTGCAAGTTGCTTCCCGTTTTAACACAGTCAAATTTCCAAGCTCTGTCGGGCCAGTTAACCACAAGCGATACGCCTTTATTTGTCGACCTTAAGACTTTCACAGTTATTTCTGCTATTTGCACATCGAGTTTGCCGATTTATTTCGCCCAGTAACGAGGCATTTGGCTACCTTAAGAGAGTCATAGTTACTCCTACCAATTGCTCCCCGTTTTACCATAGTCGCATCATCAAGCATTATCTGGCTATTTCACCAGAAGTGATACGCCTTTATTTGTCGAACTTAAGACTTTCACATTTATTTCTGCCAGGTGCTCCTCGAGTTTTCCTATGTATTTCGCCTGGTGACGAGCGTTTGGCTACCTTAAGAGTGTCATAGTTACTCCTGCCAGTTGCTCAGTGTTTTATCACAGTCACATCTTCAAGCTCTCTGGCCAGTTCACCAGAAGTGATACGCCATTACTTGTCGAACTCTAGACTTTCCAAGTTATTTCTGCCAGGTGCTCCTCCAGTTGCAGATGTATTTCGCCTGGTGACGAACAATTGACTACATTACGAGTGTCATAGTTGCTCCTGCCAGATGCTCCCTGTTTTATCACAGTCCCGTCTTCAAGCTTTCTCTGGCCAGTTCACCAGAAGTGATACACTGTTATTTGTCGAACTTAAGACTTTCACAGTTACTCCTGCCAGGTGCTCCTCGAGTTTGCCCATTTATTCCGTTGGTTACAAGGCATTTGGCTACCTTAAGAGAGTCATAGTTACTCCTGCAAGTTGCTCCCCATTTTAACACAGTCAAATCTTCAAGCTTTCTCGGGCCAGTTCACCACAAGCGATACGCCTTTATTTGTCGACCTTAAGACGTTCACAATTATTTCTGCTAGGTGCACCTCGAGTTTGCCGATTTATTCCGCCTAGTGACGAGGCATTTGGCTACCTTAAGAGAGTCACAGTTACTCCTACCAATTGCTCCCCGTTTTACCATAGTCGCATCTTCAAGCATTATCTGGCCATTTCACCAGAAGTGATACGCCTTTATTTGTCGAACGTAAGACTTTCACATTTATTTCTGCCAGGTGCTCCTCGAGTTTTCCTATGTATTTCGCCTGGTGACGAGCATTTGGCTACCTTAAGAGTGTCATAGTTACTAATGCCAGTTGCTCAGTGTTTTATCACAGTCACGTCTTCAAGCTCTCTGGCCAGTTCACCAGAAGTGATACGCCATTACTTGTCGAACTCTAGACTTTCCATGTTATTTCTGCCAGGTGCTCCTCCAGTTGCAGATGTATTTCGCCTGGTGACGAACAATTGACTACATTACGAGTGTCATAGTTGCTCCTGCCAGATGCTCCCTGTTTTATCACAGTCCCGTCTTCAAGCTTTCTCTGGCCAGTTCACCAGAAGTGATACACTGTTATTTGTCGAACTTAAGACTTTCACAGTTACTCCTGCCAGGTGCTCCTCGAGTTTGCCCATTTATTCCGTTGGTTACAAGGCATTTGGCTACCTTAAGAGAGTCATAGTTACTCCTGCAAGTTGCTCCCCATTTAAACACAGTCAAATCTTCAAGCTTTCTCGGGCCAGTTCACCACAAGCGATACGCCTTTATTTGTCGACCTTAAGACGTTCACAATTATTTCTGCTAGGTGCACCTCGAGTTTGCCGATTTATTCCGCCTAGTGACGAGGCATTTGGCTACCTTAAGAGAGTCACAGTGACTCCTACCAATTGCTCCCCGTTTTACCATAGTCGCATCTTCAAGCATTATCTGGCCATTTCACCAGAAGTGATACGCCTTTATTTGTCGAACGTAAGACTTTCACATTTATTTCTGCCAGGTGCTCCGCGAGTTTTCCTATGTATTTCGCCTGGTGACGTTCATTTGGCTACCTTAAGAGTGTCATAGTTACTCCTGCCAGTTGCTCCGTGTTTTATCACAGTCACGTCTTCAAGCTCTCTGGCCAGTTCACCAGAAGTGATACGCCATTACTTGTCGAACTCTAGACTTTCCAAGTTATTTCTGCCAGGTGCTCCTCCAGTTGCAGATGTATTTCGCCTGGTGACGAACAATTGACTACATTACGAGTGTCATAGTTGCTCCTGCCAGATGCTCCCTGTTTTATCACAGTCCCGTCTTCAAGCTTTCTCTGGCCAGTTCACCAGAAGTGATACACTGTTATTTGTCGAACTTAAGACTTTCACAGTTACTCCTGCCAGGTGCTCCTCGAGTTTGCCCATTTATTCCGTTGGTTACAAGGCATTTGGCTACCTTAAGAGAGTCATAGTTACTCCTGCAAGTTGCTCCCCATTTTAACACAGTCAAATCTTCAAGCTTTCTCGGGCCAGTTCACCACAAGCGATACGCCTTTATTTGTCGACCTTAAGACGTTCACAATTATTTCTGCTAGGTGCACCTCGAGTTTGCCGATTTATTCCGCCTAGTGACGAGGCATTTGGCTACCTTAAGAGAGTCACAGTTACTCCTACCAATTGCTCCCCGTTTTACCATAGTCGCATCTTCAAGCATTATCTGGCCATTTCACCAGAAGTGATACGCCTTTATTTGTCGAACGTAAGACTTTCACATTTATTTCTGCCAGGTGCTCCTCGAGTTTTCCTATGTATTTCGCCTGGTGACGAGCATTTGGCTACCTTAAGAGTGTCATAGTTACTCCTGCCAGTTGCTCAGTGTTTTATCACAGTCACGTCTTCAAGCTCTCTGGCCAGTTCACCAGAAGTGATACGCCATTACTTGTCGAACTCTAGACTTTCCATGTTATTTCTGCCAGGTGCTCCTCCAGTTGCAGATGTATTTCGCCTGGTGACGAACAATTGACTACATTACGAGTGTCATAGTTGCTCCTGCCAGATGCTCCCTGTTTTATCACAGTCCCGTCTTCAAGCTTTCTCTGGCCAGTTCACCAGAAGTGATACACTGTTATTTGTCGAACTTAAGACTTTCACAGTTACTCCTGCCAGGTGCTCCTCGAGTTTGCCCATTTATTCCGTTGGTTACAAGGCATTTGGCTACCTTAAGAGAGTCATAGTTACTCCTGCAAGTTGCTCCCCATTTTAACACAGTCAAATCTTCAAGCTTTCTCGGGCCAGTTCACCACAAGCGATACGCCTTTATTTGTCGACCTTAAGACGTTCACAATTATTTCTGCTAGGTGCACCTCGAGTTTGCCGATTTATTCCGCCTAGTGACGAGGCATTTGGCTACCTTAAGAGAGTCACAGTGACTCCTACCAATTGCTCCCCGTTTTACCATAGTCGCATCTTCAAGCATTATCTGGCCATTTCACCAGAAGTGATACGCCTTTATTTGTCGAACGTAAGACTTTCACATTTATTTCTGCCAGGTGCTCCGCGAGTTTTCCTATGTATTTCGCCTGGTGACGTTCATTTGGCTACCTTAAGAGTGTCATAGTTACTCCTGCCAGTTGCTCCGTGTTTTATCACAGTCACGTCTTCAAGCTCTCTGGCCAGTTCACCAGAAGTGATACGCCATTACTTGTCGAACTCTAGACTTTCCAAGTTATTTCTGCCAGGTGCTCCTCCAGTTGCAGATGTATTTCGCCTGGTGACGAACAATTGACTACATTACGAGTGTCATAGTTGCTCCTGCCAGATGCTCCCTGTTTTATCACAGTCCCGTCTTCAAGCTTTCTCTGGCCAGTTCACCAGAAGTGATACACTGTTATTTGTCGAACTTAAGACTTTCACAGTTACTCCTGCCAGGTGCTCCTCGAGTTTGCCCATTTATTCCGTTGGTTACAAGGCATTTGGCTACCTTAAGAGAGTCATAGTTACTCCTGCAAGTTGCTCCCCATTTTAACACAGTCAAATCTTCAAGCTTTCTCGGGCCAGTTCACCACAAGCGATACGCCTTTATTTGTCGACCTTAAGACGTTCACAATTATTTCTGCTAGGTGCACCTCGAGTTTGCCGATTTATTCCGCCTAGTGACGAGGCATTTGGCTACCTTAAGAGAGTCACAGTTACTCCTACCAATTGTTCCCCGTTTTACCATAGTCGCATCTTCAAGCATTATCTGGCCATTTCACCAGAAGTGATACGCCTTTATTTGTCGAACGTAAGACTTTCACATTTATTTCTGCCAGGTGCTCCTCGAGTTTTCCTATGTATTTCGCCTGGTGACGAGCATTTGGCTACCTTAAGAGTGTCATAGTTACTCCTGTCAGTTGCTCCGTGTTTTATCACAGTCACGTCTTCAAGCTCTCTGGCCAGTTCACCAGAAGTGATACGCCATTACTTGTCGAACTCTAGACTTTCCAAGTTATTTCTGCCAGGTGCTCCTCCAGTTGCAGATGTATTTCGCCTGGTGACGAACAATTAGCTACATTACGAGTGTCACAGTTGCTCCTGCCAGATGCTCCCTGTTTTATCACAGTTCCGTCTTCAAGCTTTCTCTGGCCAGTTCATCAGAAGCGATACAGCATTATTTGTCGACCTTAAGACATTCACAGTTATTTCTGCCATGTGCTCCTCGAGTTATCCGATGTTTTTTGCTGGGCGACGAGCATTGGCACCCATAAGACAGTCATAGTTACTCCTGCAAGTTGCTCCCCGTTTTAACACAGTCAAATCTTCAAGCTTTCTCAGGCCAGTTCACCACAAGCGATACGCCTTTAATTGTCGACCTTGAGACATTCACAGTTATTTCTGCTAGGTGCACCTCGAGTTTGCCGATTTATTCCGCCTAGTGGCGAGGCATTTGGCTATCTTAAGAGTGTCACAGTTACTCCTACCATTTGCTCCCCGTTTTACCATAGTCGCATCTTCAAGCATTATCTGGCCATTTCACCAGAAGTGATACGCCTTTATTTGTCGAACTTAAGACTTTCACATTTATTTCTGCCAGCTTTTCCTCGAGTTTTCCTATGTATTTCGCCTGGTGACGAGCATTTGGCTACCTTAAGAGTGACATAGTTACTCCTGCCAGTTGCTTCGTGTTTTATCACAGTCACGTCTTCAAGTTCTCTGGCCAGTTCACCAGAAGTGATACACCATTATTTGTCGACTTTAAGACTTTCACAGTTACTCCTGCCAGGTGCTCCTCGGGTTTGTCAATTTGTTCCGTTGGTGACGAGGCATTTTTCTACCTTAAGAGAGTCATTGTTACTCATAATATTTGCTCCCCGTTTTACCACAGTCACGTATTCAAGCTTTCTCTGGTCAGTTCATCAGAAGCGATACGCCATTATTTGTCGACCTTAAGACTTTCACAGTTATATCTGCAGGTGCTCCTCGAGATTTCCGATGTTTTTTGCCGGGCGACGAGCATTGGCAACCTTAAGAGAGTCATAGCTACTCCTGCAAGTTGCTTCCCGTTTTAACACAGTCAAATTTCCAAGCTCTGTCGGGCCAGTTAACCACAAGCGATACGCCTTTATTTGTCGACCTTAAGACTTTCACAGTTATTTCTGCTATTTGCACCTCGAGTTTGCCGATTTATTTCGCCCAGTAACGAGGCATTTGGCTACCTTAAGAGAGTCATAGTTACTCCTACCAATTGCTCCCCGTTTTACCATAGTCGCATCATCAAGCATTATCTGGCTATTTCACCAGAAGTGATACGCCTTTATTTGTCGAACTTAAGACTTTCACATTTATTTCTGCCAGGTGCTCCTCGAGTTTTCCTATGTATTTCGCCTGGTGACGAGCGTTTGGCTACCTTAAGAGTGTCATAGTTACTCCTGCCAGTTGCTCAGTGTTTTATCACAGTCACATCTTCAAGCTCTCTGGCCAGTTCACCAGAAGTGATACGCCATTACTTGTCGAACTCTAGACTTTCCAAGTTATTTCTGCCAGGTGCTCCTCCAGTTGCAGATGTATTTCGCCTGGTGACGAACAATTGACTACATTACGAGTGTCATAGTTGCTCCTGCCAGATGCTCCCTGTTTTATCACAGTCCCGTCTTCAAGCTTTCTCTGGCCAGTTCACCAGAAGTGATACACTGTTATTTGTCGAACTTAAGACTTTCACAGTTACTCCTGCCAGGTGCTCCTCGAGTTTGCCCATTTATTCCGTTGGTTACAAGGCATTTGGCTACCTTAAGAGAGTCATAGTTACTCCTGCAAGTTGCTCCCCATTTTAACACAGTCAAATCTTCAAGCTTTCTCGGGCCAGTTCACCACAAGCGATACGCCTTTATTTGTCGACCTTAAGACGTTCACAATTATTTCTGCTAGGTGCACCTCGAGTTTGCCGATTTATTCCGCCTAGTGACGAGGCATTTGGCTACCTTAAGAGAGTCACAGTTACTCCTACCAATTGCTCCCCGTTTTACCATAGTCGCATCTTCAAGCATTATCTGGCCATTTCACCAGAAGTGATACGCCTTTATTTGTCGAACGTAAGACTTTCACATTTATTTCTGCCAGGTGCTCCTCGAGTTTTCCTATGTATTTCGCCTGGTGACGAGCATTTGGCTACCTTAAGAGTGTCATAGTTACTCCTGCCAGTTGCTCAGTGTTTTATCACAGTCACGTCTTCAAGCTCTCTGGCCAGTTCACCAGAAGTGATACGCCATTACTTGTCGAACTCTAGACTTTCCATGTTATTTCTGCCAGGTGCTCCTCCAGTTGCAGATGTATTTCGCCTGGTGACGAACAATTGACTACATTACGAGTGTCATAGTTGCTCCTGCCAGATGCTCCCTGTTTTATCACAGTCCCGTCTTCAAGCTTTCTCTGGCCAGTTCACCAGAAGTGATACACTGTTATTTGTCGAACTTAAGACTTTCACAGTTACTCCTGCCAGGTGCTCCTCGAGTTTGCCCATTTATTCCGTTGGTTACAAGGCATTTGGCTACCTTAAGAGAGTCATAGTTACTCCTGCAAGTTGCTCCCCATTTTAACACAGTCAAATCTTCAAGCTTTCTCGGGCCAGTTCACCACAAGCGATACGCCTTTATTTGTCGACCTTAAGACGTTCACAATTATTTCTGCTAGGTGCACCTCGAGTTTGCCGATTTATTCCGCCTAGTGACGAGGCATTTGGCTACCTTAAGAGAGTCACAGTGACTCCTACCAATTGCTCCCCGTTTTACCATAGTCGCATCTTCAAGCATTATCTGGCCATTTCACCAGAAGTGATACGCCTTTATTTGTCGAACGTAAGACTTTCACATTTATTTCTGCCAGGTGCTCCGCGAGTTTTCCTATGTATTTCGCCTGGTGACGTTCATTTGGCTACCTTAAGAGTGTCATAGTTACTCCTGCCAGTTGCTCCGTGTTTTATCACAGTCACGTCTTCAAGCTCTCTGGCCAGTTCACCAGAAGTGATACGCCATTACTTGTCGAACTCTAGACTTTCCAAGTTATTTCTGCCAGGTGCTCCTCCAGTTGCAGATGTATTTCGCCTGGTGACGAACAATTGACTACATTACGAGTGTCATAGTTGCTCCTGCCAGATGCTCCCTGTTTTATCACAGTCCCGTCTTCAAGCTTTCTCTGGCCAGTTCACCAGAAGTGATACACTGTTATTTGTCGAACTTAAGACTTTCACAGTTACTCCTGCCAGGTGCTCCTCGAGTTTGCCCATTTATTCCGTTGGTTACAAGGCATTTGGCTACCTTAAGAGAGTCATAGTTACTCCTGCAAGTTGCTCCCCATTTTAACACAGTCAAATCTTCAAGCTTTCTCGGGCCAGTTCACCACAAGCGATACGCCTTTATTTGTCGACCTTAAGACGTTCACAATTATTTCTGCTAGGTGCACCTCGAGTTTGCCGATTTATTCCGCCTAGTGACGAGGCATTTGGCTACCTTAAGAGAGTCACAGTTACTCCTACCAATTGCTCCCCGTTTTACCATAGTCGCATCTTCAAGCATTATCTGGCCATTTCACCAGAAGTGATACGCCTTTATTTGTCGAACGTAAGACTTTCACATTTATTTCTGCCAGGTGCTCCTCGAGTTTTCCTATGTATTTCGCCTGGTGACGAGCATTTGGCTACCTTAAGAGTGTCATAGTTACTCCTGTCAGTTGCTCCGTGTTTTATCACAGTCACGTCTTCAAGCTCTCTGGCCAGTTCACCAGAAGTGATACGCCATTACTTGTCGAACTCTAGACTTTCCAAGTTATTTCTGCCAGGTGCTCCTCCAGTTGCAGATGTATTTCGCCTGGTGACGAACAATTAGCTACATTACGAGTGTCACAGTTGCTCCTGCCAGATGCTCCCTGTTTTATCACAGTTCCGTCTTCAAGCTTTCTCTGGCCAGTTCATCAGAAGCGATACAGCATTATTTGTCGACCTTAAGACATTCACAGTTATTTCTGCCATGTGCTCCTCGAGTTATCCGATGTTTTTTGCTGGGCGACGAGCATTGGCACCCATAAGACAGTCATAGTTACTCCTGCAAGTTGCTCCCCGTTTTAACACAGTCAAATCTTCAAGCTTTCTCAGGCCAGTTCACCACAAGCGATACGCCTTTAATTGTCGACCTTGAGACATTCACAGTTATTTCTGCTAGGTGCTCCTCGAGTTTGCCGATTTATTCCGCCTAGTGGCGAGGCATTTGGCTATCTTAAGAGTGTCACAGTTACTCCTACCATTTGCTCCCCGTTTTACCATAGTCGCATCTTCAAGCATTATCTGGCCATTTCACCAGAAGTGATACGCCTTTATTTGTCGAACTTAAGACTTTCACATTTATTTCTGCCAGCTTTTCCTCGAGTTTTCCTATGTATTTCGCCTGGTGACGAGCATTTGGCTACCTTAAGAGTGACATAGTTACTCCTGCCAGTTGCTTCGTGTTTTATCACAGTCACGTCTTCAAGTTCTCTGGCCAGTTCACCAGAAGTGATACACCATTATTTGCCGACTTTAAGACTTTCACAGTTACTCCTGCCAGGTGCTCCTCGGGTTTGTCAATTTGTTCCGTTGGTGACGAGGCATTTTTCTACCTTAAGAGAGTCATTGTTACTCATAATATTTGCTCCCCGTTTTACCACAGTCACGTATTCAAGCTTTCTCTGGTCAGTTCATCAGAAGCGATACGCCATTATTTGTCGACCTTAAGACTTTCACAGTTATATCTGCAGGTGCTCCTCGAGATTTCCGATGTTTTTTGCCGGGCGACGAGCATTGGCAACCCTAAGAGAGTCATAGCTACTCCTGCAAGTTGCTTCCCGTTTTAACACAGTCAAATTTCCAAGCTCTGTCGGGCCAGTTAACCACAAGCGATACGCCTTTATTTGTCGACCTTAAGACTTTCACAGTTATTTCTGCTATTTGCACCTCGAGTTTGCCGATTTATTTCGCCCAGTAACGAGGCATTTGGCTACCTTAAGAGAGTCATAGTTACTCCTACCAATTGCTCCCCGTTTTACCATAGTCGCATCATCAAGCATTATCTGGCTATTTCACCAGAAGTGATACGCCTTTATTTGTCGAACTTAAGACTTTCACATTTATTTCTGCCAGGTGCTCCTCGAGTTTTCCTATGTATTTCGCCTGGTGACGAGCGTTTGGCTACCTTAAGAGTGTCATAGTTACTCCTGCCAGTTGCTCAGTGTTTTATCACAGTCACATCTTCAAGCTCTCTGGCCAGTTCACCAGAAGTGATACGCCATTACTTGTCGAACTCTAGACTTTCCAAGTTATTTCTGCCAGGTGCTCCTCCAGTTGCAGATGTATTTCGCCTGGTGACGAACAATTGACTACATTACGAGTGTCATAGTTGCTCCTGCCAGATGCTCCCTGTTTTATCACAGTCCCGTCTTCAAGCTTTCTCTGGCCAGTTCACCAGAAGTGATACACTGTTATTTGTCGAACTTAAGACTTTCACAGTTACTCCTGCCAGGTGCTCCTCGAGTTTGCCCATTTATTCCGTTGGTTACAAGGCATTTGGCTACCTTAAGAGAGTCATAGTTACTCCTGCAAGTTGCTCCCCATTTTAACACAGTCAAATCTTCAAGCTTTCTCGGGCCAGTTCACCACAAGCGATACGCCTTTATTTGTCGACCTTAAGACGTTCACAATTATTTCTGCTAGGTGCACCTCGAGTTTGCCGATTTATTCCGCCTAGTGACGAGGCATTTGGCTACCTTAAGAGAGTCACAGTTACTCCTACCAATTGCTCCCCGTTTTACCATAGTCGCATCTTCAAGCATTATCTGGCCATTTCACCAGAAGTGATACGCCTTTATTTGTCGAACGTAAGACTTTCACATTTATTTCTGCCAGGTGCTCCTCGAGTTTTCCTATGTATTTCGCCTGGTGACGAGCATTTGGCTACCTTAAGAGTGTCATAGTTACTCCTGCCAGTTGCTCAGTGTTTTATCACAGTCACGTCTTCAAGCTCTCTGGCCAGTTCACCAGAAGTGATACGCCATTACTTGTCGAACTCTAGACTTTCCATGTTATTTCTGCCAGGTGCTCCTCCAGTTGCAGATGTATTTCGCCTGGTGACGAACAATTGACTACATTACGAGTGTCATAGTTGCTCCTGCCAGATGCTCCCTGTTTTATCACAGTCCCGTCTTCAAGCTTTCTCTGGCCAGTTCACCAGAAGTGATACACTGTTATTTGTCGAACTTAAGACTTTCACAGTTACTCCTGCCAGGTGCTCCTCGAGTTTGCCCATTTATTCCGTTGGTTACAAGGCATTTGGCTACCTTAAGAGAGTCATAGTTACTCCTGCAAGTTGCTCCCCATTTTAACACAGTCAAATCTTCAAGCTTTCTCGGGCCAGTTCACCACAAGCGATACGCCTTTATTTGTCGACCTTAAGACGTTCACAATTATTTCTGCTAGGTGCACCTCGAGTTTGCCGATTTATTCCGCCTAGTGACGAGGCATTTGGCTACCTTAAGAGAGTCACAGTGACTCCTACCAATTGCTCCCCGTTTTACCATAGTCGCATCTTCAAGCATTATCTGGCCATTTCACCAGAAGTGATACGCCTTTATTTGTCGAACGTAAGACTTTCACATTTATTTCTGCCAGGTGCTCCGCGAGTTTTCCTATGTATTTCGCCTGGTGACGTTCATTTGGCTACCTTAAGAGTGTCATAGTTACTCCTGCCAGTTGCTCCGTGTTTTATCACAGTCACGTCTTCAAGCTCTCTGGCCAGTTCACCAGAAGTGATACGCCATTACTTGTCGAACTCTAGACTTTCCAAGTTATTTCTGCCAGGTGCTCCTCCAGTTGCAGATGTATTTCGCCTGGTGACGAACAATTGACTACATTACGAGTGTCATAGTTGCTCCTGCCAGATGCTCCCTGTTTTATCACAGTCCCGTCTTCAAGCTTTCTCTGGCCAGTTCACCAGAAGTGATACACTGTTATTTGTCGAACTTAAGACTTTCACAGTTACTCCTGCCAGGTGCTCCTCGAGTTTGCCCATTTATTCCGTTGGTTACAAGGCATTTGGCTACCTTAAGAGAGTCATAGTTACTCCTGCAAGTTGCTCCCCATTTTAACACAGTCAAATCTTCAAGCTTTCTCGGGCCAGTTCACCACAAGCGATACGCCTTTATTTGTCGACCTTAAGACGTTCACAATTATTTCTGCTAGGTGCACCTCGAGTTTGCCGATTTATTCCGCCTAGTGACGAGGCATTTGGCTACCTTAAGAGAGTCACAGTTACTCCTACCAATTGCTCCCCGTTTTACCATAGTCGCATCTTCAAGCATTATCTGGCCATTTCACCAGAAGTGATACGCCTTTATTTGTCGAACGTAAGACTTTCACATTTATTTCTGCCAGGTGCTCCTCGAGTTTTCCTATGTATTTCGCCTGGTGACGAGCATTTGGCTACCTTAAGAGTGTCATAGTTACTCCTGCCAGTTGCTCAGTGTTTTATCACAGTCACGTCTTCAAGCTCTCTGGCCAGTTCACCAGAAGTGATACGCCATTACTTGTCGAACTCTAGACTTTCCATGTTATTTCTGCCAGGTGCTCCTCCAGTTGCAGATGTATTTCGCCTGGTGACGAACAATTGACTACATTACGAGTGTCATAGTTGCTCCTGCCAGATGCTCCCTGTTTTATCACAGTCCCGTCTTCAAGCTTTCTCTGGCCAGTTCACCAGAAGTGATACACTGTTATTTGTCGAACTTAAGACTTTCACAGTTACTCCTGCCAGGTGCTCCTCGAGTTTGCCCATTTATTCCGTTGGTTACAAGGCATTTGGCTACCTTAAGAGAGTCATAGTTACTCCTGCAAGTTGCTCCCCATTTTAACACAGTCAAATCTTCAAGCTTTCTCGGGCCAGTTCACCACAAGCGATACGCCTTTATTTGTCGACCTTAAGACGTTCACAATTATTTCTGCTAGGTGCACCTCGAGTTTGCCGATTTATTCCGCCTAGTGACGAGGCATTTGGCTACCTTAAGAGAGTCACAGTGACTCCTACCAATTGCTCCCCGTTTTACCATAGTCGCATCTTCAAGCATTATCTGGCCATTTCACCAGAAGTGATACGCCTTTATTTGTCGAACGTAAGACTTTCACATTTATTTCTGCCAGGTGCTCCGCGAGTTTTCCTATGTATTTCGCCTGGTGACGTTCATTTGGCTACCTTAAGAGTGTCATAGTTACTCCTGCCAGTTGCTCCGTGTTTTATCACAGTCACGTCTTCAAGCTCTCTGGCCAGTTCACCAGAAGTGATACGCCATTACTTGTCGAACTCTAGACTTTCCAAGTTATTTCTGCCAGGTGCTCCTCCAGTTGCAGATGTATTTCGCCTGGTGACGAACAATTGACTACATTACGAGTGTCATAGTTGCTCCTGCCAGATGCTCCCTGTTTTATCACAGTCCCGTCTTCAAGCTTTCTCTGGCCAGTTCACCAGAAGTGATACACTGTTATTTGTCGAACTTAAGACTTTCACAGTTACTCCTGCCAGGTGCTCCTCGAGTTTGCCCATTTATTCCGTTGGTTACAAGGCATTTGGCTACCTTAAGAGAGTCATAGTTACTCCTGCAAGTTGCTCCCCATTTTAACACAGTCAAATCTTCAAGCTTTCTCGGGCCAGTTCACCACAAGCGATACGCCTTTATTTGTCGACCTTAAGACGTTCACAATTATTTCTGCTAGGTGCACCTCGAGTTTGCCGATTTATTCCGCCTAGTGACGAGGCATTTGGCTACCTTAAGAGAGTCACAGTTACTCCTACCAATTGTTCCCCGTTTTACCATAGTCGCATCTTCAAGCATTATCTGGCCATTTCACCAGAAGTGATACGCCTTTATTTGTCGAACGTAAGACTTTCACATTTATTTCTGCCAGGTGCTCCTCGAGTTTTCCTATGTATTTCGCCTGGTGACGAGCATTTGGCTACCTTAAGAGTGTCATAGTTACTCCTGTCAGTTGCTCCGTGTTTTATCACAGTCACGTCTTCAAGCTCTCTGGCCAGTTCACCAGAAGTGATACGCCATTACTTGTCGAACTCTAGACTTTCCAAGTTATTTCTGCCAGGTGCTCCTCCAGTTGCAGATGTATTTCGCCTGGTGACGAACAATTAGCTACATTACGAGTGTCACAGTTGCTCCTGCCAGATGCTCCCTGTTTTATCACAGTTCCGTCTTCAAGCTTTCTCTGGCCAGTTCATCAGAAGCGATACAGCATTATTTGTCGACCTTAAGACATTCACAGTTATTTCTGCCATGTGCTCCTCGAGTTATCCGATGTTTTTTGCTGGGCGACGAGCATTGGCACCCATAAGACAGTCATAGTTACTCCTGCAAGTTGCTCCCCGTTTTAACACAGTCAAATCTTCAAGCTTTCTCAGGCCAGTTCACCACAAGCGATACGCCTTTAATTGTCGACCTTGAGACATTCACAGTTATTTCTGCTAGGTGCTCCTCGAGTTTGCCGATTTATTCCGCCTAGTGGCGAGGCATTTGGCTATCTTAAGAGTGTCACAGTTACTCCTACCATTTGCTCCCCGTTTTACCATAGTCGCATCTTCAAGCATTATCTGGCCATTTCACCAGAAGTGATACGCCTTTATTTGTCGAACTTAAGACTTTCACATTTATTTCTGCCAGCTTTTCCTCGAGTTTTCCTATGTATTTCGCCTGGTGACGAGCATTTGGCTACCTTAAGAGTGACATAGTTACTCCTGCCAGTTGCTTCGTGTTTTATCACAGTCACGTCTTCAAGTTCTCTGGCCAGTTCACCAGAAGTGATACACCATTATTTGTCGACTTTAAGACTTTCACAGTTACTCCTGCCAGGTGCTCCTCGGGTTTGTCAATTTGTTCCGTTGGTGACGAGGCATTTTTCTACCTTAAGAGAGTCATTGTTACTCATAATATTTGCTCCCCGTTTTACCACAGTCACGTATTCAAGCTTTCTCTGGTCAGTTCATCAGAAGCGATACGCCATTATTTGTCGACCTTAAGACTTTCACAGTTATATCTGCAGGTGCTCCTCGAGATTTCCGATGTTTTTTGCCGGGCGACGAGCATTGGCAACCTTAAGAGAGTCATAGCTACTCCTGCAAGTTGCTTCCCGTTTTAACACAGTCAAATTTCCAAGCTCTGTCGGGCCAGTTAACCACAAGCGATACGCCTTTATTTGTCGACCTTAAGACTTTCACAGTTATTTCTGCTATTTGCACCTCGAGTTTGCCGATTTATTTCGCCCAGTAACGAGGCATTTGGCTACCTTAAGAGAGTCATAGTTACTCCTACCAATTGCTCCCCGTTTTACCATAGTCGCATCATCAAGCATTATCTGGCTATTTCACCAGAAGTGATACGCCTTTATTTGTCGAACTTAAGACTTTCACATTTATTTCTGCCAGGTGCTCCTCGAGTTTTCCTATGTATTTCGCCTGGTGACGAGCGTTTGGCTACCTTAAGAGTGTCATAGTTACTCCTGCCAGTTGCTCAGTGTTTTATCACAGTCACATCTTCAAGCTCTCTGGCCAGTTCACCAGAAGTGATACGCCATTACTTGTCGAACTCTAGACTTTCCAAGTTATTTCTGCCAGGTGCTCCTCCAGTTGCAGATGTATTTCGCCTGGTGACGAACAATTGACTACATTACGAGTGTCATAGTTGCTCCTGCCAGATGCTCCCTGTTTTATCACAGTCCCGTCTTCAAGCTTTCTCTGGCCAGTTCACCAGAAGTGATACACTGTTATTTGTCGAACTTAAGACTTTCACAGTTACTCCTGCCAGGTGCTCCTCGAGTTTGCCCATTTATTCCGTTGGTTACAAGGCATTTGGCTACCTTAAGAGAGTCATAGTTACTCCTGCAAGTTGCTCCCCATTTTAACACAGTCAAATCTTCAAGCTTTCTCGGGCCAGTTCACCACAAGCGATACGCCTTTATTTGTCGACCTTAAGACGTTCACAATTATTTCTGCTAGGTGCACCTCGAGTTTGCCGATTTATTCCGCCTAGTGACGAGGCATTTGGCTACCTTAAGAGAGTCACAGTTACTCCTACCAATTGCTCCCCGTTTTACCATAGTCGCATCTTCAAGCATTATCTGGCCATTTCACCAGAAGTGATACGCCTTTATTTGTCGAACGTAAGACTTTCACATTTATTTCTGCCAGGTGCTCCTCGAGTTTTCCTATGTATTTCGCCTGGTGACGAGCATTTGGCTACCTTAAGAGTGTCATAGTTACTCCTGCCAGTTGCTCAGTGTTTTATCACAGTCACGTCTTCAAGCTCTCTGGCCAGTTCACCAGAAGTGATACGCCATTACTTGTCGAACTCTAGACTTTCCATGTTATTTCTGCCAGGTGCTCCTCCAGTTGCAGATGTATTTCGCCTGGTGACGAACAATTGACTACATTACGAGTGTCATAGTTGCTCCTGCCAGATGCTCCCTGTTTTATCACAGTCCCGTCTTCAAGCTTTCTCTGGCCAGTTCACCAGAAGTGATACACTGTTATTTGTCGAACTTAAGACTTTCACAGTTACTCCTGCCAGGTGCTCCTCGAGTTTGCCCATTTATTCCGTTGGTTACAAGGCATTTGGCTACCTTAAGAGAGTCATAGTTACTCCTGCAAGTTGCTCCCCATTTTAACACAGTCAAATCTTCAAGCTTTCTCGGGCCAGTTCACCACAAGCGATACGCCTTTATTTGTCGACCTTAAGACGTTCACAATTATTTCTGCTAGGTGCACCTCGAGTTTGCCGATTTATTCCGCCTAGTGACGAGGCATTTGGCTACCTTAAGAGAGTCACAGTGACTCCTACCAATTGCCCCCCGTTTTACCATAGTCGCATCTTCAAGCATTATCTGGCCATTTCACCAGAAGTGATACGCCTTTATTTGTCGAACGTAAGACTTTCACATTTATTTCTGCCAGGTGCTCCGCGAGTTTTCCTATGTATTTCGCCTGGTGACGTTCATTTGGCTACCTTAAGAGTGTCATAGTTACTCCTGCCAGTTGCTCCGTGTTTTATCACAGTCACGTCTTCAAGCTCTCTGGCCAGTTCACCAGAAGTGATACGCCATTACTTGTCGAACTCTAGACTTTCCAAGTTATTTCTGCCAGGTGCTCCTCCAGTTGCAGATGTATTTCGCCTGGTGACGAACAATTGACTACATTACGAGTGTCATAGTTGCTCCTGCCAGATGCTCCCTGTTTTATCACAGTCCCGTCTTCAAGCTTTCTCTGGCCAGTTCACCAGAAGTGATACACTGTTATTTGTCGAACTTAAGACTTTCACAGTTACTCCTGCCAGGTGCTCCTCGAGTTTGCCCATTTATTCCGTTGGTTACAAGGCATTTGGCTACCTTAAGAGAGTCATAGTTACTCCTGCAAGTTGCTCCCCATTTTAACACAGTCAAATCTTCAAGCTTTCTCGGGCCAGTTCACCACAAGCGATACGCCTTTATTTGTCGACCTTAAGACGTTCACAATTATTTCTGCTAGGTGCACCTCGAGTTTGCCGATTTATTCCGCCTAGTGACGAGGCATTTGGCTACCTTAAGAGAGTCACAGTTACTCCTACCAATTGCTCCCCGTTTTACCATAGTCGCATCTTCAAGCATTATCTGGCCATTTCACCAGAAGTGATACGCCTTTATTTGTCGAACGTAAGACTTTCACATTTATTTCTGCCAGGTGCTCCTCGAGTTTTCCTATGTATTTCGCCTGGTGACGAGCATTTGGCTACCTTAAGAGTGTCATAGTTACTCCTGTCAGTTGCTCCGTGTTTTATCACAGTCACGTCTTCAAGCTCTCTGGCCAGTTCACCAGAAGTGATACGCCATTACTTGTCGAACTCTAGACTTTCCAAGTTATTTCTGCCAGGTGCTCCTCCAGTTGCAGATGTATTTCGCCTGGTGACGAACAATTAGCTACATTACGAGTGTCACAGTTGCTCCTGCCAGATGCTCCCTGTTTTATCACAGTTCCGTCTTCAAGCTTTCTCTGGCCAGTTCATCAGAAGCGATACAGCATTATTTGTCGACCTTAAGACATTCACAGTTATTTCTGCCATGTGCTCCTCGAGTTATCCGATGTTTTTTGCTGGGCGACGAGCATTGGCACCCATAAGACAGTCATAGTTACTCCTGCAAGTTGCTCCCCGTTTTAACACAGTCAAATCTTCAAGCTTTCTCAGGCCAGTTCACCACAAGCGATACGCCTTTAATTGTCGACCTTGAGACATTCACAGTTATTTCTGCTAGGTGCTCCTCGAGTTTGCCGATTTATTCCGCCTAGTGGCGAGGCATTTGGCTATCTTAAGAGTGTCACAGTTACTCCTACCATTTGCTCCCCGTTTTACCATAGTCGCATCTTCAAGCATTATCTGGCCATTTCACCAGAAGTGATACGCCTTTATTTGTCGAACTTAAGACTTTCACATTTATTTCTGCCAGCTTTTCCTCGAGTTTTCCTATGTATTTCGCCTGGTGACGAGCATTTGGCTACCTTTAGAGTGACATAGTTACTCCTGCCAGTTGCTTCGTGTTTTATCACAGTCACGTCTTCAAGTTCTCTGGCCAGTTCACCAGAAGTGATACACCATTATTTGTCGACTTTAAGACTTTCACAGTTACTCCTGCCAGGTGCTCCTCGGGTTTGTCAATTTGTTCCGTTGGTGACGAGGCATTTTTCTACCTTAAGAGAGTCATTGTTACTCATAATATTTGCTCCCCGTTTTACCACAGTCACGTATTCAAGCTTTCTCTGGTCAGTTCATCAGAAGCGATACGCCATTATTTGTCGACCTTAAGACTTTCACAGTTATATCTGCAGGTGCTCCTCGAGATTTCCGATGTTTTTTGCCGGGCGACGAGCATTGGCAACCTTAAGAGAGTCATAGCTACTCCTGCAAGTTGCTTCCCGTTTTAACACAGTCAAATTTCCAAGCTCTGTCGGGCCAGTTAACCACAAGCGATACGCCTTTATTTGTCGACCTTAAGACTTTCACAGTTATTTCTGCTATTTGCACCTCGAGTTTGCCGATTTATTTCGCCCAGTAACGAGGCATTTGGCTACCTTAAGAGAGTCATAGTTACTCCTACCAATTGCTCCCCGTTTTACCATAGTCGCATCATCAAGCATTATCTGGCTATTTCACCAGAAGTGATACGCCTTTATTTGTCGAACTTAAGACTTTCACATTTATTTCTGCCAGGTGCTCCTCGAGTTTTCCTATGTATTTCGCCTGGTGACGAGCGTTTGGCTACCTTAAGAGTGTCATAGTTACTCCTGCCAGTTGCTCAGTGTTTTATCACAGTCACATCTTCAAGCTCTCTGGCCAGTTCACCAGAAGTGATACGCCATTACTTGTCGAACTCTAGACTTTCCAAGTTATTTCTGCCAGGTGCTCCTCCAGTTGCAGATGTATTTCGCCTGGTGACGAACAATTGACTACATTACGAGTGTCATAGTTGCTCCTGCCAGATGCTCCCTGTTTTATCACAGTCCCGTCTTCAAGCTTTCTCTGGCCAGTTCACCAGAAGTGATACACTGTTATTTGTCGAACTTAAGACTTTCACAGTTACTCCTGCCAGGTGCTCCTCGAGTTTGCCCATTTATTCCGTTGGTTACAAGGCATTTGGCTACCTTAAGAGAGTCATAGTTACTCCTGCAAGTTGCTCCCCATTTTAACACAGTCAAATCTTCAAGCTTTCTCGGGCCAGTTCACCACAAGCGATACGCCTTTATTTGTCGACCTTAAGACGTTCACAATTATTTCTGCTAGGTGCACCTCGAGTTTGCCGATTTATTCCGCCTAGTGACGAGGCATTTGGCTACCTTAAGAGAGTCACAGTTACTCCTACCAATTGCTCCCCGTTTTACCATAGTCGCATCTTCAAGCATTATCTGGCCATTTCACCAGAAGTGATACGCCTTTATTTGTCGAACGTAAGACTTTCACATTTATTTCTGCCAGGTGCTCCTCGAGTTTTCCTATGTATTTCGCCTGGTGACGAGCATTTGGCTACCTTAAGAGTGTCATAGTTACTCCTGCCAGTTGCTCAGTGTTTTATCACAGTCACGTCTTCAAGCTCTCTGGCCAGTTCACCAGAAGTGATACGCCATTACTTGTCGAACTCTAGACTTTCCATGTTATTTCTGCCAGGTGCTCCTCCAGTTGCAGATGTATTTCGCCTGGTGACGAACAATTGACTACATTACGAGTGTCATAGTTGCTCCTGCCAGATGCTCCCTGTTTTATCACAGTCCCGTCTTCAAGCTTTCTCTGGCCAGTTCACCAGAAGTGATACACTGTTATTTGTCGAACTTAAGACTTTCACAGTTACTCCTGCCAGGTGCTCCTCGAGTTTGCCCATTTATTCCGTTGGTTACAAGGCATTTGGCTACCTTAAGAGAGTCATAGTTACTCCTGCAAGTTGCTCCCCATTTTAACACAGTCAAATCTTCAAGCTTTCTCGGGCCAGTTCACCACAAGCGATACGCCTTTATTTGTCGACCTTAAGACGTTCACAATTATTTCTGCTAGGTGCACCTCGAGTTTGCCGATTTATTCCGCCTAGTGACGAGGCATTTGGCTACCTTAAGAGAGTCACAGTGACTCCTACCAATTGCTCCCCGTTTTACCATAGTCGCATCTTCAAGCATTATCTGGCCATTTCACCAGAAGTGATACGCCTTTATTTGTCGAACGTAAGACTTTCACATTTATTTCTGCCAGGTGCTCCGCGAGTTTTCCTATGTATTTTGCCTGGTGACGTTCATTTGGCTACCTTAAGAGTGTCATAGTTACTCCTGCCAGTTGCTCCGTGTTTTATCACAGTCACGTCTTCAAGCTCTCTGGCCAGTTCACCAGAAGTGATACGCCATTACTTGTCGAACTCTAGACTTTCCAAGTTATTTCTGCCAGGTGCTCCTCCAGTTGCAGATGTATTTCGCCTGGTGACGAACAATTGACTACATTACGAGTGTCATAGTTGCTCCTGCCAGATGCTCCCTGTTTTATCACAGTCCCGTCTTCAAGCTTTCTCTGGCCAGTTCACCAGAAGTGATACACTGTTATTTGTCGAACTTAAGACTTTCACAGTTACTCCTGCCAGGTGCTCCTCGAGTTTGCCCATTTATTCCGTTGGTTACAAGGCATTTGGCTACCTTAAGAGAGTCATAGTTACTCCTGCAAGTTGCTCCCCATTTTAACACAGTCAAATCTTCAAGCTTTCTCGGGCCAGTTCACCACAAGCGATACGCCTTTATTTGTCGACCTTAAGACGTTCACAATTATTTCTGCTAGGTGCACCTCGAGTTTGCCGATTTATTCCGCCTAGTGACGAGGCATTTGGCTACCTTAAGAGAGTCACAGTTACTCCTACCAATTGCTCCCCGTTTTACCATAGTCGCATCTTCAAGCATTATCTGGCCATTTCACCAGAAGTGATACGCCTTTATTTGTCGAACGTAAGACTTTCACATTTATTTCTGCCAGGTGCTCCTCGAGTTTTCCTATGTATTTCGCCTGGTGACGAGCATTTGGCTACCTTAAGAGTGTCATAGTTACTCCTGCCAGTTGCTCCGTGTTTTATCACAGTCACGTCTTCAAGCTCTCTGGCCAGTTCACCAGAAGTGATACGCCATTACTTGTCGAACTCTAGACTTTCCAAGTTATTTCTGCCAGGTGCTCCTCCAGTTGCAGATGTATTTCGCCTGGTGACGAACAATTGACTACATTACGAGTGTCATAGTTGCTCCTGCCAGATGCTCCGTGTTTTATCACAGTCCCGTCTTCAAGCTTTCTCTGGCCAGTTCACCAGAAGTGATACACTGTTATTTGTCGAACTTAAGACTTTCACAGTTACTCCTGCCAGGTGCTCCTCGAGTTTGCCCATTTATTCCGTTGGTTACAAGGCATTTGGCTACCTTAAGAGAGTCATAGTTACTCCTGCAAGTTGCTCCCCATTTTAACACAGTCAAATCTTCAAGCTTTCTCGGGCCAGTTCACCACAAGCGATACGCCTTTATTTGTCGACCTTAAGACGTTCACAATTATTTCTGCTAGGTGCACCTCGAGTTTGCCGATTTATTCCGCCTAGTGACGAGGCATTTGGCTACCTTAAGAGAGTCACAGTTACTCCTACCAATTGCTCCCCGTTTTACCATAGTCGCATCTTCAAGCATTATCTGGCCATTTCACCAGAAGTGATACGCCTTTGTTTGTCGAACGTAAGACTTTCACATTTATTTCTGCCGGGTGCTCCTCGAGTTTTCCTATGTATTTCGCCTGGTGACGAGCATTTGGCTACCTTAAGAGTGTCATAGTTACTCCTGCCTGTTGCTCCGTGTTTTATCACAGTCACGTCTTCAAGCTCTCTGGCCAGTTCACCAGAAGTGATACGCCATTACTTGTCGAACTCTAGACTTTCCAAGTTATTTCTGCCAGGTGCTCCTCCAGTTGCAGATGTATTTCGCCTGGTGACGAACAATTAGCTGCATTACGAGTGTCACAGTTGCTCCTGCCAGATGCTCCCTGTTTTATCACAGTTCCGTCTTCAAGCTTTCTCTGGCCAGTTCATCAGAAGCGATACAGCATTATTTGTCGACCTTAAGACATTCACAGTTATTTCTGCCATGTGCTCCTCGAGTTATCCGATGTTTTTTGCTGGGCGACGAGCATTGGCACCCATAAGACAGTCATAGTTACTCCTGCAAGTTGCTCCCCGTTTTAACACAGTCAAATCTTCAAGCTTTCTCAGGCCAGTTCACCACAAGCGATACGCCTTTAATTGTCGACCTTGAGACATTCACAGTTATTTCTGCTAGGTGCTCCTCGAGTTTGCCGATTTATTCCGCCTAGTGGCGAGGCATTTGGCTATCTTAAGAGTGTCACAGTTACTCCTACCATTTGCTCCCCGTTTTACCATAGTCGCATCTTCAAGCATTATCTGGCCATTTCACCAGAAGTGATACGCCTTTATTTGTCGAACTTAAGACTTTCACATTTATTTCTGCCAGCTTTTCCTCGAGTTTTCCTATGTATTTCGCCTGGTGACGAGCATTTGGCTACCTTAAGAGTGACATAGTTACTCCTGCCAGTTGCTTCGTGTTTTATCACAGTCACGTCTTCAAGTTCTCTGGCCAGTTCACCAGAAGTGATACACCATTATTTGTCGACTTTAAGACTTTCACAGTTACTCCTGCCAGGTGCTCCTCGGGTTTGTCAATTTGTTCCGTTGGTGACGAGGCATTTTTCTACCTTAAGAGAGTCATTGTTACTCATAATATATGCTCCCCGTTTTACCACAGTCACGTATTCAAGCTTTCTCTGGTCAGTTCATCAGAAGCAATACGCCATTATTTGTCGACCTTAAGACTTTCACAGTTATATCTGCAGGTGCTCCTCGAGATTTCCGATGTTTTTTGCCGGGCGACGAGCATTGGCAACCTTAAGAGAGTCATAGCTACTCCTGCAAGTTGCTTCCCGTTTTAACACAGTCAAATTTCCAAGCTCTGTCGGGCCAGTTAACCACAAGCGATACGCCTTTATTTGTCGACCTTAAGACTTTCACAGTTATTTCTGCTATTTGCACCTCGAGTTTGCCGATTTATTTCGCCCAGTAACGAGGCATTTGGCTACCTTAAGAGAGTCATAGTTACTCCTACCAATTGCTCCCCGTTTTACCATAGTCGCATCATCAAGCATTATCTGGCTATTTCACCAGAAGTGATACGCCTTTATTTGTCGAACTTAAGATTTTCACATTTATTTCTGCCAGGTGCTCCTCGAGTTTTCCTATGTATTTCGCCTGGTGACGAGCATTTGGCTACCTTAAGAGTGTCATAGTTACTCCTGCCAGTTGCTCAGTGTTTTATCACAGTCACGTCTTCAAGCTCTCTGGCCAGTTCACCAGAAGTGATACGCCATTACTTGTCGAACTCTAGACTTTCCAAGTTATTTCTGCCAGGTGCTCCTCCAGTTGCAGATGTATTTCGCCTGGTGACGAACAATTGACTACATTACGAGTGTCATAGTTGCTCCTGCCAGATGCTCCCTGTTTTATCACAGTCCCGTCTTCAAGCTTTCTCTGGCCAGTTCACCAGAAGTGATACACTGTTATTTGTCGAACTTAAGACTTTCACAGTTACTCCTGCCAGGTGCTCCTCGAGTTTGCCCATTTATTCCGTTGGTTACAAGGCATTTGGCTACCTTAAGAGAGTCATAGTTACTCCTGCAAGTTGCTCCCCATTTTAACACAGTCAAATCTTCAAGCTTTCTCGGGCCAGTTCACCACAAGCGATACGCCTTTATTTGTCGACCTTAAGACGTTCACAATTATTTCTGCTAGGTGCACCTCGAGTTTGCCGATTTATTCCGCCTAGTGACGAGGCATTTGGCTACCTTAAGAGAGTCACAGTGACTCCTACCAATTGCTCCCCGTTTTACCATAGTCGCATCTTCAAGCATTATCTGGCCATTTCACCAGAAGTGATACGCCTTTATTTGTCGAACGTAAGACTTTCACATTTATTTCTGCCAGGTGCTCCGCGAGTTTTCCTATGTATTTCGCCTGGTGACGTTCATTTGGCTACCTTAAGAGTGTCATAGTTACTCCTGCCAGTTGCTCCGTGTTTTATCACAGTCACGTCTTCAAGCTCTCTGGCCAGTTCACCAGAAGTGATACGCCATTACTTGTCGAACTCTAGACTTTCCAAGTTATTTCTGCCAGGTGCTCCTCCAGTTGCAGATGTATTTCGCCTGGTGACGAACAATTGACTACATTACGAGTGTCATAGTTGCTCCTGCCAGATGCTCCCTGTTTTATCACAGTCCCGTCTTCAAGCTTTCTCTGGCCAGTTCACCAGAAGTGATACACTGTTATTTGTCGAACTTAAGACTTTCACAGTTACTCCTGCCAGGTGCTCCTCGAGTTTGCCCATTTATTCCGTTGGTTACAAGGCATTTGGCTACCTTAAGAGAGTCATAGTTACTCCTGCAAGTTGCTCCCCATTTTAACACAGTCAAATCTTCAAGCTTTCTCGGGCCAGTTCACCACAAGCGATACGCCTTTATTTGTCGACCTTAAGACGTTCACAATTATTTCTGCTAGGTGCACCTCGAGTTTGCCGATTTATTCCGCCTAGTGACGAGGCATTTGGCTACCTTAAGAGAGTCACAGTTACTCCTACCAATTGCTCCCCGTTTTACCATAGTCGCATCTTCAAGCATTATCTGGCCATTTCACCAGAAGTGATACGCCTTTATTTGTCGAACGTAAGACTTTCACATTTATTTCTGCCAGGTGCTCCTCGAGTTTTCCTATGTATTTCGCCTGGTGACGAGCATTTGGCTACCTTAAGAGTGTCATAGTTACTCCTGCCAGTTGCTCCGTGTTTTATCACAGTCACGTCTTCAAGCTCTCTGGCCAGTTCACCAGAAGTGATACGCCATTACTTGTCGAACTCTAGACTTTCCAAGTTATTTCTGCCAGGTGCTCCTCCAGTTGCAGATGTATTTCGCCTGGTGACGAACAATTGACTACATTACGAGTGTCATAGTTGCTCCTGCCAGATGCTCCGTGTTTTATCACAGTCCCGTCTTCAAGCTTTCTCTGGCCAGTTCACCAGAAGTGATACACTGTTATTTGTCGAACTTAAGACTTTCACAGTTACTCCTGCCAGGTGCTCCTCGAGTTTGCCCATTTATTCCGTTGGTTACAAGGCATTTGGCTACCTTAAGAGAGTCATAGTTACTCCTGCAAGTTGCTCCCCATTTTAACACAGTCAAATCTTCAAGCTTTCTCGGGCCAGTTCACCACAAGCGATACGCCTTTATTTGTCGACCTTAAGACGTTCACAATTATTTCTGCTAGGTGCACCTCGAGTTTGCCGATTTATTCCGCCTAGTGACGAGGCATTTGGCTACCTTAAGAGAGTCACAGTTACTCCTACCAATTGCTCCCCGTTTTACCATAGTCGCATCTTCAAGCATTATCTGGCCATTTCACCAGAAGTGATACGCCTTTGTTTGTCGAACGTAAGACTTTCACATTTATTTCTGCCGGGTGCTCCTCGAGTTTTCCTATGTATTTCGCCTGGTGACGAGCATTTGGCTACCTTAAGAGTGTCATAGTTACTCCTGCCTGTTGCTCCGTGTTTTATCACAGTCACGTCTTCAAGCTCTCTGGCCAGTTCACCAGAAGTGATACGCCATTACTTGTCGAACTCTAGACTTTCCAAGTTATTTCTGCCAGGTGCTCCTCCAGTTGCAGATGTATTTCGCCTGGTGACGAACAATTAGCTACATTACGAGTGTCACAGTTGCTCCTGCCAGATGCTCCCTGTTTTATCACAGTTCCGTCTTCAAGCTTTCTCTGGCCAGTTCATCAGAAGCGATACAGCATTATTTGTCGACCTTAAGACATTCACAGTTATTTCTGCCATGTGCTCCTCGAGTTATCCGATGTTTTTTGCTGGGCGACGAGCATTGGCACCCATAAGACAGTCATAGTTACTCCTGCAAGTTGCTCCCCGTTTTAACACAGTCAAATCTTCAAGCTTTCTCAGGCCAGTTCACCACAAGCGATACGCCTTTAATTGTCGACCTTGAGACATTCACAGTTATTTCTGCTAGGTGCTCCTCGAGTTTGCCGATTTATTCCGCCTAGTGGCGAGGCATTTGGCTATCTTAAGAGTGTCACAGTTACTCCTACCATTTGCTCCCCGTTTTACCATAGTCGCATCTTCAAGCATTATCTGGCCATTTCACCAGAAGTGATACGCCTTTATTTGTCGAACTTAAGACTTTCACATTTATTTCTGCCAGCTTTTCCTCGAGTTTTCCTATGTATTTCGCCTGGTGACGAGCATTTGGCTACCTTAAGAGTGACATAGTTACTCCTGCCAGTTGCTTCGTGTTTTATCACAGTCACGTCTTCAAGTTCTCTGGCCAGTTCACCAGAAGTGATACACCATTATTTGTCGACTTTAAGACTTTCACAGTTACTCCTGCCAGGTGCTCCTCGGGTTTGTCAATTTGTTCCGTTGGTGACGAGGCATTTTTCTACCTTAAGAGAGTCATTGTTACTCATAATATATGCTCCCCGTTTTACCACAGTCACGTATTCAAGCTTTCTCTGGTCAGTTCATCAGAAGCGATACGCCATTATTTGTCGACCTTAAGACTTTCACAGTTATATCTGCAGGTGCTCCTCGAGATTTCCGATGTTTTTTGCCGGGCGACGAGCATTGGCAACCTTAAGAGAGTCGTAGCTACTCCTGCAAGTTGCTTCCCGTTTTAACACAGTCAAATTTCCAAGCTCTGTCGGGCCAGTTAACCACAAGCGATACGCCTTTATTTGTCGACCTTAAGACTTTCACAGTTATTTCTGCTATTTGCACCTCGAGTTTGCCGATTTATTTCGCCCAGTAACGAGGCATTTGGCTACCTTAAGAGAGTCATAGTTACTCCTACCAATTGCTCCCCGTTTTACCATAGTCGCATCATCAAGCATTATCTGGCTATTTCACCAGAAGTGATACGCCTTTATTTGTCGAACTTAAGATTTTCACATTTATTTCTGCCAGGTGCTCCTCGAGTTTTCCTATGTATTTCGCCTGGTGACGAGCGTTTGGCTACCTTAAGAGTGTCATAGTTACTCCTGCCAGTTGCTCAGTGTTTTATCACAGTCACGTCTTCAAGCTCTCTGGCCAGTTCACCAGAAGTGATACGCCATTACTTGTCGAACTCTAGACTTTCCAAGTTATTTCTGCCAGGTGCTCCTCCAGTTGCAGATGTATTTCGCCTGGTGACGAACAATTGACTACATTACGAGTGTCATAGTTGCTCCTGCCAGATGCTCCCTGTTTTATCACAGTCCCGTCTTCAAGCTTTCTCTGGCCAGTTCACCAGAAGTGATACACTGTTATTTGTCGAACTTAAGACTTTCACAGTTACTCCTGCCAGGTGCTCCTCGAGTTTGCCCATTTATTCCGTTGGTTACAAGGCATTTGGCTACCTTAAGAGAGTCATAGTTACTCCTGCAAGTTGCTCCCCATTTTAACACAGTCAAATCTTCAAGCTTTCTCGGGCCAGTTCACCACAAGCGATACGCCTTTATTTGTCGACCTTAAGACGTTCACAATTATTTCTGCTAGGTGCACCTCGAGTTTGCCGATTTATTCCGCCTAGTGACGAGGCATTTGGCTACCTTAAGAGAGTCACAGTTACTCCTACCAATTGCTCCCCGTTTTACCATAGTCGCATCTTCAAGCATTATCTGGCCATTTCACCAGAAGTGATACGCCTTTATTTGTCGAACGTAAGACTTTCACATTTATTTCTGCCAGGTGCTCCTCGAGTTTTCCTATGTATTTCGCCTGGTGACGAGCATTTGGCTACCTTAAGAGTGTCATAGTTACTCCTGTCAGTTGCTCCGTGTTTTATCACAGTCACGTCTTCAAGCTCTCTGGCCAGTTCACCAGAAGTGATACGCCATTACTTGTCGAACTCTAGACTTTCCAAGTTATTTCTGCCAGGTGCTCCTCCAGTTGCAGATGTATTTCGCCTGGTGACGAACAATTAGCTACATTACGAGTGTCACAGTTGCTCCTGCCAGATGCTCCCTGTTTTATCACAGTTCCGTCTTCAAGCTTTCTCTGGCCAGTTCATCAGAAGCGATACAGCATTATTTGTCGACCTTAAGACATTCACAGTTATTTCTGCCATGTGCTCCTCGAGTTATCCGATGTTTTTTGCTGGGCGACGAGCATTGGCACCCATAAGACAGTCATAGTTACTCCTGCAAGTTGCTCCCCGTTTTAACACAGTCAAATCTTCAAGCTTTCTCAGGCCAGTTCACCACAAGCGATACGCCTTTAATTGTCGACCTTGAGACATTCACAGTTATTTCTGCTAGGTGCTCCTCGAGTTTGCCGATTTATTCCGCCTAGTGGCGAGGCATTTGGCTATCTTAAGAGTGTCACAGTTACTCCTACCATTTGCTCCCCGTTTTACCATAGTCGCATCTTCAAGCATTATCTGGCCATTTCACCAGAAGTGATACGCCTTTATTTGTCGAACTTAAGACTTTCACATTTATTTCTGCCAGCTTTTCCTCGAGTTTTCCTATGTATTTCGCCTGGTGACGAGCATTTGGCTACCTTAAGAGTGACATAGTTACTCCTGCCAGTTGCTTCGTGTTTTATCACAGTCACGTCTTCAAGTTCTCTGGCCAGTTCACCAGAAGTGATACACCATTATTTGTCGACTTTAAGACTTTCACAGTTACTCCTGCCAGGTGCTCCTCGGGTTTGTCAATTTGTTCCGTTGGTGACGAGGCATTTTTCTACCTTAAGAGAGTCATTGTTACTCATAATATTTGCTCCCCGTTTTACCACAGTCACGTATTCAAGCTTTCTCTGGTCAGTTCATCAGAAGCGATACGCCATTATTTGTCGACCTTAAGACTTTCACAGTTATATCTGCAGGTGCTCCTCGAGATTTCCGATGTTTTTTGCCGGGCGACGAGCATTGGCAACCTTAAGAGAGTCATAGCTACTCCTGCAAGTTGCTTCCCGTTTTAACACAGTCAAATTTCCAAGCTCTGTCGGGCCAGTTAACCACAAGCGATACGCCTTTATTTGTCGACCTTAAGACTTTCACAGTTATTTCTGCTATTTGCACCTCGAGTTTGCCGATTTATTTCGCCCAGTAACGAGGCATTTGGCTACCTTAAGAGAGTCATAGTTACTCCTACCAATTGCTCCCCGTTTTACCATAGTCGCATCATCAAGCATTATCTGGCTATTTCACCAGAAGTGATACGCCTTTATTTGTCGAACTTAAGACTTTCACATTTATTTCTGCCAGGTGCTCCTCGAGTTTTCCTATGTATTTCGCCTGGTGACGAGCGTTTGGCTACCTTAAGAGTGTCATAGTTACTCCTGCCAGTTGCTCAGTGTTTTATCACAGTCACATCTTCAAGCTCTCTGGCCAGTTCACCAGAAGTGATACGCCATTACTTGTCGAACTCTAGACTTTCCAAGTTATTTCTGCCAGGTGCTCCTCCAGTTGCAGATGTATTTCGCCTGGTGACGAACAATTGACTACATTACGAGTGTCATAGTTGCTCCTGCCAGATGCTCCCTGTTTTATCACAGTCCCGTCTTCAAGCTTTCTCTGGCCAGTTCACCAGAAGTGATACACTGTTATTTGTCGAACTTAAGACTTTCACAGTTACTCCTGCCAGGTGCTCCTCGAGTTTGCCCATTTATTCCGTTGGTTACAAGGCATTTGGCTACCTTAAGAGAGTCATAGTTACTCCTGCAAGTTGCTCCCCATTTTAACACAGTCAAATCTTCAAGCTTTCTCGGGCCAGTTCACCACAAGCGATACGCCTTTATTTGTCGACCTTAAGACGTTCACAATTATTTCTGCTAGGTGCACCTCGAGTTTGCCGATTTATTCCGCCTAGTGACGAGGCATTTGGCTACCTTAAGAGAGTCACAGTTACTCCTACCAATTGCTCCCCGTTTTACCATAGTCGCATCTTCAAGCATTATCTGGCCATTTCACCAGAAGTGATACGCCTTTATTTGTCGAACGTAAGACTTTCACATTTATTTCTGCCAGGTGCTCCTCGAGTTTTCCTATGTATTTCGCCTGGTGACGAGCATTTGGCTACCTTAAGAGTGTCATAGTTACTCCTGCCAGTTGCTCAGTGTTTTATCACAGTCACGTCTTCAAGCTCTCTGGCCAGTTCACCAGAAGTGATACGTCATTACTTGTCGAACTCTAGACTTTCCATGTTATTTCTGCCAGGTGCTCCTCCAGTTGCAGATGTATTTCGCCTGGTGACGAACAATTGACTACATTACGAGTGTCATAGTTGCTCCTGCCAGATGCTCCCTGTTTTATCACAGTCCCGTCTTCAAGCTTTCTCTGGCCAGTTCACCAGAAGTGATACACTGTTATTTGTCGAACTTAAGACTTTCACAGTTACTCCTGCCAGGTGCTCCTCGAGTTTGCCCATTTATTCCGTTGGTTACAAGGCATTTGGCTACCTTAAGAGAGTCATAGTTACTCCTGCAAGTTGCTCCCCATTTTAACACAGTCAAATCTTCAAGCTTTCTCGGGCCAGTTCACCACAAGCGATACGCCTTTATTTGTCGACCTTAAGACGTTCACAATTATTTCTGCTAGGTGCACCTCGAGTTTGCCGATTTATTCCGCCTAGTGACGAGGCATTTGGTTACCTTAAGAGAGTCACAGTGACTCCTACCAATTGCTCCCCGTTTTACCATAGTCGCATCTTCAAGCATTATCTGGCCATTTCACCAGAAGTGATACGCCTTTATTTGTCGAACGTAAGACTTTCACATTTATTTCTGCCAGGTGCTCCGCGAGTTTTCCTATGTATTTCGCCTGGTGACGTTCATTTGGCTACCTTAAGAGTGTCATAGTTACTCCTGCCAGTTGCTCCGTGTTTTATCACAGTCACGTCTTCAAGCTCTCTGGCCAGTTCACCAGAAGTGATACGCCATTACTTGTCGAACTCTAGACTTTCCAAGTTATTTCTGCCAGGTGCTCCTCCAGTTGCAGATGTATTTCGCCTGGTGACGAACAATTGACTACATTACGAGTGTCATAGTTGCTCCTGCCAGATGCTCCCTGTTTTATCACAGTCCCGTCTTCAAGCTTTCTCTGGCCAGTTCACCAGAAGTGATACACTGTTATTTGTCGAACTTAAGACTTTCACAGTTACTCCTGCCAGGTGCTCCTCGAGTTTGCCCATTTATTCCGTTGGTTACAAGGCATTTGGCTACCTTAAGAGAGTCATAGTTACTCCTGCAAGTTGCTCCCCATTTTAACACAGTCAAATCTTCAAGCTTTCTCGGGCCAGTTCACCACAAGCGATACGCCTTTATTTGTCGACCTTAAGACGTTCACAATTATTTCTGCTAGGTGCACCTCGAGTTTGCCGATTTATTCCGCCTAGTGACGAGGCATTTGGCTACCTTAAGAGAGTCACAGTGACTCCTACCAATTGCTCCCCGTTTTACCATAGTCGCATCTTCAAGCATTATCTGGCCATTTCACCAGAAGTGATACGCCTTTATTTGTCGAACGTAAGACTTTCACATTTATTTCTGCCAGGTGCTCCGCGAGTTTTCCTATGTATTTCGCCTGGTGACGAGCATTTGGCTACCTTAAGAGTGTCATAGTTACTCCTGCCAGTTGCTCCGTGTTTTATCACAGTCACGTCTTCAAGCTCTCTGGCCAGTTCACCAGAAGTGATACGCCATTACTTGTCGAACTCTAGACTTTCCAAGTTATTTCTGCCAGGTGCTCCTCCAGTTGCAGATGTATTTCGCCTGGTGACGAACAATTAGCTACATTACGAGTGTCACAGTTGCTCCTGCCAGATGCTCCCTGTTTTATCACAGTTCCGTCTTCAAGCTTTCTCTGGCCAGTTCATCAGAAGCGATACAGCATTATTTGTCGACCTTAAGACATTCACAGTTATTTCTGCCATGTGCTCCTCGAGTTATCCGATGTTTTTTGCTGGGCGACGAGCATTGGCACCCATAAGACAGTCATAGTTACTCCTGCAAGTTGCTCCCCGTTTTAACACAGTCAAATCTTCAAGCTTTCTCAGGCCAGTTCACCACAAGCGATACGCCTTTAATTGTCGACCTTGAGACATTCACAGTTATTTCTGCTAGGTGCTCCTCGAGTTTGCCGATTTATTCCGCCTAGTGGCGAGGCATTTGGCTATCTTAAGAGTGTCACAGTTACTCCTACCATTTGCTCCCCGTTTTACCATAGTCGCATCTTCAAGCATTATCTGGCCATTTCACCAGAAGTGATACGCCTTTATTTGTCGAACTTAAGACTTTCACATTTATTTCTGCCAGCTTTTCCTCGAGTTTTCCTATGTATTTCGCCTGGTGACGAGCATTTGGCTACCTTAAGAGTGACATAGTTACTCCTGCCAGTTGCTTCGTGTTTTATCACAGTCACGTCTTCAAGTTCTCTGGCCAGTTCACCAGAAGTGATACACCATTATTTGTCGACTTTAAGACTTTCACAGTTACTCCTGCCAGGTGCTCCTCGGGTTTATCAATTTGTTCCGTTGGTGACGAGGCATTTTTCTACCTTAAGAGAGTCATTGTTACTCATAATATTTGCTCCCCGTTTTACCACAGTCACGTATTCAAGCTTTCTCTGGTCAGTTCATCAGAAGCGATACGCCATTATTTGTCGACCTTAAGACTTTCACAGTTATATCTGCAGGTGCTCCTCGAGATTTCCGATGTTTTTTGCCGGGCGACGAGCATTGGCAACCTTAAGAGAGTCATAGCTACTCCTGCAAGTTGCTTCCCGTTTTAACACAGTCAAATTTCCAAGCTCTGTCGGGCCAGTTAACCACAAGCGATACGCCTTTATTTGTCGACCTTAAGACTTTCACAGTTATTTCTGCTATTTGCACCTCGAGTTTGCCGATTTATTTCGCCCAGTAACGAGGCATTTGGCTACCTTAAGAGAGTCATAGTTACTCCTACCAATTGCTCCCCGTTTTACCATAGTCGCATCATCAAGCATTATCTGGCTATTTCACCAGAAGTGATACGCCTTTATTTGTCGAACTTAAGACTTTCACATTTATTTCTGCCAGGTGCTCCTCGAGTTTTCCTATGTATTTCGCCTGGTGACGAGCGTTTGGCTACCTTAAGAGTGTCATAGTTACTCCTGCCAGTTGCTCAGTGTTTTATCACAGTCACGTCTTCAAGCTCTCTGGCCAGTTCACCAGAAGTGATACGCCATTACTTGTCGAACTCTAGACTTTCCAAGTTATTTCTGCCAGGTGCTCCTCCAGTTGCAGATGTATTTCGCCTGGTGACGAACAATTGACCACATTACGAGTGTCATAGTTGCTCCTGCCAGATGCTCCCTGTTTTATCACAGTCCCGTCTTCAAGCTTTCTCTGGCCAGTTCACCAGAAGTGATACACTGTTATTTGTCGAACTTAAGACTTTCACAGTTACTCCTGCCAGGTGCTCCTCGAGTTTGCCCATTTATTCCGTTGGTTACAAGGCATTTGGCTACCTTAAGAGAGTCATAGTTACACCTGCAAGTTGCTCCCCGTTTTAACACAGTCAAATCTTCAAGCTTTCTCGGGCCAGTTCACCACAAGCGATACGCCTTTATTTGTCGACCTTAAGACGTTCACAATTATTTCTGCTAGGTGCACCTCGAGTTTGCCGATTTATTCCGCCTAGTGACGAGGCATTTGGCTACCTTAAGAGAGTCATAGTTACTCCTGCAAGTTGCTCCCCATTTTAACACAGTCAAATCTTCAAGCTTTCTCGGGCCAGTTCACCACAAGCGATACGCCTTTATTTGTCGACCTTAAGACGTTCACAATTATTTCTGCTAGGTGCACCTCGAGTTTGCCGATTTATTCCGCCTAGTGACGAGGCATTTGGCTACCTTAAGAGAGTCACAGTGACTCCTACCAATTGCTCCCCGTTTTACCATAGTCGCATCTTCAAGCATTATCTGGCCATTTCACCAGAAGTGATACGCCTTTATTTGTCGAACGTAAGACTTTCACATTTATTTCTGCCAGGTGCTCCGCGAGTTTTCCTATGTATTTCGCCTGGTGACGAGCATTTGGCTACCTTAAGAGTGTCATAGTTACTCCTGCCAGTTGCTCCGTGTTTTATCACAGTCACGTCTTCAAGCTCTCTGGCCAGTTCACCAGAAGTGATACGCCATTACTTGTCGAACTCTAGACTTTCCAAGTTATTTCTGCCAGGTGCTCCTCCAGTTGCAGATGTATTTCGCCTGGTGACGAACAATTAGCTACATTACGAGTGTCACAGTTGCTCCTGCCAGATGCTCCCTGTTTTATCACAGTTCCGTCTTCAAGCTTTCTCTGGCCAGTTCATCAGAAGCGATACAGCATTATTTGTCGACCTTAAGACATTCACAGTTATTTCTGCCATGTGCTCCTCGAGTTATCCGATGTTTTTTGCTGGGCGACGAGCATTGGCACCCATAAGACAGTCATAGTTACTCCTGCAAGTTGCTCCCCGTTTTAACACAGTCAAATCTTCAAGCTTTCTCAGGCCAGTTCACCACAAGCGATACGCCTTTAATTGTCGACCTTGAGACATTCACAGTTATTTCTGCTAGGTGCTCCTCGAGTTTGCCGATTTATTCCGCCTAGTGGCGAGGCATTTGGCTATCTTAAGAGTGTCACAGTTACTCCTACCATTTGCTCCCCGTTTTACCATAGTCGCATCTTCAAGCATTATCTGGCCATTTCACCAGAAGTGATACGCCTTTATTTGTCGAACTTAAGACTTTCACATTTATTTCTGCCAGCTTTTCCTCGAGTTTTCCTATGTATTTCGCCTGGTGACGAGCATTTGGCTACCTTAAGAGTGACATAGTTACTCCTGCCAGTTGCTTCGTGTTTTATCACAGTCACGTCTTCAAGTTCTCTGGCCAGTTCACCAGAAGTGATACACCATTATTTGTCGACTTTAAGACTTTCACAGTTACTCCTGCCAGGTGCTCCTCGGGTTTGTCAATTTGTTCCGTTGGTGACGAGGCATTTTTCTACCTTAAGAGAGTCATTGTTACTCATAATATTTGCTCCCCGTTTTACCACATTCACGTATTCAAGCTTTCTCTGGTCAGTTCATCAGAAGCGATACGCCATTATTTGTCGACCTTAAGACTTTCACAGTTATATCTGCAGGTGCTCCTCGAGATTTCCGATGTTTTTTGCCGGGCGACGAGCATTGGCAACCTTAAGAGAGTCATAGCTACTCCTGCAAGTTGCTTCCCGTTTTAACACAGTCAAATTTCCAAGCTCTGTCGCGCCAGTTAACCACAAGCGATACGCCTTTATTTGTCGACCTTAAGACTTTCACAGTTATTTCTGCTATTTGCACCTCGAGTTTGCCGATTTATTTCGCCCAGTAACGAGGCATTTGGCTACCTTAAGAGAGTCATAGTTACTCCTACCAATTGCTCCCCGTTTTACCATAGTCGCATCATCAAGCATTATCTGGCTATTTCACCAGAAGTGATACGCCTTTATTTGTCGAACTTAAGACTTTCACATTTATTTCTGCCAGGTGCTCCTCGAGTTTTCCTATGTATTTCGCCTGGTGACGAGCGTTTGGCTACCTTAAGAGTGTCATAGTTACTCCTGCCAGTTGCTCAGTGTTTTATCACAGTCACGTCTTCAAGCTCTCTGGCCAGTTCACCAGAAGTGATACGCCATTACTTGTCGAACTCTAGACTTTCCAAGTTATTTCTGCCAGGTGCTCCTCCAGTTGCAGATGTATTTCGCCTGGTGACGAACAATTGACCACATTACGAGTGTCATAGTTGCTCCTGCCAGATGCTCCCTGTTTTATCACAGTCCCGTCTTCAAGCTTTCTCTGGCCAGTTCACCAGAAGCGATACACTGTTATTTGTCGAACTTAAGACTTTCACAGTTACTCCTGCCAGGTGCTCCTCGAGTTTGCCCATTTATTCCGTTGGTTACAAGGCATTTGGCTACCTTAAGAGAGTCATAGTTACACCTGCAAGTTGCTCCCCGTTTTAACACAGTCAAATCTTCAAGCTTTCTCGGGCCAGTTCACCACAAGCGATACGCCTTTATTTGTCGACCTTAAGACGTTCACAATTATTTCTGCTAGGTGCACCTCGAGTTTGCCGATTTATTCCGCCTAGTGACGAGGCATTTGGCTACCTTAAGAGAGTCACAGTTACTCCTACCAATTGCTCCCCGTTTTACCATAGTCGCATCTTCAAGCATTATCTGGCCATTTCACCAGAAGTGATACGCCTTTATTTGTCGAACGTAAGACTTTCACATTTATTTCTGCCAGGTGCTCCTCGAGTTTTCCTATGTATTTCGCCTGGTGACGAGCATTTGGCTACCTTAAGAGTGTCATAGTTACTCCTGCCAGTTGCTCCGTGTTTTATCACAGTCACGTCTTCAAGCTCTCTGGCCAGTTCACCAGAAGTGATACGCCATTACTTGTCGAACTCTAGACTTTCCAAGTTATTTCTGCCAGGTGTTCCTCCAGTTGCAGATGTATTTCGCCTGGTGACGAACAATTGACTACATTACGAGTGTCATAGTTGCTCCTGCCAGATGCTCCCTGTTTTATCACAGTCCCGTCTTCAAGCTTTCTCTGGCCAGTTCACCAGAAGTGATACACTGTTATTTGTCGAACTTAAGACTTTCACAGTTACTCCTGCCAGGTGCTCCTCGAGTTTGCCCATTTATTCCGTTGGTTACAAGTCATTTGGCTACCTTAAGAGAGTCATAGTTACTCCTGCAAGTTGCTCCCCATTTTAACACAGTCAAATCTTCAAGCTTTCTCGGGCCAGTTCACCACAAGCGATACGCCTTTATTTGTCGACCTTAAGACGTTCACAATTATTTCTGCTAGGTGCGCCTCGAGTTTGCCGATTTATTCCGCCTAGTGACGAGGCATTTGGCTACCTTAAGAGAGTCACAGTGACTCCTACCAATTGCTCCCCGTTTTACCATAGTCGCATCTTCAAGCATTATCTGGCCATTTCACCAGAAGTGATACGCCTTTATTTGTCGAACGTAAGACTTTCACATTTATTTCTGCCAGGTGCTCCGCGAGTTTTCCTATGTATTTCGCCTGGTGACGAGCATTTGGCTACCTTAAGAGTGTCATAGTTACTCCTGCCAGTTGCTCCGTGTTTTATCACAGTCACGTCTTCAAGCTCTCTGGCCAGTTCACCAGAAGTGATACGCCATTACTTGTCGAACTCTAGACTTTCCAAGTTATTTCTGCCAGGTGCTCCTCCAGTTGCAGATGTATTTCGCCTGGTGACGAACAATTAGCTACATTACGAGTGTCACAGTTGCTCCTGCCAGATGCTCCCTGTTTTATCACAGTTCCGTCTTCAAGCTTTCTCTGGCCAGTTCATCAGAAGCGATACAGCATTATTTGTCGACCTTAAGACATTCACAGTTATTTCTGCCATGTGCTCCTCGAGTTATCCGATGTTTTTTGCTGGGCGACGAGCATTGGCACCCATAAGACAGTCATAGTTACTCCTGCAAGTTGCTCCCCGTTTTAACACAGTCAAATCTTCAAGCTTTCTCAGGCCAGTTCACCACAAGCGATACGCCTTTAATTGTCGACCTTGAGACATTCACAGTTATTTCTGCTAGGTGCTCCTCGAGTTTGCCGATTTATTCCGCCTAGTGGCGAGGCATTTGGCTATCTTAAGAGTGTCACAGTTACTCCTACCATTTGCTCCCCGTTTTACCATAGTCGCATCTTCAAGCATTATCTGGCCATTTCACCAGAAGTGATACGCCTTTATTTGTCGAACTTAAGACTTTCACATTTATTTCTGCCAGCTTTTCCTCGAGTTTTCCTATGTATTTCGCCTGGTGACGAGCATTTGGCTACCTTAAGAGTGACATAGTTACTCCTGCCAGTTGCTTCGTGTTTTATCACAGTCACGTCTTCAAGTTCTCTGGCCAGTTCACCAGAAGTGATACACCATTATTTGTCGACTTTAAGACTTTCACAGTTACTCCTGCCAGGTGCTCCTCGGGATTGTCAATTTGTTCCGTTGGTGACGAGGCATTTTTCTACCTTAAGAGAGTCATTGTTACTCATAATATTTGCTCCCCGTTTTACCACAGTCACGTATTCAAGCTTTCTCTGGTCAGTTCATCAGAAGCGATACGCCATTATTTGTCGACCTTAAGACTTTCACAGTTATATCTGCAGGTGCTCCTCGAGATTTCCGATGTTTTTTGCCGGGCGACGAGCATTGGCAACCTTAAGAGAGTCATAGCTACTCCTGCAAGTTGCTTCCCGTTTTAACACAGTCAAATTTCCAAGCTCTGTCGGGCCAGTTAACCACAAGCGATACGCCTTTATTTGTCGACCTTAAGACTTTCACAGTTATTTCTGCTATTTGCACCTCGAGTTTGCCGATTTATTTCGCCCAGTAACGAGGCATTTGGCTACCTTAAGAGAGTCATAGTTACTCCTACCAATTGCTCCCCGTTTTACCATAGTCGCATCATCAAGCATTATCTGGCTATTTCACCAGAAGTGATACGCCTTTATTTGTCGAACTTAAGACTTTCACATTTATTTCTGCCAGGTGCTCCTCGAGTTTTCCTATGTATTTCGCCTGGTGACGAGCGTTTGGCTACCTTAAGAGTGTCATAGTTACTCCTGCCAGTTGCTCAGTGTTTTATCACAGTCACGTCTTCAAGCTCTCTGGCCAGTTCACCAGAAGTGATACGCCATTACTTGTCGAACTCTAGACTTTCCAAGTTATTTCTGCCAGGTGCTCCTCCAGTTGCAGATGTATTTCGCCTGGTGACGAACAATTGACCACATTACGAGTGTCATAGTTGCTCCTGCCAGATGCTCCCTGTTTTATCACAGTCCCGTCTTCAAGCTTTCTCTGGCCAGTTCACCAGAAGTGATACACTGTTATTTGTCGAACTTAAGACTTTCACAGTTACTCCTGCCAGGTGCTCCTCGAGTTTGCCCATTTATTCCGTTGGTTACAAGGCATTTGGCTACCTTAAGAGAGTCATAGTTACACCTGCAAGTTGCTCCCCGTTTTAACACAGTCAAATCTTCAAGCTTTCTCGGGCCAGTTCACCACAAGCGATACGCCTTTATTTGTCGACCTTAAGACGTTCACAATTATTTCTGCTAGGTGCACCTCGAGTTTGCCGATTTATTCCGCCTAGTGACGAGGCATTTGGCTACCTTAAGAGAGTCACAGTTACTCCTACCAATTGCTCCCCGTTTTACCATAGTCGCATCTTCAAGCATTATCTGGCCATTTCACCAGAAGTGATACGCCTTTATTTGTCGAACGTAAGACTTTCACATTTATTTCTGCCAGGTGCTCCTCGAGTTTTCCTATGTATTTCGCCTGGTGACGAGCATTTGGTTACCTTAAGAGTGTCATAGTTACTCCTGCCAGTTGCTCCGTGTTTTATCACAGTCACGTCTTCAAGCTCTCTGGCCAGTTCACCAGAAGTGATACGCCATTACTTGTCGAACTCTAGACTTTCCAAGTTATTTCTGCCAGGTGCTCCTCCAGTTGCAGATGTATTTCGCCTGGTGACGAACAGTTGACTACATTACGAGTGTCATAGTTGCTCCTGCCAGATGCTCCCTGTTTTATCACAGTCCCGTCTTCAAGCTTTCTCTGGCCAGTTCACCAGAAGTGATACACTGTTATTTGTCGAACTTAAGACTTTCACAGTTACTCCTGCCAGGTGCTCCTCGAGTTTGCCCATTTATTCCGTTGGTTACAAGTCATTTGGCTACCTTAAGAGAGTCATAGTTACTCCTGCAAGTTGCTCCCCATTTTAACACAGTCAAATCTTCAAGCTTTCTCGGGCCAGTTCACCACAAGCGATACGCCTTTATTTGTCGACCTTAAGACGTTCACAATTATTTCTGCTAGGTGCACCTCGAGTTTGCCGATTTATTCCGCCTAGTGACGAGGCATTTGGCTATCTTAAGAGTGTCACAGTTACTCCTACCAATTGCTCCCCGTTTTACCATAGTCGCATCTTCAAGCATTATCTGGCCATTTCACCAGAAGTGATACGCCTTTATTTGTCGAACTTAAGACTTTCACATTTATTTCTGCCAGCTTTTCCTCGAGTTTTTCTATGTATTTCGCCTGGTGACGAGCATTTGGCTACCTTAAGAGTGACATAGTTACTCCTGCCAGTTGCTTCGTATTTTATCACAGTCACGTCTTCAAGTTCTCTGGCCAGTTCACCAGAAGTGATACACCATTATTTGTCGACTTTAAGACTTTCACAGTTACTCCTGCCAGGTGCTCCTCGGGTTTGTCAATTTGTTCCGTTGGTGACGAGGCATTTTTCTACCTTAAGAGAGTCATTGTTACTCATAATATTTGCTCCCCGTTTTACCACAGTCACGTATTCAAGCTTTCTCTGGTCAGTTCATCAGAAGCGATACGCCATTATTTGTCGACCTTAAGACTTTCACAGTTATATCTGCAGGTGCTCCTCGAGATTTCCGATGTTTTTTGCCGGGCGACGAGCATTGGCAACCTTAAGAGAGTCATAGCTACTCCTGCAAGTTGCTTCCCGTTTTAACACAGTCAAATTTCCAAGCTCTGTCGGGCCAGTTAACCACAAGCGATACGCCTTTATTTGTCGACCTTAAGACTTTCACAGTTATTTCTGCTATTTGCACCTCGAGTTTGCCGATTTATTTCGCCCAGTAACGAGGCATTTGGCTACCTTAAGAGAGTCATAGTTACTCCTACCAATTGCTCCCCGTTTTACCATAGTCGCATCATCAAGCATTATCTGGCTATTTCACCAGAAGTGATACGCCTTTATTTGTCGAACTTAAGACTTTCACATTTATTTCTGCCAGGTGCTCCTCGAGTTTTCCTATGTATTTCGCCTGGTGACGAGCGTTTGGCTACCTTAAGAGTGTCATAGTTACTCCTGCCAGTTGCTCAGTGTTTTATCACAGTCACGTCTTCAAGCTCTCTGGCCAGTTCACCAGAAGTGATACGCCATTACTTGTCGAACTCTAGACTTTCCAAGTTATTTCTGCCAGGTGCTCCTCCAGTTCCAGATGTATTTCGCCTGGTGACGAACAATTGACTACATTACGAGTGTCATAGTTGCTCCTGCCAGATGCTCCCTGTTTTATCACAGTCCCGTCTTCAAGCTTTCTCTGCCCAGTTCACCAGAAGTGATACACTGTTATTTGTCGAACTTAAGACTTTCACAGTTACTCCTGCCAGGTGCTCCTCGAGTTTGCCCATTTATTCCGTTGGTTACAAGGCATTTGGCTACCTTAAGAGAGTCATAGTTACTCCTGCAAGTTGCTCCCCATTTTAACACAGTCAAATCTTCAAGCTTTCTCGGGCCAGTTCACCACAAGCGATACGCCTTTATTTGTCGACCTTAAGACGTTCACAATTATTTCTGCTAGGTGCACCTCGAGTCTGCCGATTTATTCCGCCTAGTGACGAGGCATTTGGCTACCTTAAGAGAGTCACAGTGACTCCTACCAATTGCTCCCCGTTTTACCATAGTCGCATCTTCAAGCATTATCTGGCCATTTCACCAGAAGTGATACGCCTTTATTTGTCGAACGTAAGACTTTCACATTTATTTCTGCCAGGTGCTCCGCGAGTTTTCCTATGTATTTCGCCTGGTGACGAGCATTTGGCTGCCTTGAGAGTGTCATAGTTACTCCTGCCAGTTGCTCCGTGTTTTATCACAGTCACGTCTTCAAGCTCTCTGGCCAGTTCACCAGAAGTGATACGCCATTACTTGTCGAACTCTAGACTTTCCAAGTTATTTCTGCCAGGTGCTCCTCCAGTTGCAGATGTATTTCGCCTGGTGACGAACAATTAGCTACATTACGAGTGTCACAGTTGCTCCTGCCAGATGCTCCCTGTTTTATCACAGTTCCGTCTTCAAGCTTTCTCTGGCCAGTTCATCAGAAGCGATACAGCATTATTTGTCGACCTTAAGACATTCACAGTTATTTCTGCCATGTGCTCCTCGAGTTATCCGATGTTTTTTGCTGGGCGACGAGCATTGGCACCCATAAGACAGTCATAGTTACTCCTGCAAGTTGCTCCCCGTTTTAACACAGTCAAATCTTCAAGCTTTCTCAGGCCAGTTCACCACAAGCGATACGCCTTTAATTGTCGACCTTGAGACATTCACAGTTATTTCTGCTAGGTGCTCCTCGAGTTTGCCGATTTATTCCGCCTAGTGGCGAGGCATTTGGCTATCTTAAGAGTGTCACAGTTACTCCTACCAATTGCTCCCCGTTTTACCATAGTCGCATCTTCAAGCATTATCTGGCCATTTCACCAGAAGTGATACGCCTTTATTTGTCGAACTTAAGACTTTCACATTTATTTCTGCCAGCTTTTCCTCGAGTTTTCCTATGTATTTCGCCTGGTGACGAGCATTTGGCTACCTTAAGAGTGACATAGTTACTCCTGCCAGTTGCTTCGTATTTTATCACAGTCACGTCTTCAAGTTCTCTGGCCAGTTCACCAGAAGTGATACACCATTATTTGTCGACTTTAAGACTTTCACAGTTACTCCTGCCAGGTGCTCCTCGGGTTTGTCAATTTGTTCCGTTGGTGACGAGGCATTTTTCTACCTTAAGAGAGTCATTGTTACTCATAATATTTGCTCCCCGTTTTACCACAGTCACGTATTCAAGCTTTCTCTGGTCAGTTCATCAGAAGCGATACGCCATTATTTGTCGACCTTAAGACTTTCACAGTTATATCTGCAGGTGCTCCTCGAGATTTCCGATGTTTTTTGCCGGGCGACGAGCATTGGCAACCTTAAGAGAGTCATAGCTACTCCTGCAAGTTGCTTCCCGTTTTAACACAGTCAAATTTCCAAGCTCTGTCGGGCCAGTTAACCACAAGCGATACGCCTTTATTTGTCGACCTTAAGACTTTCACAGTTATTTCTGCTATTTGCACCTCGAGTTTGCCGATTTATTTCGCCCAGTAACGAGGCATTTGGCTACCTTAAGAGAGTCATAGTTACTCCTACCAATTGCTCCCCGTTTTACCATAGTCGCATCATCAAGCATTATCTGGCTATTTCACCAGAAGTGATACGCCTTTATTTGTCGAACTTAAGACTTTCACATTTATTTCTGCCAGGTGCTCCCTGAGTTTTCCTATGTATTTCGCCTGGTGACGAGCGTTTGGCTACCTTAAGAGTGTCATAGTTACTCCTGCCAGTTGCTCAGTGTTTTATCACAGTCACGTCTTCAAGCTCTCTGGCCAGTTCACCAGAAGTGATACGCCATTACTTGTCGAACTCTAGACTTTCCAAGTTATTTCTGCCAGGTGCTCCTCCAGTTGCAGATGTATTTCGCCTGGTGACGAACAATTGACTACATTACGAGTGTCATAGTTGCTCCTGCCAGATGCTCCCTGTTTTATCACAGTCCCGTCTTCAAGCTTTCTCTGCCCAGTTCACCAGAAGTGATACACTGTTATTTGTCGAACTTAAGACTTTCACAGTTACTCCTGCCAGGTGCTCCTCGAGTTTGCCCATTTATTCCGTTGGTTACAAGGCATTTGGCTACCTTAAGAGAGTCATAGTTACTCCTGCAAGTTGCTCCCCATTTTAACACAGTCAAATCTTCAAGCTTTCTCGGGCCAGTTCACCACAAGCGATACGCCTTTATTTGTCGACCTTAAGACATTCACAATTATTTCTGCTAGGTGCACCTCGAGTTTGCCGATTTATTCCGCCTAGTGACGAGGCATTTGGCTACCTTAAGAGAGTCACAGTGACTCCTACCAATTGCTCCCCGTTTTACCATAGTCGCATCTTCAAGCATTATCTGGCCATTTCACCAGAAGTGATACGCCTTTATTTGTCGAACGTAAGACTTTCACATTTATTTCTGCCAGGTGCTCCGCGAGTTTTCCTATGTATTTCGCCTGGTGACGAGCATTTGGCTACCTTGAGAGTGTCATAGTTACTCCTGCCAGTTGCTCCGTGTTTTATCACAGTCACGTCTTCAAGCTCTCTGGCCAGTTCACCAGAAGTGATACGCCATTACTTGTCGAACTCTAGACTTTCCAAGTTATTTCTGCCAGGTGCTCCTCCAGTTGCAGATGTATTTCGCCTGGTGACGAACAATTGACTACATTACGAGTGTCATAGTTGCTCCTGCCAGATGCTCCCTGTTTTATCACAGTCCCGTCTTCAAGCTTTCTCTGGCCAGTTCACCAGAAGTGATACACTGTTATTTGTCGAACTTAAGACTTTCACAGTTACTCCTGCCAGGTGCTCCTCGAGTTTGCCCATTTATTCCGTTGGTTACAAGTCATTTGGCTACCTTAAGAGAGTCATAGTTACTCCTGCAAGTTGCTCCCCATTTTAACACAGTCAAATCTTCAAGCTTTCTCGGGCCAGTTCACCACAAGCGATACGCCTTTATTTGTCGACCTTAAGACGTTCACAATTATTTCTGCTAGGTGCACCTCGAGTTTGCCGATTTATTCCGCCTAGTGACGAGGCATTTGGCTATCTTAAGAGTGTCACAGTTACTCCTGCCAATTGCTCCCCGTTTTACCATAGTCGCATCTTCAAGCATTATCTGGCCATTTCACCAGAAGTGATACGCCTTTATTTGTCGAACTTAAGACTTTCACATTTATTTCTGCCAGCTTTTCCTCGAGTTTTTCTATGTATTTCGCCTGGTGACGAGCATTTGGCTACCTTAAGAGTGACATAGTTACTCCTGCCAGTTGCTTCGTATTTTATCACAGTCACGTCTTCAAGTTCTCTGGCCAGTTCACCAGAAGTGATACACCATTATTTGTCGACTTTAAGACTTTCACAGTTACTCCTGCCAGGTGCTCCTCGGGTTTGTCAATTTGTTCCGTTGGTGACGAGGCATTTTTCTACCTTAAGAGAGTCATTGTTACTCATAATATTTGCTCCCCGTTTTACCACAGTCACGTATTCAAGCTTTCTCTGGTCAGTTCATCAGAAGCGATACGCCATTATTTGTCGACCTTAAGACTTTCACAGTTATATCTGCAGGTGCTCCTCGAGATTTCCGATGTTTTTTGCCGGGCGACGAGCATTGGCAACCTTAAGAGAGTCATAGCTACTCCTGCAAGTTGCTTCCCGTTTTAACACAGTCAAATTTCCAAGCTCTGTCGGGCCAGTTAACCACAAGCGATACGCCTTTATTTGTCGACCTTAAGACTTTCACAGTTATTTCTGCTATTTGCACCTCGAGTTTGCCGATTTATTTCGCCCAGTAACGAGGCATTTGGCTACCTTAAGAGAGTCATAGTTACTCCTACCAATTGCTCCCCGTTTTACCATAGTCGCATCATCAAGCATTATCTGGCTATTTCACCAGAAGTGATACGCCTTTATTTGTCGAACTTAAGACTTTCACATTTATTTCTGCCAGGTGCTCCTCGAGTTTTCCTATGTATTTCGCCTGGTGACGAGCGTTTGACTACCTTAAGAGTGTCATAGTTACTCCTGCCAGTTGCTCAGTGTTTTATCACAGTCACGTCTTCAAGCTCTCTGGCCAGTTCACCAGAAGTGATACGCCATTACTTGTCGAACTCTAGACTTTCCAAGTTATTTCTGCCAGGTGCTCCTCCAGTTCCAGATGTATTTCGCCTGGTGACGAACAATTGACTACATTACGAGTGTCATAGTTGCTCCTGCCAGATGCTCCCTGTTTTATCACAGTCCCGTCTTCAAGCTTTCTCTGGCCAGTTCACCAGAAGTGATACACTGTTATTTGTCGAACTTAAGACTTTCACAGTTACTCCTGCCAGGTGCTCCTCGAGTTTGCCCATTTATTCCGTTGGTTACAAGGCATTTGGCTACCTTAAGAGAGTCATAGTTACTCCTGCAAGTTGCTCCCCATTTTAACACAGTCAAATCTTCAAGCTTTCTCGGGTCAGTTCACCACAAGCGATACGCCTTTATTTGTCGACCTTAAGACATTCACAATTATTTCTGCTAGGTGCACCTCGAGTTTGCCGATTTATTCCGCCTAGTGACGAGGCATTTGGCTACCTTAAGAGAGTCACAGTGACTCCTACCAATTGCTCCCCGTTTTACCATAGTCGCATCTTCAAGCATTATCTGGCCATTTCACCAGAAGTGATACGCCTTTATTTGTCGAACGTAAGACTTTCACATTTATTTCTGCCAGGTGCTCCGCGAGTTTTCCTATGTATTTCGCCTGGTGACGAGCATTTGGCTACCTTGAGAGTGTCATAGTTACTCCTGCCAGTTGCTCCGTGTTTTATCACAGTCACGTCTTCAAGCTCTCTGGCCAGTTCACCAGAAGTGATACGCCATTACTTGTCGAACTCTAGACTTTCCAAGTTATTTCTGCCAGGTGCTCCTCCAGTTGCAGATGTATTTCGCCTGGTGACGAACAATTAGCTACATTACGAGTGTCACAGTTGCTCCTGCCAGATGCTCCCTGTTTTATCACAGTTCCGTCTTCAAGCTTTCTCTGGCCAGTTCATCAGAAGCGATACAGCATTATTTGTCGACCTTAAGACATTCACAGTTATTTCTGCCATGTGCTCCTCGAGTTATCCGATGTTTTTTGCTGGGCGACGAGCATTGGCACCCATAAGACAGTCATAGTTACTCCTGAAAGTTGCTCCCCGTTTTAACACAGTCAAATCTTCAAGCTTTCTCAGGCCAGTTCACCACAAGCGATACGCCTTTAATTGTCGACCTTGAGACATTCACAGTTATTTCTGCTAGGTGCTCCTCGAGTTTGCCGATTTATTCCGCCTAGTGGCGAGGCATTTGGCTATCTTAAGAGTGTCACAGTTACTCCTACCAATTGCTCCCCGTTTTACCATAGTCGCATCTTCAAGCATTATCTGGCCATTTCACCAGAAGTGATACGCCTTTATTTGTCGAACTTAAGACTTTCACATTTATTTCTGCCAGCTTTTCCTCGAGTTTTCCTATGTATTTCGCCTGGTGGCGAGCATTTGGCTACCTTAAGAGTGACATAGTTACTCCTGCCAGTTGCTTCGTATTTTATCACAGTCACGTCTTCAAGTTCTCTGGCCAGTTCACCAGAAGTGATACACCATTATTTGTCGACTTTAAGACTTTCACAGTTACTCCTGCCAGGTGCTCCTCGGGTTTGTCAATTTGTTTCGTTGGTGACGAGGCATTTTTCTACCTTAAGAGAGTCATTGTTACTCATAATATTTGCTCCCCGTTTTACCACAGTCACGTATTCAAGCTTTCTCTGGTCAGTTCATCAGAAGCGATACGCCATTATTTGTCGACCTTAAGACTTTCACAGTTATATCTGCAGGTGCTCCTCGAGATTTCCGATGTTTTTTGCCGGGCGACGAGCATTGGCAACCTTAAGAGAGTCATAGCTACTCCTGCAAGTTGCTTCCCGTTTTAACACAGTCAAATTTCCAAGCTCTGTCGGGCCAGTTAACCACAAGCGATACGCCTTTATTTGTCGACCTTAAGACTTTCACAGTTATTTCTGCTATTTGCACCTCGAGTTTGCCGATTTATTTCGCCCAGTAACGAGGCATTTGGCTACCTTAAGAGAGTCATAGTTACTCCTACCAATTGCTCCCCGTTTTACCATAGTCGCATCATCAAGCATTATCTGGCTATTTCACCAGAAGTGATACGCCTTTATTTGTCGAACTTAAGACTTTCACATTTATTTCTGCCAGGTGCTCCTCGAGTTTTCCTATGTATTTCGCCTGGTGACGAGCGTTTGGCTACCTTAAGAGTGTCATAGTTACTCCTGCCAGTTGCTCAGTGTTTTATCACAGTCACGTCTTCAAGCTCTCTGGCCAGTTCACCAGAAGTGATACGCCATTACTTGTCGAACTCTAGACTTTCCAAGTTATTTCTGCCAGGTGCTCCTCCAGTTGCAGATGTATTTCGCCTGGTGACGAACAATTGACTACATTACGAGTGTCATAGTTGCTCCTGCCAGATGCTCCCTGTTTTATCACAGTCCCGTCTTCAAGCTTTCTCTGCCCAGTTCACCAGAAGTGATACACTGTTATTTGTCGAACTTAAGACTTTCACAGTTACTCCTGCCAGGTGCTCCTCGAGTTTGCCCATTTATTCCGTTGGTTACAAGGCATTTGGCTACCTTAAGAGAGTCATAGTTACTCCTGCAAGTTGCTCCCCATTTTAACACAGTCAAATCTTCAAGCTTTCTCGGGCCAGTTCACCACAAGCGATACGCCTTTATTTGTCGACCTTAAGACATTCACAATTATTTCTGCTAGGTGCACCTCGAGTTTGCCGATTTATTCCGCCTAGTGACGAGGCATTTGGCTACCTTAAGAGAGTCACAGTGACTCCTACCAATTGCTCCCCGTTTTACCATAGTCGCATCTTCAAGCATTATCTGGCCATTTCACCAGAAGTGATACGCCTTTATTTGTCGAACGTAAGACTTTCACATTTATTTCTGCCAGGTGCTCCGCGAGTTTTCCTATGTATTTCGCCTGGTGACGAGCATTTGGCTACCTTGAGAGTGTCATAGTTACTCCTGCCAGTTGCTCCGTGTTTTATCACAGTCACGTCTTCAAGCTCTCTGGCCAGTTCACCAGAAGTGATACGCCATTACTTGTCGAACTCTAGACTTTCCAAGTTATTTCTGCCAGGTGCTCCTCCAGTTGCAGATGTATTTCGCCTGGTGACGAACAATTAGCTACATTACGAGTGTCACAGTTGCTCCTGCCAGATGCTCCCTGTTTTATCACAGTTCCGTCTTCAAGCTTTCTCTGGCCAGTTCATCAGAAGCGATACAGCATTATTTGTCGACCTTAAGACATTCACAGTTATTTCTGCCATGTGCTCCTCGAGTTATCCGATGTTTTTTGCTGGGCGACGAGCATTGGCACCCATAAGACAGTCATAGTTACTCCTGCAAGTTGCTCCCCGTTTTAACACAGTCAAATCTTCAAGCTTTCTCAGGCCAGTTCACCACAAGCGATACGCCTTTAATTGTCGACCTTGAGACATTCACAGTTATTTCTGCTAGGTGCTCCTCGAGTTAGCCGATTTATTCCGCCTAGTGGCGAGGCATTTGGCTATCTTAAGAGTGTCACAGTTACTCCTACCAATTGCTCCCCGTTTTACCATAGTCGCATCTTCAAGCATTATCTGGCCATTTCACCAGAAGTGATACGCCTTTATTTGTCGAACGTAAGACTTTCACATTTATTTCTGCCAGGTGCTCCGCGAGTTTTCCTATGTATTTCGCCTGGTGACGAGCATTTGGCTACCTTGAGAGTGTCATAGTTACTCCTGCCAGTTGCTCCGTGTTTTATCACAGTCACGTCTTCAAGCTCTCTGGCCAGTTCACCAGAAGTGATACGCCATTACTTGTCGAACTCTAGACTTTCCAAGTTATTTCTGCCAGGTGCTCCTCCAGTTGCAGATGTATTTCGCCTGGTGACGAACAATTGACTACATTACGAGTGTCATAGTTGCTCCTGCCAGATGCTCCCTGTTTTATCACAGTCCCGTCTTCAAGCTTTCTCTGGCCAGTTCACCAGAAGTGATACACTGTTATTTGTCGAACTTAAGACTTTCACAGTTACTCCTGCCAGGTGCTCCTCGAGTTTGCCCATTTATTCCGTTGGTTACAAGTCATTTGGCTACCTTAAGAGAGTCATAGTTACTCCTGCAAGTTGCTCCCCATTTTAACACAGTCAAATCTTCAAGCTTTCTCGGGCCAGTTCACCACAAGCGATACGCCTTTATTTGTCGACCTTAAGACGTTCACAATTATTTCTGCTAGGTGCACCTCGAGTTTGCCGATTTATTCCGCCTAGTGACGAGGCATTTGGCTATCTTAAGAGTGTCACAGTTACTCCTACCAATTGCTCCCCGTTTTACCATAGTCGCATCTTCAAGCATTATCTGGCCATTTCACCAGAAGTGATACGCCTTTATTTGTCGAACTTAAGACTTTCACATTTATTTCTGCCAGCTTTTCCTCGAGTTTTTCTATGTATTTCGCCTGGTGACGAGCATTTGGCTACCTTAAGAGTGACATAGTTACTCCTGCCAGTTGCTTCGTATTTTATCACAGTCACGTCTTCAAGTTCTCTGGCCAGTTCACCAGAAGTGATACACCATTATTTGTCGACTTTAAGACTTTCACAGTTACTCCTGCCAGGTGCTCCTCGGGTTTGTCAATTTGTTCCGTTGGTGACGAGGCATTTTTCTACCTTAAGAGAGTCATTGTTACTCATAATATTTGCTCCCCGTTTTACCACAGTCACGTATTCAAGCTTTCTCTGGTCAGTTCATCAGAAGCGATACGTCATTATTTGTCGACCTTAAGACTTTCACAGTTATATCTGCAGGTGCTCCTCGAGATTTCCGATGTTTTTTGCCGGGCGACGAGCATTGGCAACCTTAAGAGAGTCATAGCTACTCCTGCAAGTTGCTTCCCGTTTTAACACAGTCAAATTTCCAAGCTCTGTCGGGCCAGTTAACCACAAGCGATACGCCTTTATTTGTCGACCTTAAGACTTTCACAGTTATTTCTGCTATTTGCACCTCGAGTTTGCCGATTTATTTCGCCCAGTAACGAGGCATTTGGCTACCTTAAGAGAGTCATAGTTACTCCTACCAATTGCTCCCCGTTTTACCATAGTCGCATCATCAAGCATTATCTGGCTATTTCACCAGAAGTGATACGCCTTTATTTGTCGAACTTAAGACTTTCACATTTATTTCTGCCAGGTGCTCCTCGAGTTTTCCTATGTATTTCGCCTGGTGACGAGCGTTTGGCTACCTTAAGAGTGTCATAGTTACTCCTGCCAGTTGCTCAGTGTTTTATCACAGTCACGTCTTCAAGCTCTCTGGCCAGTTCACCAGAAGTGATACGCCATTACTTGTCGAACTCTAGACTTTCCAAGTTATTTCTGCCAGGTGCTCCTCCAGTTGCAGATGTATTTCGCCTGGTGACGAACAATTGACTACATTACGAGTGTCATAGTTGCTCCTGCCAGATGCTCCCTGTTTTATCACAGTCCCGTCTTCAAGCTTTCTCTGGCCAGTTCACCAGAAGTGATACACTGTTATTTGTCGAACTTAAGACTTTCACAGTTACTCCTGCCAGGTGCTCCTCGAGTTTGCCCATTTATTCCGTTGGTTACAAGGCATTTGGCTACCTTAAGAGAGTCATAGTTACTCCTGCAAGTTGCTCCCCATTTTAACACAGTCAAATCTTCAAGCTTTCTCGGGTCAGTTCACCACAAGCGATACGCCTTTATTTGTCGACCTTAAGACATTCACAATTATTTCTGCTAGGTGCACCTCGAGTTTGCCGATTTATTCCGCCTAGTGACGAGGCATTTGGCTACCTTAAGAGAGTCACAGTGACTCCTACCAATTGCTCCCCGTTTTACCATAGTCGCATCTTCAAGCATTATCTGGCCATTTCACCAGAAGTGATACGCCTTTATTTGTCGAACGTAAGACTTTCACATTTATTTCTGCCAGGTGCTCCGCGAGATTTCCTATGTATTTCGCCTGGTGACGAGCATTTGGCTACCTTGAGAGTGTCATAGTTACTCCTGCCAGTTGCTCCGTGTTTTATCACAGTCACGTCTTCAAGCTCTCTGGCCAGTTCACCAGAAGTGATACGCCATTACTTGTCGAACTCTAGACTTTCCAAGTTATTTCTGCCAGGTGCTCCTCCAGTTGCAGATGTATTTCGCCTGGTGACGAACAATTAGCTACATTACGAGTGTCACAGTTGCTCCTGCCAGATGCTCCCTGTTTTATCACAGTTCCGTCTTCAAGCTTTCTCTGGCCAGTTCATCAGAAGCGATACAGCATTATTTGTCGACCTTAAGACATTCACAGTTATTTCTGCCATGTGCTCCTCGAGTTATCCGATGTTTTTTGCTGGGCGACGAGCATTGGCACCCATAAGACAGTCATAGTTACTCCTGCAAGTTGCTCCCCGTTTTAACACAGTCAAATCTTCAAGCTTTCTCAGGCCAGTTCACCACAAGCGATACGCCTTTAATTGTCGACCTTGAGACATTCACAGTTATTTCTGCTAGGTGCTCCTCGAGTTTGCCGATTTATTCCGCCTAGTGGCGAGGCATTTGGCTATCTTAAGAGTGTCACAGTTACTCCTACCAATTGCTCCCCGTTTTACCATAGTCGCATCTTCAAGCATTATCTGGCCATTTCACCAGAAGTGATACGCCTTTATTTGTCGAACTTAAGACTTTCACATTTATTTCTGCCAGCTTTTCCTCGAGTTTTCCTATGTATTTCGCCTGGTGACGAGCATTTGGCTACCTTAAGAGTGACATAGTTACTCCTGCCAGTTGCTTCGTATTTTATCACAGTCACGTCTTCAAGTTCTCTGGCCAGTTCACCAGAAGTGATACACCATTATTTGTCGACTTTAAGACTTTCACAGTTACTCCTGCCAGGTGCTCCTCGGGTTTGTCAATTTGTTCCGTTGGTGACGAGGCATTTTTCTACCTTAAGAGAGTCATTGTTACTCATAATATTTGCTCCCCGTTTTACCACAGTCACGTATTCAAGCTTTCTCTGGTCAGTTCATCAGAAGCGATACGCCATTATTTGTCGACCTTAAGACTTTCACAGTTATATCTGCAGGTGCTCCTCGAGATTTCCGATGTTTTTTGCCGGGCGACGAGCATTGGCAACCTTAAGAGAGTCATAGCTACTCCTGCAAGTTGCTTCCCGTTTTAACACAGTCAAATTTCCAAGCTCTGTCGGGCCAGTTAACCACAAGCGATACGCCTTTATTTGTCGACCTTAAGACTTTCACAGTTATTTCTGCTATTTGCACCTCGAGTTTGCCGATTTATTTCGCCCAGTAACGAGGCATTTGGCTACCTTAAGAGAGTCATAGTTACTCCTACCAATTGCTCCCCGTTTTACCATAGTCGCATCATCAAGCATTATCTGGCTATTTCACCAGAAGTGATACGCCTTTATTTGTCGAACTTAAGACTTTCACATTTATTTCTGCCAGGTGCTCCTCGAGTTTTCCTATGTATTTCGCCTGGTGACGAGCGTTTGGCTACCTTAAGAGTGTCATAGTTACTCCTGCCAGTTGCTCAGTGTTTTATCACAGTCACGTCTTCAAGCTCTCTGGCCAGTTCACCAGAAGTGATACGCCATTACTTGTCGAACTCTAGACTTTCCAAGTTATTTCTGCCAGGTGCTCCTCCAGTTGCAGATGTATTTCGCCTGGTGACGAACAATTGACTACATTACGAGTGTCATAGTTGCTCCTGCCAGATGCTCCCTGTTTTATCACAGTCCCGTCTTCAAGCTTTCTCTGCCCAGTTCACCAGAAGTGATACACTGTTATTTGTCGAACTTAAGACTTTCACAGTTACTCCTGCCAGGTGCTCCTCGAGTTTGCCCATTTATTCCGTTGGTTACAAGGCATTTGGCTACCTTAAGAGAGTCATAGTTACTCCTGCAAGTTGCTCCCCATTTTAACACAGTCAAATCTTCAAGCTTTCTCGGGCCAGTTCACCACAAGCGATACGCCTTTATTTGTCGACCTTAAGACATTCACAATTATTTCTGCTAGGTGCACCTCGAGTTTGCCGATTTATTCCGCCTAGTGACGAGGCATTTGGCTACCTTAAGAGAGTCACAGTGACTCCTACCAATTGCTCCCCGTTTTACCATAGTCGCATCTTCAAGCATTATCTGGCCATTTCACCAGAAGTGATACGCCTTTATTTGTCGAACGTAAGACTTTCACTTTTATTTCTGCCAGGTGCTCCGCGAGTTTTCCTATGTATTTCGCCTGGTGACGAGCATTTGGCTACCTTGAGAGTGTCATAGTTACTCCTGCCAGTTGCTCCGTGTTTTATCACAGTCACGTCTTCAAGCTCTCTGGCCAGTTCACCAGAAGTGATACGCCATTACTTGTCGAACTCTAGACTTTCCAAGTTATTTCTGCCAGGTGCTCCTCCAGTTGCAGATGTATTTCGCCTGGTGACGAACAATTAGCTACATTACGAGTGTCACAGTTGCTCCTGCCAGATGCTCCCTGTTTTATCACAGTTCCGTCTTCAAGCTTTCTCTGGCCAGTTCATCAGAAGCGATACAGCATTATTTGTCGACCTTAAGACATTCACAGTTATTTCTGCCATGTGCTCCTCGAGTTATCCGATGTTTTTTGCTGGGCGACGAGCATTGGCACCCATAAGACAGTCATAGTTACTCCTGCAAGTTGCTCCCCGTTTTAACACAGTCAAATCTTCAAGCTTTCTCAGGCCAGTTCACCACAAGCGATACGCCTTTAATTGTCGACCTTGAGACATTCACAGTTATTTCTGCTAGGTGCTCCTCGAGTTTGCCGATTTATTCCGCCTAGTGGCGAGGCATTTGGCTATCTTAAGAGTGTCACAGTTACTCCTACCAATTGCTCCCCGTTTTCCCATAGTCGCATCTTCAAGCATTATCTGGCCATTTCACCAGAAGTGATACGCCTTTATTTGTCGAACTTAAGACTTTCACATTTATTTCTGCCAGGTGCTCCTCGAGTTTTCCTATGTATTTCGCCTGGTGACGAGCGTTTGGCTACCTTAAGAGTGTCATAGTTACTCCTGCCAGTTGCTCAGTGTTTTATCACAGTCACGTCTTCAAGCTCTCTGGCCAGTTCACCAGAAGTGATACGCCATTACTTGTCGAACTCTAGACTTTCCAAGTTATTTCTGCCAGGTGCTCCTCCAGTTGCAGATGTATTTCGCCTGGTGACGAACAATTGACTACATTACGAGTGTCATAGTTGCTCCTGCCAGATGCTCCCTGTTTTATCACAGTCCCGTCTTCAAGCTTTCTCTGGCCAGTTCACCAGAAGTGATACACTGTTATTTGTCGAACTTAAGACTTTCACAGTTACTCCTGCCAGGTGCTCCTCGAGTTTGCCCATTTATTCCGTTGGTTACAAGGCATTTGGCTACCTTAAGAGAGTCATAGTTACTCCTGCAAGTTGCTCCCCATTTTAACACAGTCAAATCTTCAAGCTTTCTCGGGCCAGTTCACCACAAGCGATACGCCTTTATTTGTCGACCTTAAGACGTTCACAATTATTTCTGCTAGGTGCACCTCGAGTTTGCCGATTTATTCCGCCTAGTGACGAGGCATTTGGCTACCTTAAGAGAGTCACAGTTACTCCTACCAATTGCTCCCCGTTTTACCATAGTCGCATCTTCAAGCATTATCTGGCCATTTCACCAGAAGTGATACGCCTTTATTTGTCGAACGTAAGACTTTCACATTTATTTCTGCCAGGTGCTCCTCGAGTTTTCCTATGTATTTCGCCTGGTGACGAGCATTTGGCTACCTTAAGAGTGTCATAGTTACTCCTGCCAGTTGCTCCATGTTTTATCACAGTCACGTCTTCAAGCTCTCTGGCCAGTTCACCAGAAGTGATACGCCATTACTTGTCGAACTCTAGACTTTCCAAGTTATTTCTGCCAGGTGCTCCTCCAGTTGCAGATGTATTTCGCCTGGTGACGAACAATTGACTACATTACGAGTGTCATAGTTGCTCCTGCCAGATGCTACCTGTTTTATCACAGTCCCGTCTTCAAGCTTTCTCTGGCCAGTTCACCAGAAGTGATACACTGTTATTTGTCGAACTTAAGACTTTCACAGTTACTCCTGCCAGGTGCTCCTCGAGTTTGCCCATTTATTCCGTTGGTTACAAGGCATTTGGCTACCTTAAGAGAGTCATTGTTACTCCTGCAAGTTGCTCCCCATTTTAACACAGTCAAATCTTCAAGCTTTCTCGGGCCAGTTCACCACAAGCGATACGCCTTTATTTGTCGACCTTAAGACGTTCACAATTATTTCTACTAGGTGCACCTCGAGTTTGCCGATTTATTCCGCCTAGTGACGAGGCATTTGGCTACCTTAAGAGAGTCACAGTTACTCCTACCAATTGCTCCCCGTTTTACCATAGTCGCATCTTCAAGCATTATCTGGCCATTTCACCAGAAGTGATACGCCTTTATTTGTCGAACGTAAGACTTTCACATTTATTTCTGCCAGGTGCTCCTCGAGTTTTCCTATGTATTTCGCCTGGTGACGAGCATTTGGCTACCTTAAGAGTGTCATAGTTACTCCTGCCAGTTGCTCCATGTTTTATCACAGTCACGTCTTCAAGCTCTCTGGCCAGTTCACCAGAAGTGATACGCCATTACTTGTCGAACTCTAGACTTTCCAAGTTATTTCTGCCAGGTGCTCCTCCAGTTGCAGATGTATTTCGCCTGGTGACGAACAATTGACTACATTACGAGTGTCATAGTTGCTCCTGCCAGATGCTACCTGTTTTATCACAGTCCCGTCTTCAAGCTTTCTCTGGCCAGTTCACCAGAAGTGATACACTGTTATTTGTCGAACTTAAGACTTTCACAGTTACTCCTGCCAGGTGCTCCTCGAGTTTGCCCATTTATTCCGTTGGTTACAAGGCATTTGGCTACCTTAAGAGAGTCATTGTTACTCCTGCAAGTTGCTCCCTGTTTTATCACAGTTCCGTCTTCAAGCTTTCTCTGGCCAGTTCATCAGAAGCGATACAGCATTATTTGTCGACCTTAAGACATTCACAGTTATTTCTGCCATGTGCTCCTCGAGTTATCCGATGTTTTTTGCTGGGCGACGAGCATTGGCACCCATAAGACAGTCATAGTTACTCCTGCAAGTTGCTCCCCGTTTTAACACAGTCAAATCTTCAAGCTTTCTCAGGCCAGTTCACCACAAGCGATACGCCTTTAATTGTCGACCTTGAGACATTCACAGTTATTTCTGCTAGGTGCTCCTCGAGTTTGCCGATTTATTCCGCCTAGTGGCGAGGCATTTGGCTATCTTAAGAGTGTCACAGTTACTCCTACCATTTGCTCCCCGTTTTACCATAGTCGCATCTTCAAGCATTATCTGGCCATTTCACCAGAAGTGATACGCCTTTATTTGTCGAACTTAAGACTTTCACATTTATTTCTGCCAGCTTTTCCTCGAGTTTTCCTATGTATTTCGCCTGGTGACGAGCATTTGGCTACCTTAAGAGTGACATAGTTACTCCTGCCAGTTGCTTCGTGTCTTATCACAGTCACGTCTTCAAGTTCTCTGGCCAGTTCACCAGAAGTGATACACCATTATTTGTCGACTTTAAGAATTTCACAGTTACTCCTGCCAGGTGCTCCTCGGGTTTGTCAATTTGTTCCGTTGGTGACGAGGCATTTTTCTACCTTAAGAGAGTCATTGTTACTCATAATATTTGCTCCCCGTTTTACCACAGTCACGTATTCAAGCTTTCTCTGGTCAGTTCATCAGAAGCGATACGCCATTATTTGTCGACCTTAAGACTTTCACAGTTATATCTGCAGGTGCTCCTCGAGATTTCCGATGTTTTTTGCCGGGCGACGAGCATTGGCAACCTTAAGAGAGTCATAGCTACTCCTGCAAGTTGCTTCCCGTTTTAACACAGTCAAATTTCCAAGCTCTGTCGGGCCAGTTATCCACAAGCGATACGCCTTTATTTGTCGACCTTAAGACTTTCACAGTTATTTCTGCTATTTGCACCTCGAGTTTGCCGATTTATTCCGCCCGGTGACGAGGCATTTGGCTACCTTAAGAGAGTCATAGTTACTCCTACCAATTGCTCCCCGTCTTACCATAGACGCATCTTCAAGCATTATCTGGCCATTTCACCCGAAGTGATACGTTTTTATTTGTCGAACTTAAGACTTTCACATTTATTTCTGCCAGGTGCTCCTCGAGTTTTCCTATGTATTTGGCCTGGTAATGAGCATTTGGCTACATTAGGAGTGTCATAGTTACTCCAGACAGTTGCTCCCAGTTTTATCACAGTCACGTCTTCAAGCTCTCTCTGGCCAGTTCACCAGAAGTGATACACTGTAATTTGTCGACCTTATGACTTTCACAGTTACTCCTGCCAGGTGCTCCCCGAGTTTGCCGATTTATTCCGTTGATGACGAGTCATTTGGCTACCTTAAGAGAGTCATAGTTACTCATACCATTTGCTCCCCGTTTTACAACAGTCACATATTCAAGCTTTCTCTGGGCAGGTCATCAGAAGCGATACGCCATTATTTGTCGACCTTAAGACATTCACAGTTATTTCTGCCAGGTGCTCCTCGAGTTATCCGATGTTTTTTGCTGGGCGACGAGCATTGGCACAAATAAGACAGTCATAGTTACTCTTGCAAGTTGCTCTCCGTTTTAACACAGTCAAACCTTCAAGCTTTCTCGGACCAGTTCACCACAAGCGATACGCCTTTATTTGTCGACCTTAAGACTTTCACAGTTACTCCTGCCAGGTGCTCCTCGAGTTTTCCGATTTATTCCGTTGGTTACGAGGTATTCGTTTACCTTAAGAGAGTCATAGTAACTCCTGCAAGTTGCTCCCCGTTTTAAGACAGTCAAATCTTCAAGCATTCTCGGGCCAGTTCACCACAAGCGATACGCCTTTATTTGTCGACCTTGAGACATTCACAGTTATTTCTGCTAGGTGCTCCTCGAGTTTGCCGATTTATTCCGCCTAGTGGCGAGGCATTTGGCTATCTTAAGAGTGTCACAGTTACTCCTACCAATTGCTCCCCGTTTTACCATGGTCGCATCTTCAAGCATTATCTGGCCATTTCACCAGAAGTGATACGTCTTTATTTGTCGAACTTAAGACTTTCACATTTATTTCTGCCAGGTGCTCGTCGAGTTTTCCTATATATTTCGCCTGGTGACGAGCATGTGGCTACCTTAAGAGTGACATTGTTACTCCTGCCAGTTGCTCCGTGTTTTATCACACTCACGTCTTCAAACTCTCTGGCCAGTTCACCAGAAGTGATACACCATTATTTGTCGACTTTAAGACTTTCACAGTTACTCCAGCCAGGTGCTCCTCGGGTTTGCCAATTTATTCCGTTGGTGACGAGGCATTTTTCTACCTTAAGAGAGTCATTGTTACTCATACCATTTGCTCCCCATTTTACCATAGTCACGTATTCAAGCTTTCTCTATTCAGTTCATCAAAAGCGATACGCCATTATTTGTCGACCTTAAGACTTTCACAGTTATATCTGCCAGGTGCTCCTTGAGGTTTCCAATGTTTTTTGCCAGGCGATGAGCTTTGGCAACCTTAAGAGAGTCATAGCTACTCCTGCAAGTTGCTTCCCGTTGTAACACAGTCAAATTTCCAAGCTCTGTCGGGCCAGTTAACCACAAGCGATACGCCTTTATTTGTCGACCTTAAGACTTTCACAGTTATTTCTGCTATTTGCACCTCGAGTTTGCCGATTTATTCCGCCCGGTGACGAGGCATTTGGCTACCTTAAGAGAGTCATAGTTACTCCTACCAATTGCTCCCCGTCTTACCATAGACGCATCTTCAAGCATTATCTGGCCATTTCACCAGAAGTGATACGTTTTTATTTGTCGAACTTGAGACTTTCACATTTATTTCTGCCAGGTGCTCCTCGAGTTTTCCTATGTATTTGGCCTGGTAATGAGCGTTTGGCTACATTGAGAGTGTCATAGTTACTCCAGACAGTTGCTCCGTGTTTTATCACAGTCACGTCTTCAAGCTCTCTGGCCAGTTCACCAGAAGTGATACGCCATTACTTGTCGAACTCTAGACTTTCCAAGTTATTTCTGCCAGGTGCTCCTCCAGTTGCAGATGTATTTCGCCTGGTGACGAACAATTGACTACATTACGAGTGTCATAGTTGCTCCTGCCAGATGCTCCCTGTTTTATCACAGTCCCGTCTTCAAGCTTTCTCTGGCCAGTTCACCAGAAGTGATACACTGTTATTTGTCGAACTTAAGACTTTCACAGTTACTCCTGCCAGGTGCTCCTCGAGTTTGCCCATTTATTCCGTTGGTTACAAGGCATTTGGCTACCTTAAGAGAGTCATTGTTACTCCTGCAAGTTGCTCCCCATTTTAACACAGTCAAATCTTCAAGCTTTCTCGGGCCAGTTCACCACAAGCGATACGCCTTTATTTGTCGACCTTAAGACGTTCACAATTATTTCTGCTAGGTGCACCTCGAGTTTGCCGATTTATTCCGCCTAGTGACGAGGCATTTGGCTACCTTAAGAGAGTCACAGTTACTCCTACCAATTGCTCCCCGTTTTACCATAGTCGCATCTTCAAGCATTATCTGGCCATTTCACCAGAAGTGATACGCCTTTATTTGTCGAACGTAAGACTTTCACATTTATTTCTGCCAGGTGCTCCTCGAGTTTTCCTATGTATTTCGCCTGGTGACGAGCATTTGGCTACCTTAAGAGTGTCATAGTTACTCCTGCCAGTTGCTCCGTGTTTTATCACAGTCACGTCTTCAAGCTCTCTGGCCAGTTCACCAGAAGTGATACGCCATTACTTGTCGAACTCTAGACTTTCCAAGTTATTTCTGCCAGGTGCTCCTCCAGTTGCAGATGTATTTCGCCTGGTGACGAACAATTAGCTACATTACGAGTGTCACAGTTGCTCCTGCCAGATGCTCCCTGTTTTATCACAGTTCCGTCTTCAAGCTTTCTCTGGCCAGTTCATCAGAAGCGATACAGCATTATTTGTCGACCTTAAGACATTCACAGTTATTTCTGCCATGTGCTCCTCGAGTTATCCGATGTTTTTTGCTGGGCGACGAGCATTGGCACCCATAAGACAGTCATAGTTACTCCTGCAAGTTGCTCCCCGTTTTAACACAGTCAAATCTTCAAGCTTTCTCAGGCCAGTTCACCACAAGCGATACGCCTTTAATTGTCGACCTTGAGACATTCACAGTTATTTCTGCTAGGTGCTCCTCGAGTTTGCCGATTTATTCCGCCTAGTGGCGAGGCATTTGGCTATCTTAAGAGTGTCACAGTTACTCCTACCAATTGCTCCCCGTTTTACCATAGTCGCATCTTCAAGCATTATCTGGCCATTTCACCAGAAGTGATACGCCTTTATTTGTCGAACTTAAGACTTTCACATTTATTTCTGCCAGCTTTTCCTCGAGTTTTCCTATGTATTTCGCCTGGTGACGAGCATTTGGCTACCTTAAGAGTGACATAGTTACTCCTGCCAGTTGCTTCGTGTTTTATCACAGTCACGTCTTCAAGTTCTCTGGCCAGTTCACCAGAAGTGATACACCATTATTTGTCGACTTTAAGACTTTCACAGTTACTCCTGCCAGGTGCTCCTCGGGTTTGTCAATTTGTTCCGTTGGTGACGAGGCATTTTTCTACCTTAAGAGAGTCATTGTTACTCATAATATTTGCTCCCCGTTTTACCACAGTCACGTATTCAAGCTTTCTCTGGTCAGTTCATCAGAAGCGATACGCCATTATTTGTCGACCTTAAGACTTTCACAGTTATATCTGCAGGTGCTCCTCGAGATTTCCGATGTTTTTTGCCGGGCGACGAGCATTGGCAACCTTAAGAGAGTCATAGCTACTCCTGCAAGTTGCTTCCCGTTGTAACACAGTCAAATTTCCAAGCTCTGTCGGGCCAGTTAACCACAAGCGATACGCCTTTATTTGTCGACCTTAAGACTTTCACAGTTATTTCTGCTATTTGCACCTCGAGTTTGCCGATTTATTCCGCCCGGTGACGAGGCATTTGGCTACCTTAAGAGAGTCATAGTTACTCCTACCAATTGCTCAACGTCTTACCATAGACGCATCTTCAAGCATTATCTGGCCATTTCACCCGAAGTGATACGTTTTTATTTGTCGAACTTAAGACTTTCACATTTATTTCTGCCAGGTGCTCCTCGAGTTTTCCTATGTATTTGGCCTGGTAATGAGCATTTGGCTACATTAGGAGTGTCATAGTTACTCCAGACAGTTGCTCCCAGTTTTATCACAGTCACGTCTTCAAGCTCTCTCTGGCCAGTTCACCAGAAGTGATACACTGTAATTTGTCGACCTTATGACTTTCACAGTTACTCCTGCCAGGTGCTCCCCGAGTTTGCCGATTTATTCCGTTGATGACGAGTCATTTGGCTACCTTAAGAGAGTCATAGTTACTCATACCATTTGCTCCCCGTTTTACAACAGTCACATATTCAAGCTTTCTCTGGGCAGGTCATCAGAAGCGATACGCCATTATTTGTCGACCTTAAGACATTCACAGTTATTTCTGCCAGGTGCTCCTCGAGTTATCCGATGTTTTTTGCTGGGCGACGAGCATTGGCACCCATAAGACAGTCATAGTTACTCTTGCAAGTTGCTCTCCGTTTTAACACAGTCAAACCTTCAAGCTTTCTCGGACCAGTTCACCACAAGCGATACGCCTTTATTTGTCGACCTTAAGACTTTCACAGTTACTCCTGCCAGGTGCTCCTCGAGTTTTCCGATTTATTCCGTTGGTTACGAGGTATTCGTTTACCTTAAGAGAGTCATAGTAACTCCTGCAAGTTGCTCCCCGTTTTAAGACAGTCAAATCTTCAAGCATTCTCGGGCCAGTTCACCACAAGCGATACGCCTTTATTTGTCGACCTTAAGACGTTCACAATTATTTCTGCTAGGTGCACCTCGAGTTTGCCGATTTATTCCGCCTAGTGACGAGGCATTTGGCTATCTTAAGAGAGTCACAGTTACTCCTACCAATTGCTCCCCGTTTTACCATAGTCGCATCTTCAAGCATTATCTGGCCATTTCACCAGAAGTGATACGCCTTTATTTGTCGAACGTAAGACTTTCACATTTATTTCTGCCAGGTGCTCCTCGAGTTTTCCTATGTATTTCGCCTGGTGACGAGCATTTGGCTACCTTAAGAGTGTCATAGTTACTCCTGCCAGTTGCTCCGTGTTTTATCACAGTCACGTCTTCAAGCTCTCTGGCCAGTTCACCAGAAGTGATACGCCATTACTTGTCGAACTCTAGACTTTCCAAGTTATTTCTGCCAGGTGCTCCTCCAGTTGCAGATGTATTTCGCCTGGTGACGAACAATTAGCTACATTACGAGTGTCACAGTTGCTCCTGCCAGATGCTCCCTGTTTTATCACAGTTCCGTCTTCAAGCTTTCTCTGGCCAGTTCATCAGAAGCGATACAGCATTATTTGTCGACCTTAAGACATTCACAGTTATTTCTGCCATGTGCTCCTCGAGTTATCCGATGTTTTTTGCTGGGCGACGAGCATTGGCACCCATAAGACAGTCATAGTTACTCCTGCAAGTTGCTCCCCGTTTTAACACAGTCAAATCTTCAAGCTTTCTCAGGCCAGTTCACCACAAGCGATACGCCTTTAATTGTCGACCTTGAGACATTCACAGTTATTTCTGCTAGGTGCTCCTCGAGTTTGCCGATTTATTCCGCCTAGTGGCGAGGCATTTGGCTATCTTAAGAGTGTCACAGTTACTCCTACCAATTGCTCCCCGTTTTACCATAGTCGCATCTTCAAGCATTATCTGGCCATTTCACCAGAAGTGATACGCCTTTATTTGTCGAACTTAAGACTTTCACATTTATTTCTGCCAGCTTTTCCTCGAGTTTTCCTATGTATTTCGCCTGGTGACGAGCATTTGGCTACCTAAAGAGTGACATAGTTACTCCTGCCAGTTGCTTCGTGTTTTATCACAGTCACGTCTTCAAGTTCTCTGGCCAGTTCACCAGAAGTGATACACCATTATTTGTCGACTTTAAGACTTTCACAGTTACTCCTGCCAGGTGCTCCTCGGGTTTGTCAATTTGTTCCGTTGGTGACGAGGCATTTTTCTACCTTAAGAGAGTCATTGTTACTCATAATATTTGCTCCCCGTTTTACCACAGTCACGTATTCAAGCTTTCTCTGGTCAGTTCATCAGAAGCGATACGCCATTATTTGTCGACCTTAAGACTTTCACAGTTATATCTGCAGGTGCTCCTCGAGATTTCCGATGTTTTTTGCCGGGCGACGAGCATTGGCAACCTTAAGAGAGTCATAGCTACTCCTGCAAGTTGCTTCCCGTTGTAACACAGTCAAATTTCCAAGCTCTGTCGGGCCAGTTAACCACAAGCGATACGCCTTTATTTGTCGACCTTAAGACTTTCACAGTTATTTCTGCTATTTGCACCTCGAGTTTGCCGATTTATTCCGCCCGGTGACGAGGCATTTGGCTACCTTAAGAGAGTCATAGTTACTCCTACCAATTGCTCCCCGTCTTACCATAGACGCATCTTCAAGCATTATCTGGCCATTTCACCCGAAGTGATACGTTTTTATTTGTCGAACTTAAGAGTTTCACATTTATTTCTGCCAGGTGCTCCTCGAGTTTTCCTATGTATTTGGCCTGGTAATGAGCATTTGGCTACATTAAGAGTGTCATAGTTACTCCAGACAGTTGCTCCCAGTTTTATCACAGTCACGTCTTCAAGCTCTCTCTGGCCAGTTCACCAGAAGTGATACACTGTAATTTGTCGACCTTATGACTTTCACAGTTACTCCTGCCAGGTGCTCCCCGAGTTTGCCGATTTATTCCGTTGATGACGAGTCATTTGGCTACCTTAAGAGAGTCATAGTTACTCATACCATTTGCTCCCCGTTTTACAACAGTCACATATTCAAGCTTTCTCTGGGCAGGTCATCAGAAGCGATACGCCATTATTTGTCGACCTTAAGACATTCACAGTTATTTCTGCCAGGTGCTCCTCGAGTTATCCGATGTTTTTTGCTGGGCGACGAGCATTGGCACCCATAAGACAGTCATAGTTACTCTTGCAAGTTGCTCTCCGTTTTAACACAGTCAAACCTTCAAGCTTTCTCGGACCAGTTCACCACAAGCGATACGCCTTTATTTGTCGACCTTAAGACTTTCACAGTTACTCCTGCCAGGTGCTCCTCGAGTTTTCCGATTTATTCCGTTGGTTACGAGGTATTCGTTTACCTTAAGAGAGTCATAGTAACTCCTGCAAGTTGCTCCCCGTTTTAAGACAGTCAAATCTTCAAGCATTCTCGGGCCAGTTCACCACAAGCGATACGCCTTTATTTGTCGACCTTAAGACGTTCACAATTATTTCTGCTAGGTGCACCTCGAGTTTGCCGATTTATTCCGCCTAGTGACGAGGCATTTGGCTACCTTAAGAGAGTCACAGTTACTCCTACCAATTGCTCCCCGTTTTACCATAGTCGCATCTTCAAGCATTATCTGGCCATTTCACCAGAAGTGATACGCCTTTATTTGTCGAACGTAAGACTTTCACATTTATTTCTGCCAGGTGCTCCTCGAGTTTTCCTATGTATTTCGCCTGGTGACGAGCATTTGGCTACCTTAAGAGTGTCATAGTTACTCCTGCCAGTTGCTCCGTGTTTTATCACAGTCACGTCTTCAAGCTCTCTGGCCAGTTCACCAGAAGTGATACGCCATTACTTGTCGAACTCTAGACTTTCCAAGTTATTTCTGCCAGGTGCTCCTCCAGTTGCAGATGTATTTCGCCTGGTGACGAACAATTAGCTACATTACGAGTGTCACAGTTGCTCCTGCCAGATGCTCCCTGTTTTATCACAGTTCCGTCTTCAAGCTTTCTCTGGCCAGTTCATCAGAAGCGATACAGCATTATTTGTCGACCTTAAGACATTCACAGTTATTTCTGCCATGTGCTCCTCGAGTTATCCGATGTTTTTTGCTGGGCGACGAGCATTGGCACCCATAAGACAGTCATAGTTACTCCTGCAAGTTGCTCCCCGTTTTAACACAGTCAAATCTTCAAGCTTTCTCAGGCCAGTTCACCACAAGCGATACGCCTTTAATTGTCGACCCTGAGACATTCACAGTTATTTCTGCTAGGTGCTCCTCGAGTTTGCCGATTTATTCCGCCTAGTAGCGAGGCATTTGGCTATCTTAAGAGTGTCACAGTTACTCCTACCAATTGCTCCCCGTTTTACCATAGTCGCATCTTCAAGCATTATCTGGCCATTTCACCAGAAGTGATACGCCTTTATTTGTCGAACTTAAGACTTTCACATTTATTTCTGCCAGCTTTTCCTCGAGTTTTCCTATGTATTTCGCCTGGTGACGAGCATTTGGCTACCTTAAGAGTGACATAGTTACTCCTGCCAGTTGCTTCGTGTTTTATCACAGTCACGTCTTCAAGTTCTCTGGCCAGTTCACCAGAAGTGATACACCATTATTTGTCGACTTTAAGACTTTCACAGTTACTCCTGCCAGGTGCTCCTCGGGTTTGTCAATTTGTTCCGTTGGTGACGAGGCATTTTTCTACCTTAAGAGAGTCATTGTTACTCATAATATTTGCTCCCCGTTTTACCACAGTCACGTATTCAAGCTTTCTCTGGTCAGTTCATCAGAAGCGATACGCCATTATTTGTCGACCTTAAGACTTTCACAGTTATATCTGCAGGTGCTCCTCGAGATTTCCGATGTTTTTTGCCGGGCGACGAGCATTGGCAACCTTAAGAGAGTCATAGCTACTCCTGCAAGTTGCTTCCCGTTGTAACACAGTCAAATTTCCAAGCTCTGTCGGGCCAGTTAACCACAAGCGATACGCCTTTATTTGTCGACCTTAAGACTTTCACAGTTATTTCTGCTATTTGCACCTCGAGTTTGCCGATTTATTCCGCCCGGTGACGAGGCATTTGGCTACCTTAAGAGAGTCATAGTTACTCCTACCAATTGCTCCCCGTCTTACCATAGACGCATCTTCAAGCATTATCTGGCCATTTCACCCGAAGTGATACGTTTTTATTTGTCGAACTTAAGACTTTCACATTTATTTCTGCCAGGTGCTCCTCGAGTTTTCCTATGTATTTGGCCTGGTAATGAGCATTTGGCTACATTAGGAGTGTCATAGTTACTCCAGACAGTTGCTCCCAGTTTTATCACAGTCACGTCTTCAAGCTCTCTCTGGCCAGTTCACCAGAAGTGATACACTGTAATTTGTCGACCTTATGACTTTCACAGTTACTCCTGCCAGGTGCTCCCCGAGTTTGCCGATTTATTCCGTTGATGACGAGTCATTTGGCTACCTTAAGAGAGTCATAGTTACTCATACCATTTGCTCCCCGTTTTACAACAGTCACATATTCAAGCTTTCTCTGGGCAGGTCATCAGAAGCGATACGCCATTATTTGTCGACCTTAAGACATTCACAGTTATTTCTGCCAGGTGCTCCTCGAGTTATCCGATGTTTTTTGCTGGGCGACGAGCATTGGCACCCATAAGACAGTCATAGTTACTCTTGCAAGTTGCTCTCCGTTTTAACACAGTCAAACCTTCAAGCTTTCTCGGACCAGTTCACCACAAGCGATACGCCTTTATTTGTCGACCTTAAGACTTTCACAGTTACTCCTGCCAGGTGCTCCTCGAGTTTTCCGATTTATTCCGTTGGTTACGAGGTATTCGTTTACCTTAAGAGAGTCATAGTAACTCCTGCAAGTTGCTCCCCGTTTTAAGACAGTCAAATCTTCAAGCATTCTCGGGCCAGTTCACCACAAGCGATACGCCTTTATTTGTCGACCTTAAGACGTTCACAATTATTTCTGCTAGGTGCACCTCGAGTTTGCCGATTTATTCCGCCTAGTGACGAGGCATTTGGCTATCTTAAGAGAGTCACAGTTACTCCTACCAATTGCTCCCCGTTTTACCATAGTCGCATCTTCAAGCATTATCTGGCCATTTCACCAGAAGTGATACGCCTTTATTTGTCGAACGTAAGACTTTCACATTTATTTCTGCCAGGTGCTCCTCGAGTTTTCCTATGTATTTCGCCTGGTGACGAGCATTTGGCTACCTTAAGAGTGTCATAGTTACTCCTGCCAGTTGCTCCGTGTTTTATCACAGTCACGTCTTCAAGCTCTCTGGCCAGTTCACCAGAAGTGATACGCCATTACTTGTCGAACTCTAGACTTTCCAAGTTATTTCTGCCAGGTGCTCCTCCAGTTGCAGATGTATTTCGCCTGGTGACGAACAATTAGCTACATTACGAGTGTCACAGTTGCTCCTGCCAGATGCTCCCTGTTTTATCACAGTTCCGTCTTCAAGCTTTCTCTGGCCAGTTCATCAGAAGCGATACAGCATTATTTGTCGACCTTAAGACATTCACAGTTATTTCTGCCATGTGCTCCTCGAGTTATCCGATGTTTTTTGCTGGGCGACGAGCATTGGCACCCATAAGACAGTCATAGTTACTCCTGCAAGTTGCTCCCCGTTTTAACACAGTCAAATCTTCAAGCTTTCTCAGGCCAGTTCACCACAAGCGATACGCCTTTAATTGTCGACCTTGAGACATTCACAGTTATTTCTGCTAGGTGCTCCTCGAGTTTGCCGATTTATTCCGCCTAGTGGCGAGGCATTTGGCTATCTTAAGAGTGTCACAGTTACTCCTACCAATTGCTCCCCGTTTTACCATAGTCGCATCTTCAAGCATTATCTGGCCATTTCACCAGAAGTGATACGCCTTTATTTGTCGAACTTAAGACTTTCACATTTATTTCTGCCAGCTTTTCCTCGAGTTTTCCTATGTATTTCGCCTGGTGACGAGCATTTGGCTACCTAAAGAGTGACATAGTTACTCCTGCCAGTTGCTTCGTGTTTTATCACAGTCACGTCTTCAAGTTCTCTGGCCAGTTCACCAGAAGTGATACACCATTATTTGTCGACTTTAAGACTTTCACAGTTACTCCTGCCAGGTGCTCCTCGGGTTTGTCAATTTGTTCCGTTGGTGACGAGGCATTTTTCTACCTTAAGAGAGTCATTGTTACTCATAATATTTGCTCCCCGTTTTACCACAGTCACGTATTCAAGCTTTCTCTGGTCAGTTCATCAGAAGCGATACGCCATTATTTGTCGACCTTAAGACTTTCACAGTTATATCTGCAGGTGCTCCTCGAGATTTCCGATGTTTTTTGCCGGGCGACGAGCATTGGCAACCTTAAGAGAGTCATAGCTACTCCTGCAAGTTGCTTCCCGTTGTAACACAGTCAAATTTCCAAGCTCTGTCGGGCCAGTTAACCACAAGCGATACGCCTTTATTTGTCGACCTTAAGACTTTCACAGTTATTTCTGCTATTTGCACCTCGAGTTTGCCGATTTATTCCGCCCGGTGACGAGGCATTTGGCTACCTTAAGAGAGTCATAGTTACTCCTACCAATTGCTCCCCGTCTTACCATAGACGCATCTTCAAGCATTATCTGGCCATTTCACCCGAAGTGATACGTTTTTATTTGTCGAACTTAAGACTTTCACATTTATTTCTGCCAGGTGCTCCTCGAGTTTTCCTATGTATTTGGCCTGGTAATGAGCATTTGGCTACATTAAGAGTGTCATAGTTACTCCAGACAGTTGCTCCCAGTTTTATCACAGTCACGTCTTCAAGCTCTCTCTGGCCAGTTCACCAGAAGTGATACACTGTAATTTGTCGACCTTATGACTTTCACAGTTACTCCTGCCAGGTGCTCCCCGAGTTTGCCGATTTATTCCGTTGATGACGAGTCATTTGGCTACCTTAAGAGAGTCATAGTTACTCATACCATTTGCTCCCCGTTTTACAACAGTCACATATTCAAGCTTTCTCTGGGCAGGTCATCAGAAGCGATACGCCATTATTTGTCGACCTTAAGACATTCACAGTTATTTCTGCCAGGTGCTCCTCGAGTTATCCGATGTTTTTTGCTGGGCGACGAGCATTGGCACCCATAAGACAGTCATAGTTACTCTTGCAAGTTGCTCTCCGTTTTAACACAGTCAAACCTTCAAGCTTTCTCGGACCAGTTCACCACAAGCGATACGCCTTTATTTGTCGACCTTAAGACTTTCACAGTTACTCCTGCCAGGTGCTCCTCGAGTTTTCCGATTTATTCCGTTGGTTACGAGGTATTCGTTTACCTTAAGAGAGTCATAGTAACTCCTGCAAGTTGCTCCCCGTTTTAAGACAGTCAAATCTTCAAGCATTCTCGGGCCAGTTCACCACAAGCGATACGCCTTTATTTGTCGACCTTAAGACGTTCACAATTATTTCTGCTAGGTGCACCTCGAGTTTGCCGATTTATTCCGCCTAGTGACGAGGCATTTGGCTACCTTAAGAGAGTCACAGTTACTCCTACCAATTGCTCCCCGTTTTACCATAGTCGCATCTTCAAGCATTATCTGGCCATTTCACCAGAAGTGATACGCCTTTATTTGTCGAACGTAAGACTTTCACATTTATTTCTGCCAGGTGCTCCTCGAGTTTTCCTATGTATTTCGCCTGGTGACGAGCATTTGGCTACCTTAAGAGTGTCATAGTTACTCCTGCCAGTTGCTCCGTGTTTTATCACAGTCACGTCTTCAAGCTCTCTGGCCAGTTCACCAGAAGTGATACGCCATTACTTGTCGAACTCTAGACTTTCCAAGTTATTTCTGCCAGGTGCTCCTCCAGTTGCAGATGTATTTCGCCTGGTGACGAACAATTGACTACATTACGAGTGTCATAGTTGCTCCTGCCAGATGCTCCCTGTTTTATCACAGTCCCGTCTTCAAGCTTTCTCTGGCCAGTTCACCAGAAGTGATACACTGTTATTTGTCGAACTTAAGACTTTCACAGTTACTCCTGCCAGGTGCTCCTCGAGTTTGCCCATTTATTCCGTTGGTTACAAGGCATTTGGCTACCTTAAGAGAGTCATTGTTACTCCTGCAAGTTGCTCCCCATTTTAACACAGTCAAATCTTCAAGCTTTCTCGGGCCAGTTCACCACAAGCGATACGCCTTTATTTGTCGACCTTAAGACGTTCACAATTATTTCTGCTAGGTGCACCTCGAGTTTGCCGATTTATTCCGCCTAGTGACGAGGCATTTGGCTACCTTAAGAGAGTCACAGTTACTCCTACCAATTGCTCCCCGTTTTACCATAGTCGCATCTTCAAGCATTATCTGGCCATTTCACCAGAAGTGATACGCCTTTATTTGTCGAACGTAAGACTTTCACATTTATTTCTGCCTGGTGCTCCTCGAGTTTTCCTATGTATTTCGCCTGGTGACGAGCATTTGGCTACCTTAAGAGTGTCATAGTTACTCCTGCCAGTTGCTCCGTGTTTTATCACCGTCACGTCTTCAAGCTCTCTGGCCAGTTCACCAGAAGTGATACGACATTACTTGTCGAACTCTAGACTTTCCAAGTTATTTCTGCCAGGTGCTCCTCCAGTTGCAGATGTATTTCGCCTGGTGACGAACAATTGACTACATTACGAGTGTCATAGTTGCTCCTGCCAGATGCTCCCTGTTTTATCACAGTCCCGTCTTCAAGCTTTCTCTGGCCAGTTCACCAGAAGTGATACACTGTTATTTGTCGAACTTAAGACTTTCACAGTTACTCCTGCCAGGTGCTCCTCGAGTTTGCCCATTTATTCCGTTGGTTACAAGGCATTTGGCTACCTTAAGAGAGTCATTGTTACTCCTGCAAGTTGCTCCCCATTTTAACACAGTCAAATCTTCAAGCTTTCTCGGGCCAGTTCACCACAAGCGATACGCCTTTATTTGTCGACCTTAAGACGTTCACAATTATTTCTGCTAGGTGCACCTCGAGTTTGCCGATTTATTCCGCCTAGTGACGAGGCATTTGGCTACCTTAAGAGAGTCACAGTTACTCCTACCAATTGCTCCCCGTTTTACCATAGTCGCATCTTCAAGCATTATCTGGCCATTTCACCAGAAGTGATACGCCTTTATTTGTCGAACGTAAGACTTTCACATTTATTTCTGCCAGGTGCTCCTCGAGTTTTCCTATGTATTTCGCCTGGTGACGAGCATTTGGCTACCTTAAGAGTGTCATAGTTACTCCTGCCAGTTGCTCCGTGTTTTATCACAGTCACGTCTTCAAGCTCTCTGGCCAGTTCACCAGAAGTGATACGCCATTACTTGTCGAACTCTAGACTTTCCAAGTTATTTCTGCCAGGTGCTCCTCCAGTTGCAGATGTATTTCGCCTGGTGACGAACAATTAGCTACATTACGAGTGTCACAGTTGCTCCTGCCAGATGCTCCCTGTTTTATCACAGTTCCGTCTTCAAGCTTTCTCTGGCCAGTTCATCAGAAGCGATACAGCATTATTTGTCGACCTTAAGACATTCACAGTGATTTCTGCCATGTGCTCCTCGAGTTATCCGATGTTTTTTGCTGGGCGACGAGCATTGGCACCCATAAGACAGTCATAGTTACTCCTGCAAGTTGCTCCCCGTTTTAACACAGTCAAATCTTCAAGCTTTCTCAGGCCAGTTCACCACAAGCGATACGCCTTTAATTGTCGACCTTGAGACATTCACAGTTATTTCTGCTAGGTGCTCCTCGAGTTTGCCGATTTATTCCGCCTAGTGGCGAGGCATTTGGCTATCTTAAGAGTGTCACAGTTACTCCTACCAATTGCTCCCCGTTTTACCATAGTCGCATCTTCAAGCATTATCTGGCCATTTCACCAGAAGTGATACGCCTTTATTTGTCGAACTTAAGACTTTCACATTTATTTCTGCCAGCTTTTCCTCGAGTTTTCCTATGTATTTCGCCTGGTGACGAGCATTTGGCTACCTTAAGAGTGACATAGTTACTCCTGCCAGTTGCTTCGTGTTTTATCACAGTCACGTCTTCAAGTTCTCTGGCCAGTTCACCAGAAGTGATACACCATTATTTGTCGACTTTAAGACTTTCACAGTTACTCCTGCCAGGTGCTCCTTGGGTTTGTCAATTTGTTCCGTTGGTGACGAGGCATTTTTCTACCTTAAGAGAGTCATTGTTACTCATAATATTTGCTCCCCGTTTTACCACAGTCACGTATTCAAGCTTTCTCTGGTCAGTTCATCAGAAGCGATACGCCATTATTTGTCGACCTTAAGACTTTCACAGTTATATCTGCAGGTGCTCCTCGAGATTTCCGATGTTTTTTGCCGGGCGACGAGCATTGGCAACCTTAAGAGAGTCATAGCTACTCCTGCAAGTTGCTTCCCGTTGTAACACAGTCAAATTTCCAAGCTCTGTCGGGCCAGTTAACCACAAGCGATACGCCTTTATTTGTCGACCTTAAGACTTTCACAGTTATTTCTGCTATTTGCACCTCGAGTTTGCCGATTTATTCCGCCCGGTGACGAGGCATTTGGCTACCTTAAGAGAGTCATAGTTACTCCTACCAATTGCTCCCCGTCTTACCATAGACGCATCTTCAAGCATTATCTGGCCATTTCACCCGAAGTGATACGTTTTTATTTGTCGAACTTAAGAGTTTCACATTTATTTCTGCCAGGTGCTCCTCGAGTTTTCCTATGTATTTGGCCTGGTAATGAGCATTTGGCTACATTAAGAGTGTCATAGTTACTCCAGACAGTTGCTCCCAGTTTTATCACAGTCACGTCTTCAAGCTCTCTCTGGCCAGTTCACCAGAAGTGATACACTGTAATTTGTCGACCTTATGACTTTCACAGTTACTCCTGCCAGGTGCTCCCCGAGTTTGCCGATTTATTCCGTTGATGACGAGTCATTTGGCTACCTTAAGAGAGTCATAGTTACTCATACCATTTGCTCCCCGTTTTACAACAGTCACATATTCAAGCTTTCTCTGGGCAGGTCATCAGAAGCGATACGCCATTATTTGTCGACCTTAAGACATTCACAGTTATTTCTGCCAGGTGCTCCTCGAGTTATCCGATGTTTTTTGCTGGGCGACGAGCATTGGCACCCATAAGACAGTCATAGTTACTCTTGCAAGTTGCTCTCCGTTTTAACACAGTCAAACCTTCAAGCTTTCTCGGACCAGTTCACCACAAGCGATACGCCTTTATTTGTCGACCTTAAGACTTTCACAGTTACTCCTGCCAGGTGGTCCTCGAGTTTTCCGATTTATTCCGTTGGTTACGAGGTATTCGTTTACCTTAAGAGAGTCATAGTAACTCCTGCAAGTTGCTCCCCGTTTTAAGACAGTCAAATCTTCAAGCATTCTCGGGCCAGTTCACCACAAGCGATACGCCTTTATTTGTCGACCTTAAGACGTTCACAATTATTTCTGCTAGGTGCACCTCGAGTTTGCCGATTTATTCCGCCTAGTGACGAGGCATTTGGCTACCTTAAGAGAGTCACAGTTACTCCTACCAATTGCTCCCCGTTTTACCATAGTCGCATCTTCAAGCATTATCTGGCCATTTCACCAGAAGTGATACGCCTTTATTTGTCGAACGTAAGACTTTCACATTTATTTCTGCCAGGTGCTCCTCGAGTTTTCCTATGTATTTCGCCTGGTGACGAGCATTTGGCTACCTTAAGAGTGTCATAGTTACTCCTGCCAGTTGCTCCGTGTTTTATCACAGTCACGTCTTCAAGCTCTCTGGCCAGTTCACCAGAAGTGATACGCCATTACTTGTCGAACTCTAGACTTTCCAAGTTATTTCTGCCAGGTGCTCCTCCAGTTGCAGATGTATTTCGCCTGGTGACGAACAATTGACTACATTACGAGTGTCATAGTTGCTCCTGCCAGATGCTCCCTGTTTTATCACAGTCCCGTCTTCAAGCTTTCTCTGGCCAGTTCACCAGAAGTGATACACTGTTATTTGTCGAACTTAAGACTTTCACAGTTACTCCTGCCAGGTGCTCCTCGAGTTTGCCCATTTATTCCGTTGGTTACAAGGCATTTGGCTACCTTAAGAGAGTCATTGTTACTCCTGCAAGTTGCTCCCCATTTTAACACAGTCAAATCTTCAAGCTTTCTCGGGCCAGTTCACCACAAGCGATACGCCTTTATTTGTCGACCTTAAGACGTTCACAATTATTTCTGCTAGGTGCACCTCGAGTTTGCCGATTTATTCCGCCTAGTGACGAGGCATTTGGCTACCTTAAGAGAGTCACAGTTACTCCTACCAATTGCTCCCCGTTTTACCATAGTCGCATCTTCAAGCATTATCTGGCCATTTCACCAGAAGTGATACGCCTTTATTTGTCGAACGTAAGACTTTCACATTTATTTCTGCCAGGTGCTCCTCGAGTTTTCCTATGTATTTCGCCTGGTGACGAGCATTTGGCTACCTTAAGAGTGTCATAGTTACTCCTGCCAGTTGCTCCGTGTTTTATCACAGTCACGTCTTCAAGCTCTCTGGCCAGTTCACCAGAAGTGATACGCCATTACTTGTCGAACTCTAGACTTTCCAAGTTATTTCTGCCAGGTGCTCCTCCAGTTGCAGATGTATTTCGCCTGGTGACGAACAATTAGCTACATTACGAGTGTCACAGTTGCTCCTGCCAGATGCTCCCTGTTTTATCACAGTTCCGTCTTCAAGCTTTCTCTGGCCAGTTCATCAGAAGCGATACAGCATTATTTGTCGACCTTAAGACATTCACAGTTATTTCTGCCATGTGCTCCTCGAGTTATCCGATGTTTTTTGCTGGGCGACGAGCATTGGCACCCATAAGACAGTCATAGTTACTCCTGCAAGTTGCTCCCCGTTTTAACACAGTCAAATCTTCAAGCTTTCTCAGGCCAGTTCACCACAAGCGATACGCCTTTAATTGTCGACCTTGAGACATTCACAGTTATTTCTGCTAGGTGCTCCTCGAGTTTGCCGATTTATTCCGCCTAGTGGCGAGGCATTTGGCTATCTTAAGAGTGTCACAGTTACTCCCACCAATTGCTCCCCGTTTTACCATAGTCGCATCTTCAAGCATTATCTGGCCATTTCACCAGAAGTGATACGCCTTTATTTGTCGAACTTAAGACTTTCACATTTATTTCTGCCAGCTTTTCCTCGAGTTTTCCTATGTATTTCGCCTGGTGACGAGCATTTGGCTACCTTAAGAGTGACATAGTTACTCCTGCCAGTTGCTTCGTGTTTTATCACAGTCACGTCTTCAAGTTCTCTGGCCAGTTCACCAGAAGTGATACACCATTATTTGTCGACTTTAAGACTTTCACAGTTACTCCTGCCAGGTGCTCCCCGAGTTTGCCGATTTATTCCGTTGATGACGAGTCATTTGGCTACCTTAAGAGAGTCATAGTTACTCATACCATTTGCTCCCCGTTTTACAACAGTCACATATTCAAGCTTTCTCTGGGCAGGTCATCAGAAGCGATACGCCATTATTTGTCGACCTTAAGACATTCACAGTTATTTCTGCCAGGTGCTCCTCGAGTTATCCGATGTTTTTTGCTGGGCGACGAGCATTGGCACCCATAAGACAGTCATAGTTACTCTTGCAAGTTGCTCTCCGTTTTAACACAGTCAAACCTTCAAGCTTTCTCGGACCAGTTCACCACAAGCGATACGCCTTTATTTGTCGACCTTAAGACTTTCACAGTTACTCCTGCCAGGTGCTCCTCGAGTTTTCCGATTTATTCCGTTGGTTACGAGGTATTCGTTTACCTTAAGAGAGTCATAGTAACTCCTGCAAGTTGCTCCCCGTTTTAAGACAGTCAAATCTTCAAGCATTCTCGGGCCAGTTCACCACAAGCGATACGCCTTTATTTGTCGACCTTGAGACATTCACAGTTATTTCTGCTAGGTGCTCCTCGAGTTTGCCGATTTATTCCGCCTAGTGGCGAGGCATTTGGCTATCTTAAGAGTGTCACAGTTACTCCTACCAATTGCTCCCCGTTTTACCATGGTCGCATCTTCAAGCATTATCTGGCCATTTCACCAGAAGTGATACGTCTTTATTTGTCGAACTTAAGACTTTCACATCTATTTCTGCCAGGTGCTCCTCGAGTTTTCCTATATATTTCGCCTGTTGACGAGCATTTGGCTACCTTAAGAGTGACATTGTTACTCCTGCCAGTTGCTCCGTGTTTTATCACACTCACGTCTTCAATCTCTCTGGCCAGTTCACCAGAAGTGATACACCATTATTTGTCGACTTTAAGACTTTCACAGTTACTCCAGCCAGGTGCTCCTCGGGTTTGCCAATTTATTCCGTTGGTGACGAGGCATTTTTCTACCTTAAGAGAGTCATTGTTACTCATACCATTTGCTCCCCATTTTACCATAGTCACGTATTCAAGCTTTCTCTAGTCAGTTCATCGAAAGCGATACGCCATTATTTGTCGACCTTAAGACTTTCACAGTTATATCTGCCAGGTGCTCCTTGAGGTTTCCAATGTTTTTTGCCAGGCGATGAGCTTTGGCAACCTTAAGAGAGTCATAGCTACTCCTGCAAGTTGCTTCCCGTTGTAACACAGTCAAATTTCCAAGCTCTGTCGGGCCAGTTAACCACAAGCGATACGCCTTTATTTGTCGACCTTAAGACTTTCACAGTTATTTCTGCTATTTGCACCTCGAGTTTGCCGATTTATTCCGCCCGGTGACGAGGCATTTGGCTACCTTAAGAGAGTCATAGTTACTCCTACCAATTGCTCCCCGTCTTACCATAGACGCATCTTCAAGCATTATCTGGCCATTTCACCAGAAGTGATACGTTTTTATTTGTCGAACTTGAGACTTTCACATTTATTTCTGCCAGGTGCTCCTCGAGTTTTCCTATGTATTTGGCCTGGTAATGAGCGTTTGGCTACATTGAGAGTGTCATAGTTACTCCAGACAGTTGCTCCCAGTTTTATCACAGTCACGTCTTCAAGCTCTCTCTGGCCAGTTCACCAGAAGTGATACAATGTAATTTGTCGACCTTAAGACTTTCACAGTTACTCCTGCCAGGTGCCCCCCGAGTTTGCCGATTTAATCCGTTGATGACGAGGCATTTGGCTACCTTAAGAGAGTCATAGTTACTCATACCATTTGCTCCCCGTTTTACCACAGTCACATATTCAAGCTTTCTCTGGGCAGTTCATCAGAAGCGATACTTCAATATTTGTAGACCTTAAGACATTCACAGTTATTTCTGCCAGGTGCTCCTCGAGTTATCCGATGTTTTTTGCTGGGCGACGAGCATTGGCACCCATAAGACAGTCATAGTTACTCCTGCAAGTTGCTCCCCGTTTTCACACAGTCAAACCTTCAAGCTTTCTCGGACCAGTTCACCACAAGCGATACGCCTTTATTTGTCGACCTTTAAACTTTCACAATTATTTCTGCTAGGTGCTCCTAGAGTTTGCCGATTTATTCCGCCTAGTGACGAGGCATTTGGCTACCTTAAGAGAGTCACAGTTACTCCTACCAATTGCTCCCCGTTTTACCATAGTCGTATCTTCAAGCATTATCTGGCCATTTCACCAGAAGTGATACGCCTTTATTTGTCGAACGTAAGACTTTCACATTTATTTCTGCCGGGTGCTCCTCGAGTTTTCCTATGTATTTCGCCTGGTGACGAGCATTTGGCTACCTTAAGAGTGTCATAGTTACTCCTGCCAGTTGCTCCGTGTTTTATCACAGTCACGTCTTCAAGCTCTCTGGCCAGTTCACCAGATGTGATACGCCATTATTTGTCGAACTCTAGACTTTCCAAGTTATTTCTGCCAGGTGCTCCTCCAGTTGCAGATGTATTTCGCCTGGTGACGAACAATTGGCTACATTACGAGTGTCATAGTTGCTCCTGCCAGATGCTCCCTGTTTTATCACAGTCCCGTCTTCAAGCTTTCTCTTGCCAGTTCACCAGAAGTGATACACTGTCATTTGTCGACCTTAAGACTTTCACAGTTACTCCTGCCAGGTGCTCCTCGAGTTTGCCGATTTATTCCGTTGGTTACGAGGCATTTGGCTACCTTAAGAGAGTCATAGTAACTCCTGCAAGTTGCTCCCCATTTTAACACAGTCAAATCTACAAGCTTTCTCGGGCTAGTTCACGAGAAGCGATACGCCTTTATTTGTCCACCTTGAGACATTCACAGTTATTTCTGCTAGGTGCTCCTCGAGTTTGCCGATTTATTCCGCCTAGTGGCGAGGCATTTGGCTATCTTAAGAGTGTCACAGTTACTCCTACCAATTGCTCCCCGTTTTACCATAGCCGCATCTTCAAGCATTATCTGGCCATTTCACCAGAAGTGATACGCCTTTATTTGTCGAACTTAAGACTTTCACATTTATTTCTGCCAGCTGCTCCTCGAGTTTTCCTACGTATTTCGCCTGGTAATGAGCATTTGGCTACATTAGGAGTGTCATAGTTACTCCAGACAGTTGCTCCCAGTTTTATCACAGTCACGTCTTCAAGCTCTCTCTGGCCAGTTCACCAGAAGTGATACACTGTAATTTGTCGACCTTATGACTTTCACAGTTACTCCTGCCAGGTGCTCCCCGAGTTTGCCGATTTATTCCGTTGATGACGAGTCATTTGGCTACCTTAAGAGAGTCATAGTTACTCATACCATTTGCTCCCCGTTTTACAACAGTCACATATTCAAGCTTTCTCTGGGCAGGTCATCAGAAGCGATACGCCATTATTTGTCGACCTTAAGACATTCACAGTTATTTCTGCCAGGTGCTCCTCGAGTTATCCGATGTTTTTTGCTGGGCGACGAGCATTGGCACCCATAAGACAGTCATAGTTACTCTTGCAAGTTGCTCTCCGTTTTAACACAGTCAAACCTTCAAGCTTTCTCGGACCAGTTCACCACAAGCGATACGCCTTTATTTGTCGACCTTAAGACTTTCACAGTTACTCCTGCCAGGTGCTCCTCGAGTTTTCCGATTTATTCCGTTGGTTACGAGGTATTCGTTTACCTTAAGAGAGTCATAGTAACTCCTGCAAGTTGCTCCCCGTTTTAAGACAGTCAAATCTTCAAGCATTCTCGGGCCAGTTCACCACAAGCGATACGCCTTTATTTGTCGACCTTAAGACGTTCACAATTATTTCTGCTAGGTGCACCTCGAGTTTGCCGATTTATTCCGCCTAGTGACGAGGCATTTGGCTATCTTAAGAGAGTCACAGTTACTCCTACCAATTGCTCCCCGTTTTACCATAGTCGCATCTTCAAGCATTATCTGGCCATTTCACCAGAAGTGATACGCCTTTATTTGTCGAACGTAAGACTTTCACATTTATTTCTGCCAGGTGCTCCTCGAGTTTTCCTATGTATTTCGCCTGGTGACGAGCATTTGGCTACCTTAAGAGTGTCATAGTTACTCCTGCCAGTTGCTCCGTGTTTTATCACAGTCACGTCTTCAAGCTCTCTGGCCAGTTCACCAGAAGTGATACGCCATTACTTGTCGAACTCTAGACTTTCCAAGTTATTTCTGCCAGGTGCTCCTCCAGTTGCAGATGTATTTCGCCCGGTGACGAACAATTAGCTACATTACGAGTGTCACAGTTGCTCCTGCCAGATGCTCCCTGTTTTATCACAGTTCCGTCTTCAAGCTTTCTCTGGCCAGTTCATCAGAAGCGATACAGCATTATTTGTCGACCTTAAGACATTCACAGTTATTTCTGCCATGTGCTCCTCGAGTTATCCGATGTTTTTTGCTGGGCGACGAGCATTGGCACCCATAAGACAGTCATAGTTACTCCTGCAAGTTGCTCCCCGTTTTAACACAGTCAAATCTTCAAGCTTTCTCAGGCCAGTTCACCACAAGCGATACGCCTTTAATTGTCGACCTTGAGACATTCACAGTTATTTCTGCTAGGTGCTCCTCGAGTTTGCCGATTTATTCCGCCTAGTGGCGAGGCATTTGGCTATCTTAAGAGTGTCACAGTTACTCCTACCAATTGCTCCCCGTTTTACCATAGTCGCATCTTCAAGCATTATCTGGCCATTTCACCAGAAGTGATACGCCTTTATTTGTCGAACTTAAGACTTTCACATTTATTTCTGCCAGCTTTTCCTCGAGTTTTCCTATGTATTTCGCCTGGTGACGAGCATTTGGCTACCTTAAGAGTGACATAGTTACTCCTGCCAGTTGCTTCGTGTTTTATCACAGTCACGTCTTCAAGTTCTCTGGCCAGTTCACCAGAAGTGATACACCATTATTTGTCGACTTTAAGACTTTCACAGTTACTCGTGCCAGGTGCTCCTCGGGTTTGTCAATTTGTTCCGTTGGTGACGAGGCATTTTTCTACCTTAAGAGAGTCATTGTTACTCATAATATTTGCTCCCCGTTTTACCACAGTCACGTATTCAAGCTTTCTCTGGTCAGTTCATCAGAAGCGATACGCCATTATTTGTCGACCTTAAGACTTTCACAGTTATATCTGCAGGTGCTCCTCGAGATTTCCGATGTTTTTTGCCGGGCGACGAGCATTGGCAACCTTAAGAGAGTCATAGCTACTCCTGCAAGTTGCTTCCCGTTGTAACACAGTCAAATTTCCAAGCTCTGTCGGGCCAGTTAACCACAAGCGATACGCCTTTATTTGTCGACCTTAAGACTTTCACAGTTATTTCTGCTATTTGCACCTCGAGTTTGCCGATTTATTCCGCCCGGTGACGAGGCATTTGGCTACCTTAAGAGAGTCATAGTTACTCCTACCAATTGCTCCCCGTCTTACCATAGACGCATCTTCAAGCATTATCTGGCCATTTCACCCGAAGTGATACGTTTTTATTTGTCGAACTTAAGACTTTCACATTTATTTCTGCCAGGTGCTCCTCGAGTTTTCCTATGTATTTCGCCTGGTGACGAGCATTTGGCTACCTTAAGAGTGTCATAGTTACTCCTGCCAGTTGCTCCGTGTTTTATCACAGTCACGTCTTCAAGCTCTCTGGCCAGTTCACCAGAAGTGATACGCCATTACTTGTCGAACTCTAGACTTTCCAAGTTATTTCTGCCAGGTGCTCCTCCAGTTGCAGATGTATTTCGCCTGGTGACGAACAATTGACTACATTACGAGTGTCATAGTTGCTCCTGCCAGATGCTCCCTGTTTTATCACAGTCCCGTCTTCAAGCTTTCTCTGGCCAGTTCACCAGAAGTGATACACTGTTATTTGTCGAACTTAAGACTTTCACAGTTACTCCTGCCAGGTGCTCCTCGAGTTTGCCCATTTATTCCGTTGGTTACAAGGCATTTGGCTACCTTAAGAGAGTCATTGTTACACCTGCAAGTTGCTCCCCATTTTAACACAGTCAAATCTTCAAGCTTTCTCGGGCCAGTTCACCACAAGCGATACGCCTTTATTTGTCGACCTTAAGACGTTCACAATTATTTCTGCTAGGTGCACCTCGAGTTTGCCGATTTATTCCGCCTAGTGACGAGGCATTTGGCTACCTTAAGAGAGTCACAGTTACTCCTACCAATTGCTCCCCGTTTTACCATAGTCGCATCTTCAAGCATTATCTGGCCATTTCACCAGAAGTGATACGCCTTTATTTGTCGAACGTAAGACTTTCACATTTATTTCTGCCTGGTGCTCCTCGAGTTTTCCTATGTATTTCGCCTGGTGACGAGCATTTGGCTACCTTAAGAGTGTCATAGTTACTCCTGCCAGTTGCTCCGTGTTTTATCACAGTCACGTCTTCAAGCTCTCTGGCCAGTTCACCAGAAGTGATACGCCATTACTTGTCGAACTCTAGACTTTCCAAGTTATTTCTGCCAGGTGCTCCTCCAGTTGCAGATGTATTTCGCCTGGTGACGAACAATTGACTACATTACGAGTGTCATAGTTGCTCCTGCCAGATGCTCCCTGTTTTATCACAGTCCCGTCTTCAAGCTTTCTCTGGCCAGTTCACCAGAAGTGATACACTGTTATTTGTCGAACTTAAGACTTTCACAGTTACTCCTGCCAGGTGCTCCTCGAGTTTGCCCATTTATTCCGTTGGTTACAAGGCATTTGGCTACCTTAAGAGAGTCATTGTTACTCCTGCAAGTTGCTCCCCATTTTAACACAGTCAAATCTTCAAGCTTTCTCGGGCCAGTTCACCACAAGCGATACGCCTTTATTTGTCGACCTTAAGACGTTCACAATTATTTCTGCTAGGTGCACCTCGAGTTTGCCGATTTATTCCGCCTAGTGACGAGGCATTTGGCTACCTTAAGAGAGTCACAGTTACTCCTACCAATTGCTCCCCGTTTTACCATAGTCGCATCTTCAAGCATTATCTGGCCATTTCACCAGAAGTGATACGCCTTTATTTGTCGAACGTAAGACTTTCACATTTATTTCTGCCAGGTGCTCCTCGAGTTTTCCTATGTATTTCGCCTGGTGACGAGCATTTGGCTACCTTAAGAGTGTCATAGTTACTCCTGCCAGTTGCTCCGTGTTTTATCACAGTCACGTCTTCAAGCTCTCTGGCCAGTTCACCAGAAGTGATACGCCATTACTTGTCGAACTCTAGACTTTCCAAGTTATTTCTGCCAGGTGCTCCTCCAGTTGCAGATGTATTTCGCCTGGTGACGAACAATTAGCTACATTACGAGTGTCACAGTTGCTCCTGCCAGATGCTCCCTGTTTTATCACAGTTCCGTCTTGAAGCTTTCTCTGGCCAGTTCATCAGAAGCGATACAGCATTATTTGTCGACCTTAAGACATTCACAGTTATTTCTGCCATGTGCTCCTCGAGTTATCCGATGTTTTTTGCTGGGCGACGAGCATTGGCACCCATAAGACAGTCATAGTTACTCCTGCAAGTTGCTCCCCGTTTTAACACAGTCAAATCTTCAAGCTTTCTCAGGCCAGTTCACCACAAGCGATACGCCTTTAATTGTCGACCTTGAGACATTCACAGTTATTTCTGCTAGGTGCTCCTCGAGTTTGCCGATTTATTCCGCCTAGTGGCGAGGCATTTGGCTATCTTAAGAGTGTCACAGTTACTCCTACCAATTGCTCCCCGTTTTACCATAGTCGCATCTTCAAGCATTATCTGGCCATTTCACCAGAAGTGATACGCCTTTATTTGTCGAACTTAAGACTTTCACATTTATTTCTGCCAGCTTTTCCTCGAGTTTTCCTATGTATTTCGCCTGGTGACGAGCATTTGGCTACCTTAAGAGTGACATAGTTACTCCTGCCAGTTGCTTCGTGTTTTATCACAGTCACGTCTTCAAGTTCTCTGGCCAGTTCACCAGAAGTGATACACCATTATTTGTCGACTTTAAGACTTTCACAGTTACTCCTGCCAGGTGCTCCTCGGGTTTGTCAATTTGTTCCGTTGGTGACGAGGCATTTTTCTACCTTAAGAGAGTCATTGTTACTCATAATATTTGCTCCCCGTTTTACCACAGTCACGTATTCAAGCTTTCTCTGGTCAGTTCATCAGAAGCGATACGCCATTATTTGTCGACCTTAAGACTTTCACAGTTATATCTGCAGGTGCTCCTCGAGATTTCCGATGTTTTTTGGCGGGCGACGAGCATTGGCAACCTTAAGAGAGTCATAGCTACTCCTGCAAGTTGCTTCCCGTTGTAACACAGTCAAATTTCCAAGCTCTGTCGGGCCAGTTAACCACAAGCGATACGCCTTTATTTGTCGACCTTAAGACTTTCACAGTTATTTCTGCTATTTGCACCTCGAGTTTGCCGATTTATTCCGCCCGGTGACGAGGCATTTGGCTACCTTAAGAGAGTCATAGTTACTCCTACCAATTGCTCCCCGTCTTACCATAGACGCATCTTCAAGCATTATCTGGCCATTTCACCCGAAGTGATACGTTTTTATTTGTCGAACTTAAGACTTTCACATTTATTTCTGCCAGGTGCTCCTCGAGTTTTCCTATGTATTTGGCCTGGTAATGAGCATTTGGCTACATTAGGAGTGTCATAGTTACTCCAGACAGTTGCTCCCAGTTTTATCACAGTCACGTCTTCAAGCTCTCTCTGGCCAGTTCACCAGAAGTGATACACTGTAATTTGTCGACCTTATGACTTTCACAGTTACTCCTGCCAGGTGCTCCCCGAGTTTGCCGATTTATTCCGTTGATGACGAGTCATTTGGCTACCTTAAGAGAGTCATAGTTACTCATACCATTTGCTCCCCGTTTTACAACAGTCACATATTCAAGCTTTCTCTGGGCAGGTCATCAGAAGCGATACGCCATTATTTGTCGACCTTAAGACATTCACAGTTATTTCTGCCAGGTGCTCCTCGAGTTATCCGATGTTTTTTGCTGGGCGACGAGCATTGGCACCCATAAGACAGTCATAGTTACTCTTGCAAGTTGCTCTCCGTTTTAACACAGTCAAACCTTCAAGCTTTCTCGGACCAGTTCACCACAAGCGATACGCCTTTATTTGTCGACCTTAAGACTTTCACAGTTACTCCTGCCAGGTGCTCCTCGAGTTTTCCGATTTATTCCGTTGGTTACGAGGTATTCGTTTACCTTAAGAGAGTCATAGTAACTCCTGCAAGTTGCTCACCGTTTTAAGACAGTCAAATCTTCAAGCATTCTCGGGCCAGTTCACCACAAGCGATACGCCTTTATTTGTCGACCTTAAGACGTTCACAATTATTTCTGCTAGGTGCACCTCGAGTTTGCCGATTTATTCCGCCTAGTGACGAGGCATTTGGCTATCTTAAGAGAGTCACAGTTACTCCTACCAATTGCTCCCCGTTTTACCATAGTCGCATCTTCAAGCATTATCTGGCCATTTCACCAGAAGTGATACGCCTTTATTTGTCGAACGTAAGACTTTCACATTTATTTCTGCCAGGTGCTCCTCGAGTTTTCCTATGTATTTCGCCTGGTGACGAGCATTTGGCTACCTTAAGAGTGTCATAGTTACTCCTGCCAGTTGCTCCGTGTTTTATCACAGTCACGTCTTCAAGCTCTCTGGCCAGTTCACCAGAAGTGATACGCCATTACTTGTCGAACTCTAGACTTTCCAAGTTATTTCTGCCAGGTGCTCCTCCAGTTGCAGATGTATTTCGCCTGGTGACGAACAATTAGCTACATTACGAGTGTCACAGTTGCTCCTGCCAGATGCTCCCTGTTTTATCACAGTTCCGTCTTCAAGCTTTCTCTGGCCAGTTCATCAGAAGCGATACAGCATTATTTGTCGACCTTAAGACATTCACAGTTATTTCTGCCATGTGCTCCTCGAGTTATCCGATGTTTTTTGCTGGGCGACGAGCATTGGCACCCATAAGACAGTCATAGTTACTCCTGCAAGTTGCTCCCCGTTTTAACACAGTCAAATCTTCAAGCTTTCTCAGGCCAGTTCACCACAAGCGATACGCCTTTAATTGTCGACCTTGAGACATTCACAGTTATTTCTGCTAGGTGCTCCTCGAGTTTGCCGATTTATTCCGCCTAGTGGCGAGGCATTTGGCTATCTTAAGAGTGTCACAGTTACTCCCACCAATTGCTCCCCGTTTTACCATAGTCGCATCTTCAAGCATTATCTGGCCATTTCACCAGAAGTGATACGCCTTTATTTGTCGAACTTAAGACTTTCACATTTATTTCTGCCAGCTTTTCCTCGAGTTTTCCTATGTACTTCGCCTGGTGACGAGCATTTGGCTACCTTAAGAGTGACATAGTTACTCCTGCCAGTTGCTTCGTGTTTTATCACAGTCACGTCTTCAAGTTCTCTGGCCAGTTCACCAGAAGTGATACACCATTATTTGTCGACTTTAAGACTTTCACAGTTACTCCTGCCAGGTGCTCCCCGAGTTTGCCGATTTATTCCGTTGATGACGAGTCATTTGGCTACCTTAAGAGAGTCATAGTTACTCATACCATTTGCTCCCCGTTTTACAACAGTCACATATTCAAGCTTTCTCTGGGCAGGTCATCAGAAGCGATACGCCATTATTTGTCGACCTTAAGACATTCACAGTTATTTCTGCCAGGTGCTCCTCGAGTTATCCGATGTTTTTTGCTGGGCGACGAGCATTGGCACCCATAAGACAGTCATAGTTACTCTTGCAAGTTGCTCTCCGTTTTAACACAGTCAAACCTTCAAGCTTTCTCGGACCAGTTCACCACAAGCGATACGCCTTTATTTGTCGACCTTAAGACTTTCACAGTTACTCCTGCCAGGTGCTCCTCGAGTTTTCCGATTTATTCCGTTGGTTACGAGGTATTCGTTTACCTTAAGAGAGTCATAGTAACTCCTGCAAGTTGCTCCCCGTTTTAAGACAGTCAAATCTTCAAGCATTCTCGGGCCAGTTCACCACAAGCGATACGCCTTTATTTGTCGACCTTGAGACATTCACAGTTATTTCTGCTAGGTGCTCCTCGAGTTTGCCGATTTATTCCGCCTAGTGGCGAGGCATTTGGCTATCTTAAGAGTGTCACAGTTACTCCTACCAATTGCTCCCCGTTTTACCATGGTCGCATCTTCAAGCATTATCTGGCCATTTCACCAGAAGTGATACGTCTATATTTGTCGAACTTAAGACTTTCACATTTATTTCTGCCAGGTGCTCCTCGAGTTTTCCTATATATTTCGCCTGTTGACGAGCATTTGGCTACCTTAAGAGTGACATTGTTACTCCTGCCAGTTGCTCCGTGTTTTATCACACTCACGTCTTCAATCTCTCTGGCCAGTTCACCAGAAGTGATACACCATTATTTGTCGACTTTAAGACTTTCACAGTTACTCCAGCCAGGTGCTCCTCGGGTTTGCCAATTTATTCCGTTGGTGACGAGGCATTTTTCTACCTTAAGAGAGTCATTGTTACTCATACCATTTGCTCCCCATTTTACCATAGTCACGTATTCAAGCTTTCTCTAGTCAGTTCATCAAAAGCGATACGCCATTATTTGTCGACCTTAAGACTTTCACAGTTATATCTGCCAGGTGCTCCTTGAGGTTTCCAATGTTTTTTGCCAGGCGATGAGCTTTGGCAACCTTAAGAGAGTCATAGCTACTCCTGCAAGTTGCTTCCCGTTGTAACACAGTCAAATTTCCAAGCTCTGTCGGGCCAGTTAACCACAAGCGATACGCCTTTATTTGTCGACCTTAAGACTTTCACAGTTATTTCTGCTATTTGCACCTCGAGTTTGCCGATTTATTCCGCCCGGTGACGAGGCATTTGGCTACCTTAAGAGAGTCATAGTTACTCCTACCAATTGCTCCCCGTCTTACCATAGACGCATCTTCAAGCATTATCTGGCCATTTCACCAGAAGTGATACGTTTTTATTTGTCGAACTTGAGACTTTCACATTTATTTCTGCCAGGTGCTCCTCGAGTTTTCCTATGTATTTGGCCTGGTAATGAGCGTTTGGCTACATTGAGAGTGTCATAGTTACTCCAGACAGTTGCTCCCAGTTTTATCACAGTCACGTCTTCAAGCTCTCTCTGGCCAGTTCACCAGAAGTGATACAATGTAATTTGTCGACCTTAAGACTTTCACAGTTACTCCTGCCAGGTGCCCCCCGAGTTTGCCGATTTAATCCGTTGATGACGAGGCATTTGGCTACCTTAAGAGAGTCATAGTTACTCATACCATTTGCTCCCCGTTTTACCACAGTCACATATTCAAGCTTTCTCTGGGCAGTTCATCAGAAGCGATACTTCAATATTTGTAGACCTTAAGACATTCACAGTTATTTCTGCCAGGTGCTCCTCGAGTTATCCGATGTTTTTTGCTGGGCGACGAGCATTGGCACCCATAAGACAGTCATAGTTACTCCTGCAAGTTGCTCCCCGTTTTCACACAGTCAAACCTTCAAGCTTTCTCGGACCAGTTCACCACAAGCGATACGCCTTTATTTGTCGACCTTTAAACTTTCACAATTATTTCTGCTAGGTGCTCCTAGAGTTTGCCGATTTATTCCGCCTAGTGACGAGGCATTTGGCTACCTTAAGAGAGTCACAGTTACTCCTACCAATTGCTCCCCGTTTTACCATAGTCGTATCTTCAAGCATTATCTGGCCATTTCACCAGAAGTGATACGCCTTTATTTGTCGAACGTAAGACTTTCACATTTATTTCTGCCAGGTGCTCCTCGAGTTTTCCTATGTATTTCGCCTGGTGACGAGCATTTGGCTACCTTAAGAGTGTCATAGTTACTCCTGCCAGTTGCTCCGTGTTTTATCACAGTCACGTCTTCAAGCTCTCTGGCCAGTTCACCAGATGTGATACGCCATTATTTGTCGAACTCTAGACTTTCCAAGTTATTTCTGCCAGGTGCTCCTCCAGTTGCAGATGTATTTCGCCTGGTGACGAACAATTGGCTACATTACGAGTGTCATAGTTGCTCCTGCCAGATGCTCCCTGTTTTATCACAGTCCCGTCTTCAAGCTTTCTCTTGCCAGTTCACCAGAAGTGATACACTGTCATTTGTCGACCTTAAGACTTTCACAGTTACTCCTGCCAGGTGCTCCTCGAGTTTGCCGATTTATTCCGTTGGTTACGAGGCATTTGGCTACCTTAAGAGAGTCATAGTAACTCCTGCAAGTTGCTCCCCATTTTAACACAGTCAAATCTACAAGCTTTCTCGGGCTAGTTCACGAGAAGCGATACGTCTTTATTTGTCCACCTTGAGACATTCACAGTTATTTCTGCTAGGTGCTCCTCGAGTTTGCCGATTTATTCCGCCTAGTGGCGAGGCATTTGGCTATCTTAAGAGTGTCACAGTTACTCCTACCAATTGCTCCCCGTTTTACCATAGCCGCATCTTCAAGCATTATCTGGCCATTTCACCAGAAGTGATACGCCTTTATTTGTCGAACTTAAGACTTTCACATTTATTTCTGCCAGCTGCTCCTCGAGTTTTCCTACGTATTTCGCCTGGTGACGAGCATTTGGCTACCTTAAGAGTGACATAGTTACTCCTGCCAGTTGCTCCGTGTTTTATCACAGTCACGACTTCAAGCTCTCTGGCCAGTTCACCAGAAGTGATACACCATTATTTGTCGACTTTAAGACTTTCACAGTTACTCCTGCCAGGTGCTCCTCGGGTTTGCCAATTTATTCCGTTGGTGACGAGGCATTTTTCTACCTTAAGAGAGTCATTGTTACTCATACCATTTGCTCCCCGTTTTACCATAGTCACGTATTCAAGCTTTCTCTGGTCAGTTCATCAGAAGCGATACGCCATTATTTGTCGACCTTAAGACTTTCACAGTTATATCTGCCAGGTGCTCCTCGAGATTTCCGATGTTTTTTGCCAGGCGACGAGCTTTGGCAACCTTAAGAGAGTCATAGCTACTCCTGCAAGTTGCTTCCCGTTGTAACACAGTCAAATTTCCAAGCTCTGTCGGGCCAGTTAACCACAAGCGATACGCCTTTATTTGTCGACCTTAAGACTTTCACAGTTATTTCTGCTATTTGCACCTCGAGTTTGCCGATTTATTCCGCACGGTGACGAGGCATTTGGCTACCTTAAGAGAGTCATAGTTACTCCTACCAATTGCTCCCCGTCTTACCATAGACGCAACTTCAAGCATTATCTGGCCATTTCACCAGAAGTGATACGTTTTTATTTGTCGAACTTGAGACTTTCACATTTATTTCTGCCAGGTGCTCCTCGAGTTTTCCTATGTATTTGGCCTGGTAATGAGCGTTTGGCTACATTGAGAGTGTCATAGTTACTCCAGACAGTTGCTCCCAGTTTTATCACAGTCACGTCTTCAAGCTCTCTCTGGCCAGTTCACCAGAAGTGATACAATGTAATTTGTCGACCTTAAGACTTTCACAGTTACTCCTGCCAGGTGCCCCCCGAGTTTGCCGATTTAATCCGTTGATGACGAGGCATTTGGCTACCTTAAGAGAGTCATAGTTACTCATACCATTTGCTCCCCGTTTTACCACAGACACATATTCAAGCTTTCTCTGGGCAGTTCATCAGAAGCGATACTTCAATATTTGTCGACCTTAAGACATTCACAGTTATTTCTGCCAGGTGCTCCTCGAGTTATCCGATGTTTTTTGCTGGGCGACGAGCATTGGCACCCATAAGACAGTCATAGTTACTCCTGCAAGTTGCTCCCCGTTTTCACACAGTCAAACCTTCAAGCTTTCTCGGACCAGTTCACCACAAGCGATACGCCTTTATTTGTCGACCTTTAAACTTTCACAATTATTTCTGCTAGGTGCTCCTAGAGTTTGCCGATTTATTCCGCCTAGTGACGAGGCATTTGGCTACCTTAAGAGAGTCACAGTTACTCCTACCAATTGCTCCCCGTTTTACCATAATCGTATCTTCAAGCATTATCTGGCCATTTCACCAGAAGTGATACGCCTTTATTTGTCGAACGTAAGACTTTCACATTTATTTCTGCCAGGTGCTCCTCGAGTTTTCCTATGTATTTCGCCTGGTGACGAGCATTTGGCTACCTTAAGAGTGTCATAGTTACTCCTGCCAGTTGCTCCGTGTTTTATCACAGTCACGTCTTCAAGCTCTCTGGCCAGTTCACCAGATGTGATACGCCATTATTTGTCGAACTCTAGACTTTCCAAGTTATTTCTGCCAGGTGCTCCTCCAGTTGCAGATGTATTTCGCCTGGTGACGAACAATTGGCTACATTACGAGTGTCATAGTTGCTCCTGCCAGATGCTCCCTGTTTTATCACAGTCCCGTCTTCGAGCTTTCTCTGGCCAGTTCACCAGAAGTGATACACTGTCATTTGTCGACCTTAAGACTTTCACAGTTACTCCTGCCAGGTGCTCCTCGAGTTTGCCGATTTATTCCGTTGGTTACGAGGCATTTGGCTACCTTAAGAGAGTCATAGTAATTCCTGCAAGTTGCTCAACATTTTAACACAGTCAAATCTACAAGCTTTCTCGGGCCAGTTCACGACAAGCGATACGCCTTTATTTGTCGACCTTGAGACATTCACAGTTATTTCTGCTAGGTGCTCCTCGAGTTTGCCGATTTATTCCGCCTAGTGGCGAGGCATTTGGCTATCTTAAGAGTGTCACAGTTACTCCTACCAATTGCTCCCCGTTTTACCATAGCCGCATCTTCTAGCATTATCTGGCCATTTCACCAGAAGTGATACGCCTTTATTTGTCGAACTTAAGACTTTCACATTTATTTCTGCCAGCTGCTCCTCGAGTTTTCCTACGTATTTCGCCTGGTGACGAGCATTTGGCTACCTTAAGAGTGACATAGTTACTCCTGCCAGTTGCTCCGTGTTTTATCACAGTCACGACTTCAAGCTCTCTGGCCAGTTCACCAGAAGTGATACACCATTATTTGTCGACTTTAAGACTTTCACAGTTACTCCTGCCAGGTGCTCCTCGGGTTTGCCAATTTATTCCGTTGGTGACGAGGCATTTTTCTACCTTAAGAGAGTCATTGTTACTCATACCATTTGCTCCCCGTTTTACCATAGTCACGTATTCAAGCTTTCTCTGGTCAGTTCATCAGAAGCGATACGCCATTATTTGTCGACCTTAAGACTTTCACAGTTATATCTGCCAGGTGCTCCTCGAGATTTCCGATGTTTTTTGCCAGGCGACGAGCTTTGGCAACCTTAAGAGAGTCATAGCTACTCCTGCAAGTTGCTTCCCGTTGTAACACAGTCAAATTTCCAAGCTCTGTCGGGCCAGTTAACCACAAGCGATACGCCTTTATTTGTCGACCTTAAGACTTTCACAGTTATTTCTGCTATTTGCACCTCGAATTTGCCGATTTATTCCGCCCGGTGACGAGGCATTTGGCTACCTTAAGAGAGTCATAGTTACTCCTACCAATTGCTCCCCGTCTTACCATAGACGCATCTTCAAGCATTATCTGGCCATTTCACCAGAGGTGATACGTTTTTATTTGCCGAACTTGAGACTTTCACATTTATTTCTGCCAGGTGCTCCTCGAGTTTTCCTATGTATTTGGCCTGGTAATGAGCGTTTGGCTACATTGAGAGTGTCATAGTTACTCCAGACAGTTGCTCCCAGTTTTATCACAGTCACGTCTTCAAGCTCTCTCTGGCCAGTTCACCAGAAGTGATACAATGTAATTTGTCGACCTTAAGACTTTCACAGTTACTCCTGCCAGGTGCCCCCCGAGTTTGCCGATTTAATCCGTTGATGACGAGGCATTTGGCTACCTTAAGAGAGTCATAGTTACTCATACCATTTGCTCCCCGTTTTACCACAGTCACATATTCAAGCTTTCTCTGGGCAGTTCATCAGAAGCGATACTTCAATATTTGTCGACCTTAAGACATTCACAGTTATTTCTGCCAGGTGCTCCTCGAGTTATCCGATGTTTTTTGCTGGGCGACGAGCATTGGCACCCATAAGACAGTCATAGTTACTCCTGCAAGTTGCTCCCCGTTTTCACACAGTCAAACCTTCAAGCTTTCTCGGACCAGTTCACCACAAGCGATACGCCTTTATTTGTCGACCTTTAAACTTTCACAATTATTTCTGCTAGGTGCTCCTAGAGTTTGCCGATTTATTCCGCCTAGTGACGAGGCATTTGGCTACCTTAAGAGAGTCACAGTTACTCCTACCAATTGCTCCCCGTTTTACCATAATCGTATCTTCAAGCATTATCTGGCCATTTCACCAGAAGTGATACGCCTTTATTTGTCGAACGTAAGACTTTCACATTTATTTCTGCCAGGTGCTCCTCGAGTTTTCCTATGTATTTCGCCTGGTGACGAGCATTTGGCTACCTTAAGAGTATCATAGTTACTCCTGCCAGTTGCTCCGTGTTTTATCACAGTCACGTCTTCAAGCTCTCTGGCCAGTTCACCAGATGTGATACGCCATTATTTGTCGAACTCTAGACTTTCCAAGTTATTTCTGCCAGGTGCTCCTCCAGTTGCAGATGTATTTCGCCTGGTGACGAACAATTGGCTACATTACGAGTGTCATAGTTGCTCCTGCCAGATGCTCCCTGTTTTATCACAGTCCCGTCTTCGAGCTTTCTCTGGCCAGTTCACCAGAAGTGATACACTGTCATTTGTCGACCTTAAGACTTTCACAGTTACTCCTGCCAGGTGCTCCTCGAGTTTGCCGATTTATTCCGTTGGTTACGAGGCATTTGGCTACCTTAAGAGAGTCATAGTAATTCCTGCAAGTTGCTCAACATTTTAACACAGTCAAATCTACAAGCTTTCTCGGGCCAGTTCACGACAAGCGATACGCCTTTATTTGTCGACCTTGAGACATTCACAGTTATTTCTGCTAGGTGCTCCTCGAGTTTGCCGATTTATTCCGCCTAGTGGCGAGGCATTTGGCTATCTTAAGAGTGTCACAGTTACTCCTACCAATTGCTCCCCGTTTTACCATAGCCGCATCTTCAAGCATTATCTGGCCATTTCACCAGAAGTGATACGCCTTTATTTGTCGAACTTAAGACTTTCACATTTATTTCTGCCAGCTGCTCCTCGAGTTTTCCTACGTATTTCGCCTGGTGACGAGCATTTGGCTACCTTAAGAGTGACATAGTTACTCCTGCCAGTTGCTCCGTGTTTTATCACAGTCACGACTTCAAGCTCTCTGGCCAGTTCACCAGAAGTGATACACCATTATTTGTCGACTTTAAGACTTTCACAGTTACTCCTGCCAGGTGCTCCTCGGGTTTGCCAATTTATTCCGTTGGTGACGAGGCATTTTTCTACCTTAAGAGAGTCATTGTTACTCATACCATTTGCTCCCCGTTTTACCATAGTCACGTATTCAAGCTTTCTCTGGTCAGTTCATCAGAAGCGATACGCCATTATTTGTCGACCTTAAGACTTTCACAGTTATATCTGCCAGGTGCTCCTCGAGATTTCCGATGTTTTTTGCCAGGCGACGAGCTTTGGCAACCTTAAGAGAGTCATAGCTACTCCTGCAAGTTGCTTCCCGTTGTAACACAGTCAAATTTCCAAGCTCTGTCGGGCCAGTTAACCACAAGCGATACGCCTTTATTTGTCGACCTTAAGACTTTCACAGTTATTTCTGCTATTTGCACCTCGAATTTGCCGATTTATTCCGCCCGGTGACGAGGCATTTGGCTACCTTAAGAGAGTCATAGTTACTCCTACCAATTGCTCCCCGTCTTACCATAGACGCATCTTCAAGCATTATCTGGCCATTTCACCAGAGGTGATACGTTTTTATTTGCCGAACTTGAGACTTTCACATTTATTTCTGCCAGGTGCTCCTCGAGTTTTCCTATGTATTTGGCCTGGTAATGAGCGTTTGGCTACATTGAGAGTGTCATAGTTACTCCAGACAGTTGCTCCCAGTTTTATCACAGTCACGTCTTCAAGCTCTCTCTGGCCAGTTCACCAGAAGTGATACAATGTAATTTGTCGACCTTAAGACTTTCACAGTTACTCCTGCCAGGTGCCCCCCGAGTTTGCCGATTTAATCCGTTGATGACGAGGCATTTGGCTACCTTAAGAGAGTCATAGTTACTCATACCATTTGCTCCCCGTTTTACCACAGTCACATATTCAAGCTTTCTCTGGGCAGTTCATCAGAAGCGATACTTCAATATTTGTCGACCTTAAGACATTCACAGTTATTTCTGCCAGGTGCTCCTCGAGTTATCCGATGTTTTTTGCTGGGCGACGAGCATTGGCACCCATAAGACAGTCATAGTTACTCCTGCAAGTTGCTCCCCGTTTTCACACAGTCAAACCTTCAAGCTTTCTCGGACCAGTTCACCACAAGCGATACGCCTTTATTTGTCGACCTTTAAACTTTCACAATTATTTCTGCTAGGTGCTCCTAGAGTTTGCCGATTTATTCCGCCTAGTGACGAGGCATTTGGCTACCTTAAGAGAGTCACAGTTACTCCTACCAATTGCTCCCCGTTTTACCATAATCGTATCTTCAAGCATTATCTGGCCATTTCACCAGAAGTGATACGCCTTTATTTGTCGAACGTAAGACTTTCACATTTATTTCTGCCAGGTGCTCCTCGAGTTTTCCTATGTATTTCGCCTGGTGACGAGCATTTGGCTACCTTAAGAGTGTCATAGTTACTCCTGCCAGTTGCTCCGTGTTTTATCACAGTCACGTCTTCAAGCTCTCTGGCCAGTTCACCAGATGTGATACGCCATTATTTGTCGAACTCTAGACTTTCCAAGTTATTTCTGCCAGGTGCTCCTCCAGTTGCAGATGTATTTCGCCTGGTGACGAACAATTGGCTACATTACGAGTGTCATAGTTGCTCCTGCCAGATGCTCCCTGTTTTATCACAGTCCCGTCTTCGAGCTTTCTCTGGCCAGTTCACCAGAAGTGATACACTGTCATTTGTCGACCTTAAGACTTTCACAGTTACTCCTGCCAGGTGCTCCTCGAGTTTGCCGATTTATTCCGTTGGTTACGAGGCATTTGGCTACCTTAAGAGAGTCATAGTAATTCCTGCAAGTTGCTCAACATTTTAACACAGTCAAATCTACAAGCTTTCTCGGGCCAGTTCACGACAAGCGATACGCCTTTATTTGTCGACCTTGAGACATTCACAGTTATTTCTGCTAGGTGCTCCTCGAGTTTGCCGATTTATTCCGCCTAGTGGCGAGGCATTTGGCTATCTTAAGAGTGTCACAGTTACTCCTACCAATTGCTCCCCGTTTTACCATAGCCGCATCTTCAAGCATTATCTGGCCATTTCACCAGAAGTGATACGCCTTTATTTGTCGAACTTAAGACTTTCACATTTATTTCTGCCAGCTGCTCCTCGAGTTTTCCTACGTATTTCGCCTGGTGACGAGCATTTGGCTACCTTAAGAGTGACATAGTTACTCCTGCCAGTTGCTCCGTGTTTTATCACAGTCACGACTTCAAGCTCTCTGGCCAGTTCACCAGAAGTGATACACCATTATTTGTCGACTTTAAGACTTTCACAGTTACTCCTGCCAGGTGCTCCTCGGGTTTGCCAATTTATTCCGTTGGTGACGAGGCATTTTTCTACCTTAAGAGAGTCATTGTTACTCATACCATTTGCTCCCCGTTTTACCATAGTCACGTATTCAAGCTTTCTCTGGTCAGTTCATCAGAAGCGATACGCCATTATTTGTCGACCTTAAGACTTTCACAGTTATATCTGCCAGGTGCTCCTCGAGATTTCCGATGTTTTTTGCCAGGCGACGAGCTTTGGCAACCTTAAGAGAGTCATAGCTACTCCTGCAAGTTGCTTCCCGTTGTAACACAGTCAAATTTCCAAGCTCTGTCGGGCCAGTTAACCACAAGCGATACGCCTTTATTTGTCGACCTTAAGACTTTCACAGTTATTTCTGCTATTTGCACCTCGAATTTGCCGATTTATTCCGCCCGGTGACGAGGCATTTGGCTACCTTAAGAGAGTCATAGTTACTCCTACCAATTGCTCCCCGTCTTACCATAGACGCATCTTCAAGCATTATCTGGCCATTTCACCAGAGGTGATACGTTTTTATTTGCCGAACTTGAGACTTTCACATTTATTTCTGCCAGGTGCTCCTCGAGTTTTCCTATGTATTTGGCCTGGTAATGAGCGTTTGGCTACATTGAGAGTGTCATAGTTACTCCAGACAGTTGCTCCCAGTTTTATCACAGTCACGTCTTCAAGCTCTCTCTGGCCAGTTCACCAGAAGTGATACAATGTAATTTGTCGACCTTAAGACTTTCACAGTTACTCCTGCCAGGTGCCCCCCGAGTTTGCCGATTTAATCCGTTGATGACGAGGCATTTGGCTACCTTAAGAGAGTCATAGTTACTCATACCATTTGCTCCCCGTTTTACCACAGTCACATATTCAAGCTTTCTCTGGGCAGTTCATCAGAAGCGATACTTCAATATTTGTCGACCTTAAGACATTCACAGTTATTTCTGCCAGGTGCTCCTCGAGTTATCCGATGTTTTTTGCTGGGCGACGAGCATTGGCACCCATAAGACAGTCATAGTTACTCCTGCAAGTTGCTCCCCGTTTTCACACAGTCAAACCTTCAAGCTTTCTCGGACCAGTTCACCACAAGCGATACGCCTTTATTTGTCGACCTTTAAACTTTCACAATTATTTCTGCTAGGTGCTCCTAGAGTTTGCCGATTTATTCCGCCTAGTGACGAGGCATTTGGCTACCTTAAGAGAGTCACAGTTACTCCTAGCAATTACTCCCCGTTTTACCATAGTCGTATCTTCAAGCATAATCTGGCCATTTCACCAGAAGTGATACGCCTTTATTTGTCGAACGTAAGACTTTCACATTTATTTCTGCCAGGTGCTCCTCGAGTTTTCCTATGTATTTCGCCTGGTGACGAGCATTTGGCTACCTTAAGAGTGACATAGTTACTCCTGCCAGTTGCTCCGTGTTTTATCACAGTCACGTCTTCAAGCTCTCTGGCCAGTTCACCAGATGTGATACGCCATTATTTGTCGAACTCTAGACTTTCCAAGTTATTTCTGCCAGGTGCTGCTCCAGTTGCAGATGTATTTCGCCTGGTGACGAACAATTGGCTACATTACGAGTGTCATAGTTGCTCCTGCCAGATGCTCCCTCTTTTATCACAGTCCCGTCTTCAAGCTCTCTCTGGCCAGTTCACCAGAAGTGATACAATGTATTTTGTCGACCTTAAGACTTTCACAGTTACTCCAGCCAGGTGCTCCCCGAGTTTGCCGGTTTAATCCGTTGATGAAGAAGCATTTGGCTACCTTAAGAGAGTCATAGTTACTCATACCATTTGCTCCCCGTTTTACCACAGTCACATATTCAAGCTTTCTCTGGGCAGTTCATCAGAAGCGATACGCCAATATTTGTCGACCTTAAGACATTCACAGTTATTTCTGCCAGGTGCTCCTCGAGTTATCCGATGTTTTTTGCTGGGCGACGAGCATTGGCACCCATAAGACAGTCTTAGTTACTCCTGCAAGTTGCTCCCCGTTTTAACACAGTCAAACCTTGAAGCTTTCTCGGACCAGTTCACCACAAGCGATACGCCTTTATTTGTCGACCTTAAGACGTTCACAATTATTTCTGCTAGGTGCTCCTAGAGTTTGCCGATTTATTCCGCCTAGTGACGAGGCATTTGGCTACCTTAAGAGAGTCACAGTTACTCCTACCAATTGCTCCCCGTTTTACCATAGTCGCATCTTCAAGCATTATCTGGCCATTTCACCAGAAGTGATACGCCATTATTTGTCGAACGTAAGACTTTCACATTTATTTCTGCCAGTTGCTCCTCGAGTTTTCCTATGTATTTCGCCTGGTGACGAGCATTTGGCTACCTTAAGAGTGTCATAGTTACTCCTGCCAGTTGCTCCGTGTTTTACCACAGTCACGTCTTCAAGCTCTCTGGCCAGTTCACCAGATGTGATACGCCATTATTTGTCGAACTCTAGACTTTCCAAGTTATTTCTGTCAGGTGCTCCTCCAGTTGCAGATGTATTTCGCCTGGTGACGAACAATTGGCTACATTACGAGTGTCATAGTTGCTCCTGCCAGATACTCCCTGTTTTATCACAGTCCCGTCTTCAAGCTTTCTCTGGCCAGTTCACCAGAAGTGATACACTGTTATTTGTCGACCTTAAGACTTTCACAGTTACTCCAGCCAGGTGCTCCCCGAGTTTGCCGGTTTAATCCGTTGATGAAGAAGCATTTGGCTACCTTAAGAGAGTCATAGTTACTCATACCATTTGCTCCCCGTTTTACCACAGTCACATATTCAAGCTTTCTCTGGTCAGTTCATCAGAAGCGATACGCCATTATTTGTCGACCTTAAGACTTTCACAGTTATATCTGCCAGGTGCTCCTCGAGATTTCCAATGTTTTTTGCCAGACGACGAGCTTTGGCAACCTTAAGAGAGTCATAGCTACTCCTGCAGTTGCTTCCCGTTGTAACACAGTCAAATTTCCAAGCTCTGTCGGGCCAGTTAACCACAAGCGATACGCCTTTATTTGTCGACCTTAAGACTTTCACAGTTATTTCTGCTATTTGCACCTCGAGTTTGCCGATTTATTCCGCCCGGTGACGAGGCATTTGGCTACCTTAAGAGAGTCATAGTTACTCCTACCAATTGCTCCCCGTCTTACCATAGACGCATCTTCAAGCATTATCTGGCCATTTCACCAGAAGTGATACGTTTTTATTTGTCGAACTTAAGACTTTCACATTTATTTCTGCCAGGTGCTCCTCGAGTTTTTGTATGTATTTGGCCTGGTAATGAGCATTTGGCTACATTAAGAGTGTCACAGTTACTCCAGACAGTTGCTCCCAGTTTTATCACCGTCACGTCTTCAAGCTCTCTCTGGCCAGTACACCAGAAGTGATACACTGTTATTTGTCGACCTTAAGACTTTCACAGTTACTCCTGCCAGGTGCACACCGAGTTTGCCGATTTATTCCGTTGATGACGAGGCATTTCGCTACCTTAAGAGAGTCATAGTTACTCATACCATTTGCTCCCCGTTTTACCATAGTCACATATTCAAGCTTTCTTGGGTCAGTTCATCAGAAGCGATACGCCATTGTTTGTCGACCTTAAGACATTCACAGTTATTTCAGCAAGGTGCTCCTCGAGTTATCCGATGTTGTTTGCTGGGCGACGAGCATTGGCACCCATAAGACAGTCTTAGTTACTCCTGCAAGTTGCTCCCCGTTTTAACACAGTCAAACCTTGAAGCTTTCTCGGACCAGTTCACCACAAGCGATACGCCTTTATTTGTCGACCTTAAGACGTTCACAATTATTTTTGCTAGGTGCTCCTAGAGTTCGCCGATTTATTCCGCATAGTGACGAGGCATTTGGCTACCTTAAGAGAGTCACAGTTACGCCTACCAATTGCTCCCCGTTTTACCATAGTCGCATCTTCAAGCATTATTTGGCCATTTCACCAGAAGTGATACGCGTTTATTTGTCGAACGTAAGACTTTCACATTTATTTCTGCCAGGTGCTCCTCGAGTTTTCCTATGTATTTCGTCTGGTGACGAGCATTTGGCTACCTTAAGAGTGTCATAGTTACTCCTGCCAGTTGCTCCGTGTTTTATCACAGTCACGTCTTCAAGCTCTCTGGCCAGTTCACCAGATGTGATACGCCATTATTTGTCGAACTCCAGACTTTCCAAGTTATTTCTGCCAGGTGCTCCTCCAGTTGCAGATGTATTTCGCCTGGTGACGAACAATTGGCTACATTACGAGTGTCATAGTTGCTCCTGCCAGATGCTCCCTGTTTTATCACAGTCCCGTCTTCAAGCTTTCTCTGGCCAGTTCACCAGAAGTGATACACTGTTATTTGTCGACCTTAAGACTTTCACAGTTACTCCTGCCAGGTGCTCCTCGAGTTTGCCGATTTATTCCGTTGGTTACGAGGTATTCGGCTACCTTCAGAGAGTCATAGTAACTCCTGCAAGTTGCTCCCCGTTTTAACACAGTCAAATCTTCAAGCATTCTCGGGCCAGTTCACCACAAGCGATACGCCTTTATTTGTCGACCTTGAGACATTCACAGTTATTTCTGCTAGGTGCTCCTCGAGTTTGCCGATTTATTCCGCCTAGTGGCGAGGCATTTGGCTATCTTAAGAGTGTCACAGTTACTCCTACCAATTGCTCCCCGTTTTACCATGGTCGCATCTTCAAGCATTATCTGGCCATTTCACCAGAAGTGATACGTCTTTATTTGTCGAACTTAAGACTTTCACATTTATTTCTGCCAGGTGCTCCTCGAGTTTTCCTATGTATTTCGCCTGGTGACGTGGATTTGGCTACCTTAAGAGTGACATAGTTACTCCTGCCACTTGCTCCGTGTTTTATCACAGTCACGTCTTCAAACTCTCTGGCCAGTTCACCAGAAGTGATACACCATTATTTGTCGACTTTAAGACTCTCACAGTTACTCCAGCCAGGTGCTCCTCGGGTTTCCCAATTTATTCCGTTGGTGACGAGGCATTTTTCTACCTTAAGAGAGTCATTGTTACTCATACCATTTGCTCCCCATTTTACCATAGTCACGTATTCAAGCTTTCTCTGGTCAGTTCATCAGAAGCGATACGCCATTATTTGTCGACCTTAAGACTTTCACAGTTATATCTGCCAGGTGCTCCTTGAGGTTTCCAATGTTTTTTGCCAGGCGATGAGCTTTGGCAACCTTAAGAGAGTCATAGCTACTCCTGCAAGTTGCTTCCCGTTGTAACACAGTCAAATTTCCAAGCTCTGTCGGGCCAGTTAACCACAAGCGATACGCCTTTATTTGTCGACCTTAAGACTTTCACAGTTATTTCTGCTATTTGCACCTCGAGTTTGCCGATTTATTCCGCCCGGTGACGAGGCATTTGGCTACCTTAAGAGAGTCATAGTTACTCCTACCAATTGCTCCCCGTCTTACCATAGACGCATCTTCAAGCATTATCTGGCCATTTCACCAGAGGTGATACGTTTTTATTTGCCGAACTTGAGACTTTCACATTTATTTCTGCCAGGTGCTCCTCGAGTTTTCCTATGTATTTGGCCTGGTAATGAGCGTTTGGCTACATTGAGAGTGTCATAGTTACTCCAGACAGTTGCTCCCAGTTTTATCACAGTCACGTCTTCAAGCTCTCTCTGGCCAGTTCACCAGAAGTGATACAATGTAATTTGTCGACCTTAAGACTTTCACAGTTACTCCTGCCAGGTGCTCCCCGAGTTTGCCTATTTAATCCGTTGATGACGAGGCATTTGACTACCTTAAGAGAGTCATAGTTACTCATACCATTTGCTCCCCGTTTTACCACAGTCACATATTCAAGCTTTCTCTGGGCAGTTCATCAGAAGCGATACGCCAATATTTGTCGACCTTAAGACATTCACAGTTATTTCTGCCAGGTGCTCCTCGAGTTATAAGATGTTTTTTGCTGGGCGACGAGCATTGGCACCCATAAGACAGTCATAGTTACTCCTGCAAGTTGCTCCCCGTTTTAACACAGTCAAATCTTGAAGCTTTCTCGGACCAGTTCACCACAAGCGATACGCCTTTATTTGTCGACCTTAAGACGTTCACAATTATTTCTGGTAGGTGCTCCTAGAGTTTGCCGATTTATTCCGCATAGTGACGAGGCATTTGGCTACCTTAAGAGAGTCACAGTTACTCCTACCAATTGCTCCCCGTTTTACCATAGTCGCATCTTCAAGCATTATCTGGCCATTTCACCAGAAGTGATACGCCTTTATTTGTCGAACGTAAGACTTTCACATTTATTTCTGCCAGGTGCTCCTCGAGTTTTCCTATGTATTTCGCCTGGTGACGAGCATTTGGCTACCTTAAGAGTGTCATAGTTACTCCTGCCAGTTGCTCCGTGTTTTATCACAGTCACGTCTTCAAGCTCTCTGGCCAGTTCACCAGATGTGATACGCCATTATTTGTCGAACTCTAGACTTTCCAAGTTATTTCTGCCAGGTGCTCCTCCAGTTGCAGATGTATTTCGCCTGGTGACGAACAATTGGCTACATTACGAGTGTCATAGTTGCTCCTGCCAGATGCTCCCTGTTTTATCACAGTCCCGTCTTCAAGCTTTCTCTGGCCAGTTCACCAGAAGTGATACACTGTTATTTGTCGACCTTAAGACTTTCACAGTTACTCCTGCCAGGTGCTCCTCGAGTTTGCCGATTTATTCCGTTGGTTACGAGGTATTCGGCTACGTTAAGAGAGTCATAGTAACTCCTGCAAGTTGCTCCCCGTTTTAACACAGTCAAATCTTCAAGCATTCTCGGGCCAGTTCACCACAAGCGATACGCCTTTATTTGTCGACCTTGAGACATTCACAGTTATTTCTGCTAGGTGCTCCTCGAGTTTGCCGATTTATTCCGCCTAGTGGCGAGGCATTTGGCTATCTTAAGAGTGTCACAGTTACTCCTACCAATTGCTCCACGTTTTACCATGGTCGCATCTTCAAGCATTATCTGGCCATTTCACCAGAAGTGATACGTCTTTATTTGTCGAACTTAAGACTTTCACATTTATTTCTGCCAGGTGCTCCTCGAGTTTTCCTATGTATTTCGCCTGGTGACGAGGATTTGGCTACCTTAAGAGTGACATAGTTACTCCTGCCAGTTGCTCCGTGTTTTATCACAGTCACGTCTTCAAACTCTCTGGCCAGTTCACCAGAAGTGATACACCATTATTTGTCGACTTTAAGACTTTCACAGTTACTCCAGCCAGGTGCTCCTCGGGTTTCCCAATTTATTCCGTTGGTGACGAGGCATTTTTCTACCTTAAGAGAGTCATTGTTACTCATACCATTTGCTCCCCATTTTACCATAGTCACGTATTCAAGCTTTCTCTGGTCAGTTCATCAGAAGCGATACGCCATTATTTGTCGACCTTAAGACTTTCACAGTTATATCTGCCAGGTGCTCCTTGAGGTTTCCAATGTTTTTTGCCAGGCGATGAGCTTTGGCAACCTTAAGAGAGTCATAGCTACTCCTGCAAGTTGCTTCCCGTTGTAACACAGTCAAATTTCCAAGCTCTGTCGGGCCAGTTAACCACAAGCGATACGCCTTTATTTGTCGACCTTAAGACTTTCACAGTTATTTCTGCTATTTGCACCTCGAGTTTGCCGATTTATTCCGCCCGGTGACGAGGCATTTGGCTACCTTAAGAGAGTCATAGTTACTCCTACCAATTGCTCCCCGTCTTACCATAGACGCATCTTCAAGCATTATCTGGCCATTTCACCAGAGGTGATACGTTTTTATTTGCCGAACTTGAGACTTTCACATTTATTTCTGCCAGGTGCTCCTCGAGTTTTCCTATGTATTTGGCCTGGTAATGAGCGTTTGGCTACATTGAGAGTGTCATAGTTACTCCAGACAGTTGCTCCCAGTTTTATCACAGTCACGTCTTCAAGCTCTCTCTGGCCAGTTCACCAGAAGTGATACAATGTAATTTGTCGACCTTAAGACTTTCACAGTTACTCCTGCCAGGTGCTCCCCGAGTTTGCCTATTTAATCCGTTGATGACGAGGCATTTGGCTACCTTAAGAGAGTCATAGTTACTCATACCATTTGCTCCCCGTTTTACCACAGTCACATATTCAAGCTTTCTCTGGGCAGTTCATCAGAAGCGATACGCCAATATTTGTCGACCTTAAGACATTCACAGTTATTTCTGCCAGGTGCTCCTCGAGTTATAAGATGTTTTTTGCTGGGCGACGAGCATTGGCACCCATAAGACAGTCATAGTTACTCCTGCAAGTTGCTCCCCGTTTTAACACAGTCAAATCTTGAAGCTTTCTCGGACCAGTTCACCACAAGCGATACGCCTTTATTTGTCGACCTTAAGACGTTCACAATTATTTCTGGTAGGTGCTCCTAGAGTTTGCCGATTTATTCCGCATAGTGACGAGGCATTTGGCTACCTTAAGAGAGTCACAGTTACTCCTACCAATTGCTCCCCGTTTTACCATAGTCGCATCTTCAAGCATTATCTGGCCATTTCACCAGAAGTGATACGCTTTATTTGTCGAACGTAAGACTTTCACATTTATTTCTGCCAGGTGCTCCTCGAGTTTTCCTATGTATTTCGCCTGGTGACGAGCATTTGGCTACCTTAAGAGTGTCATAGTTACTCCTGCCAGTTGCTCCGTTTTTATCACAGTCACGTCTTCAAGCTCTCTGGCCAGTTCACCAGATGTGATACGCCATTATTTGTCGAACTCTAGACTTTCCAAGTTATTTCTGCCAGGTGCTCCTCCAGTTGCAGATGTATTTCGCCTGGTGACGAACAATTGGCTACATTACGAGTGTCATAGTTGCTCCTGCCAGATGCTCCCTGTTTTATCACAGTCCCGTCTTCAAGCTTTCTCTGGCCAGTTCACCAGAAGTGATACACTGTTATTTGTCGACCTTAAGACTTTCACAGTTACTCCTGCCAGGTGCTCCTCGAGTTTGCCGATTTATTCCGTTGGTTACGAGGTATTCGGCTACGTTAAGAGAGTCATAGTAACTCCTGCAAGTTGCTCCCCGTTTTAACACAGTCAAATCTTCAAGCATTCTCGGGCCAGTTCACCACAAGCGATACGCCTTTATTTGTCGACCTTGAGACATTCACAGTTATTTCTGCTAGGTGCTCCTCGAGTTTGCCGATTTATTCCGCCTAGTGGCGAGGCATTTGGCTATCTTAAGAGTGTCACAGTTACTCCTACCAATTGCTCCACGTTTTACCATGGTCGCATCTTCAAGCATTATCTGGCCATTTCACCAGAAGTGATACGTCTTTATTTGTCGAACTTAAGACTTTCACATTTATTTCTGCCAGGTGCTCCTCGAGTTTTCCTATGTATTTCGCCTGGTGACGAGGATTTGGCTACCTTAAGAGTGACATAGTTACTCCTGCCAGTTGCTCCGTGTTTTATCACAGTCACGTCTTCAAACTCTCTGGCCAGTTCACCAGAAGTGATACACCATTATTTGTCGACTTTAAGACTTTCACAGTTACTCCAGCCAGGTGCTCCTCGGGTTTCCCAATTTATTCCGTTGGTGACGAGGCATTTTTCTACCTTAAGAGAGTCATTGTTACTCATACCATTTGCTCCCCATTTTACCATAGTCACGTATTCAAGCTTTCTCTGGTCAGTTCATCAGATGCGATACGCCATTATTTGTCGACCTTAAGACTTTCACAGTTATATCTGCCAGGTGCTCCTTGAGGTTTCCAATGTTTTTTGCCAGGCGATGAGCTTTGGCAACCTTAAGAGAGTCATAGCTACTCCTGCAAGTTGCTTCCCGTTGTAACACAGTCAAATTTCCAAGCTCTGTCGGGCCAGTTAACCACAAGCGATACGCCTTTATTTGTCGACCTTAAGACTTTCACAGTTATTTCTGCTATTTGCACCTCGAGTTTGCCGATTTATTCCGCCCGGTGACGAGGCATTTGGCTACCTTAAGAGAGTCATAGTTACTCCTACCAATTGCTCCCCGTCTTACCATAGACGCATCTTCAAGCATTATCTGGCCATTTCACCAGAGGTGATACGTTTTTATTTGCCGAACTTGAGACTTTCACATTTATTTCTGCCAGGTGCTCCTCGAGTTTTCCTATGTATTTGGCCTGGTAATGAGCGTTTGGCTACATTGAGAGTGTCATAGTTACTCCAGACAGTTGCTCCCAGTTTTATCACAGTCACGTCTTCAAGCTCTCTCTGGCCAGTTCACCAGAAGTGATACAATGTAATTTGTCGACCTTAAGACTTTCACAGTTACTCCTGCCAGGTGCTCCCCGAGTTTGCCTATTTAATCCGTTGATGACGAGGCATTTGGCTACCTTAAGAGAGTCATAGTTACTCATACCATTTGCTCCCCGTTTTACCACAGTCACATATTCAAGCTTTCTCTGGGCAGTTCATCAGAAGCGATACGCCAATATTTGTCGACCTTAAGACATTCACAGTTATTTCTGCCAGGTGCTCCTCGAGTTATAAGATGTTTTTTGCTGGGCGACGAGCATTGGCACCCATAAGACAGTCATAGTTACTCCTGCAAGTTGCTCCCCGTTTTAACACAGTCAAATCTTGAAGCTTTCTCGGACCAGTTCACCACAAGCGATACGCCTTTATTTGTCGACCTTAAGACGTTCACAATTATTTCTGGTAGGTGCTCCTAGAGTTTGCCGATTTATTCCGCATAGTGACGAGGCATTTGGCTACCTTAAGAGAGTCACAGTTACTCCTACCAATTGCTCCCCGTTTTACCATAGTCGCATCTTCAAGCATTATCTGGCCATTTCACCAGAAGTGATACGCCTTTATTTGTCGAACGTAAGACTTTCACATTTATTTCTGCCAGGTGCTCCTCGAGTTTTCCTATGTATTTCGCCTGGTGACGAGCATTTGGCTACCTTAAGAGTGTCATAGTTACTCCTGCCGGTTGCTCCGTGTTTTATCACAGTCACGTCTTCAAGCTCTCTGGCCAGTTCACCAGATGTGATACGCCATTATTTGTGGAACTCTAGACTTTCCAAGTTATTTCTGCCAGGTGCTCCTCCAGTTGCAGATGTATTTCGCCTGGTGACGAACAATTGGCTACATTACGAGTGTCATAGTTGCTCCTGCCAGATGCTCCCTGTTTTATCACAGTCCCGTCTTCAAGCTTTCTCTGGCCAGTTCACCAGAAGTGATACACTGTTATTTGTCGACCTTAAGACTTTCACAGTTACTCCTGCCAGGTGCTCCTCGAGTTTGCCGATTTATTCCGCTGGTTACGAGGTATTCGGCTACCTTCAGAGAGTCATAGTAACTCCTGCAAGTTGCTCCCCGTTTTAACACAGTCAAATCTTCAAGCATTCTCGGGCCAGTTCACCACAAGCGATACGCCTTTATTTGTCGACCTTGAGACATTCACAGTTATTTCTGCTAGGTGCTCCTCGAGTTTGCCGATTTATTCCGCCTAGTGGCGAGGCATTTGGCTATCTTAAGAGTGTCACAGTTACTCCTACCAATTGCTCCACGTTTTACCATGGTCGCATCTTCAAGCATTATCTGGCCATTTCACCAGAAGTGATACGTCTTTATTTGTCGAACTTAAGACTTTCACATTTATTTCTGCCAGGTGCTCCTCGAGTTTTCCTATGTATTTCGCCTGGTGACGAGGATTTGGCTACCTTAAGAGTGACATAGTTACTCCTGCCAGTTGCTCCGTGTTTTATCACAGTCACGTCTTCAAACTCTCTGGCCAGTTCACCAGAAGTGATACACCATTATTTGTCGACTTTAAGACTTTCACAGTTACTCCAGCCAGGTGCTCCTCGGGTTTCCCAATTTATTCCGTTGGTGACGAGGCATTTTTCTACCTTAAGAGAGTCATTGTTACTCATACCATTTGCTCCCCATTTTACCATAGTCACGTATTCAAGCTTTCTCTGGTCAGTTCATCAGAAGCGATACGCCATTATTTGTCGGCCTTAAGACTATCACAGTTATATCTGCCAGGTGCTCCTTGAGGTTTCCAATGTTTTTTGCCAGGCGATGAGCTTTGGCAACCTTAAGAGAGTCATAGCTACTCCTGCAAGTTGCTTCCCGTTGTAACACAGTCAAATTTCCAAGCTCTGTCGGGCCAGTTAACCACAAGCGATACGCCTTTATTTGTCGACCTTAAGACTTTCACAGTTATTTCTGCTATTTGCACCTCGAGTTTGCCGATTTATTCCGCCCGGTGACGAGGCATTTGGCTACCTTAAGAGAGTCATAGTAACTCCTACCAATTGCTCCCCGTCTTACCATAGACGCATCTTCAAGCATTATCTGGCCATTTCACCAGAGGTGATACGTTTTTATTTGCCGAACTTGAGACTTTCACATTTATTTCTGGAAGGTGCTCCTCGAGTTTTCCTATGTATTTGGCCTGGTAATGAGCGTTTGGCTACATTGAGAGTGTCATAGTTACTCCAGACAGTTGCTCCCAGTTTTATCACAGTCACGTCTTCAAGCTCTCTCTGGCCAGTTCACCAGAAGTGATACAATGTAATTTGTCGACCTTAAGACTTTCACAGTTACTTCTGCCAGGTGCTCCCCGAGTTTGCCTATTTAATCCGTTGATGACGAGGCATTTGGCTACCTTAAGAGAGTCATAGTTACTCATACCATTTGCTCCCTGTTTTACCACAGTCACATATTCAAGCTTTCTCTGGGCAGTTCATCAGAAGCGATACGCCAATATTTGTCGACCTTAAGACATTCACAGTTATTTCTGCCAGGTGCTCCTCGAGTTATCCGATGTTTTTTGCTGGGCGACGAGCATTGGCACCCATAAGACAGTCATAGTTACTCCTGCAAGTTGCTCCCCGTTTTAACACAGTCAAATCTTGAAGCTTTCTCGGACCAGTTCACCACAAGCGATACGCCTTTATTTGTCGACCTTAAGACGTTCACAATTATTTCTGGTAGGTGCTCCTAGAGTTTGCCGATTTATTCCGCATAGTGACGAGGCATTTGGCTACCTTAAGAGAGTCACAGTTACTCCTACCAATTGCTCCCCGTTTTACCATAGTCGCATCTTCAAGCATTATCTGGCCATTTCACCAGAGGTGATACGCCTTTATTTGTCGAACGTAAGACTTTCACATTTATTTCTGCCAGGTGCTCCTCGAGTTTTCCTATGTATTTCGCCTGGTGACGAGCATTTGGCTACCTTAAGAGTGTCATAGTTACTCCTGCCAGTTGCTCCGTGTTTTATCACAGTCACGTCTTCAAGCTCTCTGGCCAGTTCCCCAGATGTGATACACCATTATTTGTCGAACTCTAGACTTTCCAAGTTATTTCTGCCAGGTGCTCCTCCAGTTGCAGATGTATTTCGCCTGGTGACGAACAATTGGCTACATTACGAGTGTCATAGTTGCTCCTGCCAGATGCTCCCTGTTTTATCACAGTCCCGTCTTCAAGCTTTCTCTGGCCAGTTCACCAGAAGTGATACACTGTTATTTGTCGACCTTAAGACTTCCACAGTTACTCCTGCCAGGTGCTCCTCGAGTTTGCCGATTTATTCCGTTGGTTACGAGGTATTCGTTTACCTTAAGAGAGTCATAGTAACTCCTGCAAGTTGCTCCCCGTCTTAACACAGTCAAATCTTCAAGCATTCTCGGGCCAGTTCACCACAAGCGATACGCCTTTATTTGTCGACCTTGAGACATTCACAGTTATTTCTGCTAGGTGCTCCTCGAGTTTGCCGATTTATTCCGCCTAGTGGCGAGGCATTTGGCTATCTTAAGAGTGTCACAGTTACTCCTACCAATTGCTCCACGTTTTACCATGGTCGCATCTTCAAGCATTATCTGGCCATTTCACCAGAAGTGATACGTCTTTATTTGTCGAACTTAAGACTTTCACATTTATTTCTGCCAGGTGCTCCTCGAGTTTTCCTATGTATTTCGCCTGGTGACGAGGATTTGGCTACCTTAAGAGTGACATAGTTACTCCTGCCAGTTGCTCCGTGTTTTATCACAGTCACGTCTTCAAACTCTCTGGCCAGTTCACCAGAAGTGATACACCATTATTTGTCGACTTTAAGACTTTCACAGTTACTCCAGCCAGGTGCTCCTCGGGTTTCCCAATTTATTCCGTTGGTGACGAGGCATTTTTCTACCTTAAGAGAGTCATTGTTACTCATACCATTTGCTCCCCATTTTACCATAGTCACGTATTCAAGCTTTCTCTGGTCAGTTCATCAGAAGCGATACGCCATTATTTGTCGACCTTAAGACTTTCACAGTTATATCTGCCAGGTGCTCCTTGAGGTTTCCAATGTTTTTTGCCAGGCGATGAGCTTTGGCAACCTTAAGAGAGTCATAGCTACTCCTGCAAGTTGCTTCCCGTTGTAACACAGTCAAATTTCCAAGCTCTGTCGGGCCAGTTAACCACAAGCGATACGCCTTTATTTGTCGACCTTAAGACTTTCACAGTTATTTCTGCTATTTGCACCTCGAGTTTGCCGATTTATTCCGCCCGGTGACGAGGCATTTGGCTACCTTAAGAGAGTCATAGTTACTCCTACCAATTGCTCCCCGTCTTACCATAGACGCATCTTCAAGCATTATCTGGCCATTTCACCAGAGGTGATACGTTTTTATTTGCCGAACTTGAGACTTTCACATTTATTTCTGCCAGGTGCTCCTCGAGTTTTCCTATGTATTTGGCCTGGTAATGAGCGTTTGGCTACATTGAGAGTGTCATAGTTACTCCAGACAGTTGCTCCCAGTTTTATCACAGTCACGTCTTCAAGCTCTCTCTGGCCAGTTCACCAGAAGTGATACAATGTAATTTGTCGACCTTAAGACTTTCACAGTTACTCCTGCCAGGTGCTCCCCGAGTTTGCCTATTTAATCCGTTGATGACGAGGCATTTGGCTACCTTAAGAGAGTCATAGTTACTCATACCATTTGCTCCCCGTTTTACCACAGTCACATATTCAAGCTTTCTCTGGGCAGTTCATCAGAAGCGATACGCCAATATTTGTCGACCTTAAGACATTCACAGTTATTTCTGCCAGGTGCTCCTCGAGTTATAAGATAATTTTTGCTGGGCGACGAGCATTGGCACCCATAAGACAGTCATAGTTACTCCTGCAAGTTGCTCCCCGTTTTAACACAGTCAAATCTTGAAGCTTTCTCGGACCAGTTCACCACAAGCGATACGCCTTTATTTGTCGACCTTAAGACGTTCACAATTATTTCTGGTAGGTGCTCCTAGAGTTTGCCGATTTATTCCGCATAGTGACGAGGCATTTGGCTACCTTAAGAGAGTCACAGTTACTCCTACCAATTGCTCCCCGTTTTACCATAGTCGCATCTTCAAGCATTATCTGGCCATTTCACCAGAAGTGATACGCCTTTATTTGTCGAACGTAAGACTTTCACATTTATTTCTGCCAGGTGCTCCTCGAGTTTTCCTATGTATTTCGCCTGGTGACGAGCATTTGGCTACCTTAAGAGTGACATAGTTACTCCTGCCAGTTGCTCCGTGTTTTATCACAGTCACGTCTTCAAGCTCTCTGGCCAGTTCACCAGATGTGATACGCCATTATTTGTGGAACTCTAGACTTTCCAAGTTATTTCTGCCAGGTGCTCCTCCAGTTGCAGATGTATTTCGCCTGGTGACGAACAATTGGCTACATTACGAGTGTCATAGTTGCTCCTGCCAGATGCTCCCTGTTTTATCACAGTCCCGTCTTCAAGCTTTCTCTGGCCAGTTCACCAGAAGTGATACACTGTTATTTGTCGACCTTAAGACTTTCACAGTTACTCCTGCCAGGTGCTCCTCGAGTTTGCCGATTTATTCCGTTGGTTACGAGGTATTCGGCTACCTTCAGAGAGTCATAGTAACTCCTGCAAGTTGCTCCCCGTTTTAACACAGTCAAATTTTCAAGCATTCTCGGGCCAGTTCACCACAAGCGATACGCCTTTATTTGTCGACCTTGAGACATTCACAGTTATTTCTGCTAGGTGCTCCTCGAGTTTGCCGATTTATTCCGCCTAGTGGCGAGGCATTTGGCTATCTTAAGAGTGTCACAGTTACTCCTACCAATTGCTCCACGTTTTACCATGGTCGCATCTTCAAGCATTATCTGGCCATTTCACCAGAAGTGATACGTCTTTATTTGTCGAACTTAAGACTTTCACATTTATTTCTGCCAGCTTTTCCTCGAGTTTTCCTATGTATTTCGCCTGGTGACGAGGATTTGGCTACCTTAAGAGTGACATAGTTACTCCTGCCAGTTGCTCCGTGTTTTATCACAGTCACGTCTTCAAACTCTCTGGCCAGTTCACCAGAAGTGATACACCTTTATTTGTCGACTTTAAGACTTTCACAGTTACTCCAGCCAGGTGCTCCTCGGGTTTCCCAATTTATTCCGTTGGTGACGAGGCATTTTTCTACCTTAAGAGAGTCATTGTTACTCATACCATTTGCTCCCCATTTTACCATAGTCACGTATTCAAGCTTTCTCTGGTCAGTTCATCAGAAGCGATACGCCATTATTTGTCGACCTTAAGACTATCACAGTTATATCTACCAGGTGCTCCTTGAGGTTTCCAATGTTTTTTGCCAGGCGATGAGCTTTGGCAACCTTAAGAGAGTCATAGCTACTCCTGCAAGTTGCTTCCCGTTGTAACACAGTCAAATTTCCAAGCTCTGTCGGGCCAGTTAACCACAAGCGATACGCCTTTATTTGTCGACCTTAAGACTTTCACAGTTATTTCTGCTATTTGCACCTCGAGTTTGCCGATTTATTCCGCCCGGTGACGAGGCATTTGGCTACCTTAAGAGAGTCATAGTAACTCCTACCAATTGCTCCCCGTCTTACCATAGACGCATCTTCAAGCATTATCTGGCCATTTCACCAGAGGTGATACGTTTTTATTTGCCGAACTTGAGACTTTCACATTTATTTCTGCCAGGTGCTCCTCGAGTTTTCCTATGTATTTGGCCTGGTAATGAGCGTTTGGCTACATTGAGAGTGTCATAGTTACTCCAGACAGTTGCTCCCAGTTTTATCACAGTCACGTCTTCAAGCTCTCTCTGGCCAGTTCACCAGAAGTGATACAATGTAATTTGTCGACCTTAAGACTTTCACAGTTACTTCTGCCAGGTGCTCCCCGAGTTTGCCTATTTAATCCGTTGATGACGAGGCATTTGGCTACCTTAAGAGAGTCATAGTTACTCATACCATTTGCTCCCTGTTTTACCACAGTCACATATTCAAGCTTTCTCTGGGCAGTTCATCAGAAGCGATACGCCAATATTTGTCGACCTTAAGACATTCACAGTTATTTCTGCCAGGTGCTCCTCGAGTTATCCGATGTTTTTTGCTGGGCGACGAGCATTGGCACCCATAAGACAGTCATAGTTACTCCTGCAAGTTGCTCCCCGTTTTAACACAGTCAAATCTTGAAGCTTTCTCGGACCAGTTCACCACAAGCGATACGCCTTTATTTGTCGACCTTAAGACGTTCACAATTATTTCTGGTAGGTGCTCCTAGAGTTTGCCGATTTATTCCGCATAGTGACGAGGCATTTGGCTACCTTAAGAGAGTCACAGTTACTCCTACCAATTGCTCCCCGTTTTACCATAGTCGCATCTTCAAGCATTATCTGGCCATTTCACCAGAAGTGATACGCCTTTATTTGTCGAACGTAAGACTTTCACATTTATTTCTGCCAGGTGCTCCTCGAGTTTTCCTATGTATTTCGCCTGGTGACGAGCATTTGGCTACCTTAAGAGTGACATAGTTACTCCTGCCAGTTGCTCCGTGTTTTATCACAGTCACGTCTTCAAGCTCTCTGGCCAGTTCACCAGATGTGATACGCCATAATTTGTGGAACTCTAGACTTTCCAAGTTATTTCTGCCAGGTGCTCCTCCAGTTGCAGATGTATTTCGCCTGGTGACGAACAATTGGCTACATTACGAGTGTCATAGTTGCTCCTGCCAGATGCTCCCTGTTTTATCACAGTCCCGTCTTCAAGCTTTCTCTGGCCAGTTCACCAGAAGTGATACACTGTTATTTGTCGACCTTAAGACTTTCACAGTTACTCCTGCCAGGTGCTCCTCGAGTTTGCCGATTTATTCCGTTGGTTACGAGGTATTCGGCTACCTTCAGAGAGTCATAGTAACTCCTGCAAGTTGCTCCCCGTTTTAACACAGTCAAATTTTCAAGCATTCTCGGGCCAGTTCACCACAAGCGATACGCCTTTATTTGTCGACCTTGAGACATTCACAGTTATTTCTGCTAGGTGCTCCTCGAGTTTGCCGATTTATTCCGCCTAGTGGCGAGGCATTTGGCTATCTTAAGAGTGTCACAGTTACTCCTACCAATTGCTCCACGTTTTACCATGGTCGCATCTTCAAGCATTATCTGGCCATTTCACCAGAAGTGATACGTCTTTATTTGTCGAACTTAAGACTTTCACATTTATTTCTGCCAGGTGCTCCTCGAGTTTTCCTATGTATTTCGCCTGGTGACGAGGATTTGGCTACCTTAAGAGTGACATAGTTACTCCTGCCAGTTGCTCCGTGTTTTATCACAGTCACGTCTTCAAACTCTCTGGCCAGTTCACCAGAAGTGATACACCATTATTTGTCGACTTTAAGACTTTCACAGTTACTCCAGCCAGGTGCTCCTCGGGTTTCCCAATTTATTCCGTTGGTGACGAGGCATTTTTCTACCTTAAGAGAGTCATTGTTACTCATACCAATTGCTCCCCATTTTACCATAGTCACGTATTCAAGCTTTCTCTGGTCAGTTCATCAGAAGCGATACGCCATTATTTGTCGACCTTAAGACTATCACAGTTATATCTACCAGGTGCTCCTTGAGGTTTCCAATGTTTTTTGCCAGGCGATGAGCTTTGGCAACCTTAAGAGAGTCATAGCTACTCCTGCAAGTTGCTTCCCGTTGTAACACAGTCAAATTTCCAAGCTCTGTCGGGCCAGTTAACCACAAGCGATACGCCTTTATTTGTCGACCTTAAGACTTTCACAGTTATTTCTGCTATTTGCACCTCGAGTTTGCCGATTTATTCCGCCCGGTGACGAGGCATTTGGCTACCTTAAGAGAGTCATAGTTACTCTTACCAATTGCTCCTCGTCTTACCATAGACGCATCTTCAAGCATTATCTGGCCATTTCACCAGAAATGATACGCCTTTATTTGTCGAACTGAAGACTTTCACATTTATTTCTGCCAGGTGCCCCTCGAGTTTTCCTATGTATTTCGCCTGGTGACGAGCATTTGGCTACCTTAAGAGTGTCACAGTTACTCCTACCAGTTGCTCCGTGTTTTATCACAGTCACGTCTTCAAGCTCTCTGGCCAGTTCACCAGAAGTGATACTCCATTACTTGTCGAACTCTAGACTTTCCAAGTTATTTCTGCCAGGTGCTCCTTCAGTTGCAGATGTATTTCGCCTGGTGACGAACAATTGGCTACATTACGAGTGTCATAGTTGCTCCTGCCAGATGCTCCCTGTTTTATCACAGTTCCGTCTTCAAGCTTTCTCTGGCCAGTTCACCAGAAGTGATACACTGTTATTTGTCGACCTTAAGACTTTCACAGTTACTCCTGCCAGGTGCTCCTCGAGTTTGCCGATTTATTCCGTTGGTTACGAGGCATTTGGCTGCCTTAAGAGAGTCATAGTTACTCCTGCAAGTTGCTCCCCATTTTAACACAGTCAAATCTTCAAGCTCTCTCGGGCCAGTTCACCACAAGCGATACGCCTTTGAATGTCGACCTTGACACATTCACAGTTATTTCTGCTAGGTGCTCCTCGAGTTTGCCGATTTATTCCGCCTAGTGGCGAGGCATTTGGCTATCTTAAGAGTGTCACAGTTACTCCTACCAATTGCTCCCCGTTTTACCATAGTCGCATCTTCAAGCATTATCTGGCCATTTCACCAGAAGTGATACGCCTTTATTTGTCGAACTTAAGACTTTTACATTTATTTCTGCCAGCTGCTCCTCGAGTTTTCCTATGTATTTCGCCTGGTGACGAGCATTTGGCTACCTTAAGAGTGACATAGTTACTCCTGCCAGTTGCTCCGTGTTTTATCACAGTCACGTCTTCAAGCTCTCTGGCCAGTTCACCAGAAGTGATACACCATTATTTGTCGACTTTAAGACTTTCACAGTTACTCCTGCCAGGTGCTCCTCGGGTTTGCCAATTTATTCCGTTGGTGACGAGGCATTTTTCTACCTTAAGAGAGTCATAGTTACTCATACCATTTGCTCCCCGTTTTACCATAGTCACGTATTCAAGCTTTCTCTGTTCACTTCATCAGAAGCGATACGCCATTATTTGTCGACCTTAAGACTTTCACAGTTATATCTGCCAGGTGCTCCTCGAGATTTCCGATGTTTTTTGCCAGACCACGAGCTTTGGCAACCTTAAGAGAGTCATAGCTACTCCTGCAGTTGCTTCCCGTTGTAACACAGTCAAATTTCCAAGCTCTGTCGGGACAGTTAACCACAAGCGATACGCCTTTATTTGTCGACCTTAAGACTTTCACAGTTATTTCTGCTATTTGCACCTCGAGTTTGCCGATTTATTCCGCCCGGTGACGAGGCATTTGGCTACCTTAAGAGAGTCATAGTTACTCTTACCAATTGCTCCCCGTCTTACCATAGACGCATCTTCAAGCATTATCTGGCCATTTCACCAGAAGTGATACGTTTTTATTTGTCGAACTTAAGACTTTCACATTTATTTCTGCCAGGTGCTCCTCGAGTTTTCGTATGTATTTGGCCTGTAAATGAGCATTTGGCTACATTAAGAGTGTCATAGTTACTCCTGCCAGTTGCTCCGTGTTTTATCACAGTCCCGTCTTCAAGCTTTCTCTGGCCAGTTCACCAGAAGTGATACACTGTTATTTGTCGACCTTAAGACTTTCACAGTTACTCCTGCCAGGTGCTCCTCGAGTTTGCCGATTTATTCCGTTGGTTACGAGGCATTTGGCTACCTTAAGAGAGTCATAGTAACTCCTGCAAGTTGCTCCCCGTTTTAACACAGTCAAATCTTCAAGCATTCTCGGGCCAGTTCACCACAAGCGATACGCCTTTATTTGTCGACCTTGAGACATTCACAGTTATTTCTGCTAGGTGCTCCTCGAGTTTGCCGATTTATTCCGCCTAGTGGCGAGGCATTTGGCTATCTTAAGAGTGTCACAGTTACTCCTACCAATTGCTCCCCGTTTTACCATAGTCGCATCTTCAAGCATTATCTGGCCATTTCACCAGAAATGATACGCCTTTATTTGTCGAACTGAAGACTTTCACATTTATTTCTGCCAGGTGCCCCTCGAGTTTTCCTATGTATTTCGCCTGGTGACGAGCATTTGGCTACCTTAAGAGTGTCACAGTTACTCCTACCAGTTGCTCCGTGTTTTATCACAGTCACGTCTTCAAGCTCTCTGGCCAGTTCACCAGAAGTGATACTCCATTACTTGTCGAACTCTAGACTTTCCAAGTTATTTCTACCAGGTGCTCCTTCAGTTGCAGATGTATTTCGCCTGGTGACGAACAATTGGCTACATTACGAGTGTCATAGTTGCTCCTGCCAGATGCTCCCTGTTTTATCACAGTTCCGTCTTCAAGCTTTCTCTGGCCAGTTCACCAGAAGTGATACACTGTTATTTGTCGACCTTAAGACTTTCACAGTTACTCCTGCCAGGTGCTCCTCGAGTTTGCCGATTTATTCCGTTGGTTACGAGGCATTTGGCTACCTTAAGAGAGTCATAGTAATTCCTCCAAGTTGCTCCCCGTTTTAACACAGTCAAATCTTCAAGCTTTCTCGGGCCAGTTCACTACAAGCGATACGCCTTTATTTGTCGACCTTGAGAAATTCACAGTTATTTCTGCTAGGTGCTCCTCGAGTTTGCCGATTTATTCCGCCTAGTGGCGTGGCATTTGGCTATCTTAAGAGTGTCACAGTTCCTCCTACCAATTGCTCCCCGTTTTACCATAGTCGCATCTTCAAGCATTATCTGGCCATTTCACCAGAAGTGATACGCCTTTATTTGTCGAACTGAAGACTTTCACATTTATTTCTGCCAGGTGCCCCTCGAGTTTTCCTATGTATTTCGCCTGGTGACGAGCATTTGGCTACCTTAAGAGAGTCATATTTAGTTATACCATTTGCTCCCCGTTTTACAATAGTCACATATTCAAGCTTTCTCTGGTCAGTTCATCAGAAGCGATACGCCATTATTTGTCGACCTTAAGACATTCACAGTTATTTCTGCCAGGTGCTCCTCGAGTTATCCGATGTTTTTTGCTGGGCGACGAGCATTGGCACATATAAGACAGTCATAGTTACTCCTGCAAGTTGCTCCCCGTTTTAACACAGTCAAACCTTCAAGCTTTCTTGGACCAGTTCACCACAAGCGATACGCCTTTATTTGTCGACCTTAAGACGTTCACAATTATTTCTGCTAGGTGCTCCTCGAGTTTGCCGATTTATTCCGCCTAGTGACGAAGCATTTGGCTACCTTAAGAGAGTCACAGTTACTCCTACCAATTGCTCCCCGTTTTACCATAGTCGCATCTTCAAGCATTATCTGGCCATTTCACAAGAATTGATACGCATTTATTTGTCGAACTTAAGACTTTCACATTTATTTCTGCCAGGTGCTCCTCGAGTTTCACTATGCATTTCGCCTGGTGACGAGCATTTGGCTACCTTAAGAGTGTTACAGTTACTCCTGCCAGTTGCTCCGTGTTTTATCACAGTCACGTCTTCAAGCTCTCTGGCCAGTTCACCAGAAGTGATACACCATTATTTGTCGACTTTAAGACTTTCACAGTTACTTCTGCCAGGTGCTCCTCGGGTTTGCCAATTTATTCTGTTGGTGACGAGGCATTTTTCTACCTTAAGAGAGTCATTGTTACTCATACCATTTGCTCCCCGTTTTACCATAGTCACGTATTCAAGCTTTCTCTGGTCAGTTCATCAGAAGCGATACGCCATTATTTGTCGACCTTAAGACTTTCACAGTTATATCTGCCAGGTGCTCCTCGAGATTTCCGATGTTTTTTGCCAGGCGACGAGCTTTGGCAACCTTAAGAGAGTCATAGCTACTCCTGCAAGTTGCTTGCCGTTGTAACACAGTCAAATTTCCAAGCTCTGTCGGGCCAGTTAACCACAAGCTATACGCTTTTATTTGTCGACCTTAAGACTTTCACAGTTATTTCTGCTATTTGCACCTCGAGTTTGCCGATTCATTCCGCCCGGTGACGAGGCATTTGGCTACCTTAAGAGAGTCATAGTTACTCCTACCAATTGCTCCCCGTCTGACCATAGACGCATCTTCAAGCATTATCTGGCCCTTTCACCAGAAGTGATACGTTTTTATTTGTCGAACTTAAGACTTTCACATTTACTTCTGCCAGGTGCTCCTCGAGTTTTCCTATGTATTTGGCCTGGTAACGAGCATTTGGCTACATTAAGAGTGTCATAGTTACTCCAGACAGTTGCTCCCAGTTTTATCACAGTCACGTCTTCAAGCTCTCTGTGGCCAGTTCACCAGAAGTGATACACTGTTATTTGTCGACCTTAAGACTTTCACAGTTACTCCTGCCAGGTGCTCCCCGAGTTTGCCGATTTATTCCGTTGATGACGAGGCAATTGGCTACCTTAAGAGAGTCATAGTTACTCATACCATTTGCTCCCCGTTTTACAATAGTCACATATTCAAGCTTTCTCTGGTCAGTTCATCAGAAGCGATACGCCATTATTTGTCGACCTTAAGACATTCACAGTTATTTCTGCCAGGTGCTCCTCGAGTTATCCGATGTTTTTTGCTGGGCGACGAGCATTGGCACATATAAGACAGTCATAGTTACTCCTGCAAGTTGCTCCCCGTTTTAACACAGTCAAACCTTCAAGCTTTCTTGGACCAGTTCACCACAAGCGATACGCCTTTATTTGTCGACCTTAAGACGTTCACAATTATTTCTGCTAGGTGCTCCTCGAGTTTGCCGATTTATTCCGCCTAGTGACGAAGCATTTGGCTACCTTAAGAGAGTCACAGTTACTCCTACCAATTGCTCCCCGTTTTACCATAGTCGCATCTTCAAGCATTATCTGGCCATTTCACCAGAAGTGATACGCCTTTATTTGTCGAACTTAAGACTTTCACATTTATTTCTGCCAGGTGCTCCTCGAGTTTCACTATGCATTTCGCCTGGTGACGAGCATTTGGCTACCTTAGGAGTGTTACAGTTACTCCTGCAAGTTGCTCCGTGTTTTATCACAGTCACGTCTTCAAGCTCTCTGGCCAGTTCACCAGAAGTGATACACCATTATTTGTCGACTTTAAGACTTTCACAGTTACTCCTGCCAGGTGCTCCTCGGGTTAGCCAATTTATTCTGTTGGTGACGAGGCATTTTTCTACCTTAAGAGAGTCATTGTTACTCATACCATTTGCTCCCCGTTTTACCATAGTCACGTATTCAAGCTTTCTCTGGTCAGTTCATCAGAAGCGATACGCCATTATTTGTCGACCTTAAGACTTTCACAGTTATATCTGCCAGGTGCTCCTCGAGATTTCCGATGTTTTTTGCCAGGCGACGAGCTTTGGCAACCTTAAGAGAGTCATAGCTACTCCTGCAAGTTGCTTGCCGTTGTAACACAGTCAAATTTCCAAGCTCTATCGGGCCAGTTAACCACAAGCTATACGCCTTTATTTGTCGACCTTAAGACGTTCACAATTATTTCTGCTAGGTGCTCCTCGAGTTTGCCGATTTATTCCGCCTAGTGACGAAGCATTTGGCTACCTTAAGAGAGTCACAGTTACTCCTACCAATTGCTCCCCGTTTTACCATAGTCGCATCTTCAAGCATTATCTGGCCATTTCACCAGAAGTGATACGCCTTTATTTGTCGAACTTAAGACTTTCACATTTATTTCTGCCAGGTGCTCCTCGAGTTTCACTATGCATTTCGCCTGGTGACGAGCATTTGGCTACCTTAGGAGTGTTACAGTTACTCCTGCAAGTTGCTCCGTGTTTTATCACAGTCACGTCTTCAAGCTCTCTGGCCAGTTCACCAGAAGTGATACACCATTATTTGTCGACTTTAAGACTTTCACAGTTACTCCTGCCAGGTGCTCCTCGGGTTAGCCAATTTATTCTGTTGGTGACGAGGCATTTTTCTACCTTAAGAGAGTCATTGTTACTCATACCATTTGCTCCCCGTTTTACCATAGTCACGTATTCAAGCTTTCTCTGGTCAGTTCATCAGAAGCGATACGCCATTATTTGTCGACCTTAAGACTTTCACAGTTATATCTGCCAGGTGCTCCTCGAGATTTCCGATGTTTTTTGCCAGGCGACGAGCTTTGGCAACCTTAAGAGAGTCATAGCTACTCCTGCAAGTTGCTTGCCGTTGTAACACAGTCAAATTTCCAAGCTCTGTCGGGCCAGTTAACCACAAGCTATACGCCTTTATTGGTCGACCTTAAGACGTTCACAATTATTTCTGCTAGGTGCTCCTCGAGTTTGCCGATTTATTCCGCCTAGTGACGAAGCATTTGGCTACCTTAAGAGAGTCACAGTTACTCCTACCAATTGCTCCCCGTTTTACCATAGTCGCATCTTCAAGCATTATCTGGCCATTTCACCAGAAATGATACGCCTTTATTTGTCGAACATAAGACTTTCACATTTATTTCTGCCAGGTGCTCCTCGAGTTTTCCTATGTATTTCGCCTGGTGACGAGCATTTGGCTACCTTAAGAGTGTCACAGTTACTCCTGCCAGTTGCTCCGTGTTTTATCACAGTCACGTCTTCAAGCTCTCTGGCCAGTTCACCAGAAGTGATACGCCATTACTTGTCGAACTCTAGACTTTCCAAGTTATTTCTGCCAGGTGCTCCTCCAGTTGCAGATGTATTTCGCCTGGTGACGAACAATTGGCTACATTACGAGTGTCATAGTTGCTCCTGCCAGATGCTCCCTGTTTTATCACAGTTCCGTCTTCAAGCATTCTCTGGCCAGTTCACCAGAAGTGATACACTGTTATTTGTCGACCTTAAGACTTTCACAGTTACTCCTGCCAGATTCTCCTCGAGTTTGCCGATTTATTCGGTTGGTTACGAGGCATTTGGCTACCTTAAGAGAGTCATAGTAACTCCTCCAAGTTGCTCCCCGTTTTAACACAGTCAAATCTTCAAACTTTCTCGGGCCAGTTCACCACAAGCGATACGCCTTTATTTGTCGACCTTGAGACATTCACAGTTATTTTTGCTAGGTGCTCTTCGAGTTTGCCGATTTATTCCGCCTAGTGGCGAGACATTTGGCTATCTTAAGAGTGTCACAGTTATTCCTACCAATTGCTCCCCGTTTTACCATAGTCGCATCTTCAAGCATTATCTGGCCATTTCACCAGAAGTGATACGCCTTTATTTGTCGAACTTAAGACTTTCACATTTATTTCTGCCAGGTGCTCCTCGAGGTTTCCTATGTATTTCGCCTGGTGACGAGCATTTGGCTACCTTAAGAGTGACATAGTTACTCCTGCCAGTTGCTCCGTGTTTTATCACAGTCACGTCTTCAAGCTCTCTGGCCAGTTCACCAGAAGTGATACACCATTATTTGTCGACTTTAAGACTTTCACAGTTATTCCTGCCAGGTGCTCCTCGGGTTTGCCAATTTATTCCGTTGGTGACGAGGCATTTTTCTACCTTAAGAGAGTCATTGTTACTCATACCATTTGCTCCCCGTTTTACCATAGTCACGTATTCAAGCTTTCTCTGGTCACTTCATCAGAAGCGATACGCCATTAATGTCGACCTTAAGACTTTCACAGTTATATCTGCCAGGTGCTCCTCGAGATTTCCGATGTTTTTTGCCAGGCGACGAGCTTTGGCAACCTTAAGAGAGTCATAGCTACTCCTGCAAGGTGCTTCCCGTTGTAACACAGTCAAATTTCCAAGCTCTGTCGGGCCAGTTAACCACAAGCGATACGCCTTTATTTGTCGACCTTAAGACTTTCACAGTTATTTCTGCTATTTGCACCTCGAGTTTGCCGATTTACTCCGCCCGGTGACGAGGCATTTGGCTACCTTAAGAGAGTCATAGTTACTCCTACCAATTGCTCCCCGTCTTACCATAGACGCATCTTCAAGCATTATCTGGCCATTTCACCAGAAGTGATACGTTTTTATTTGTCGAACTTAAGACTTTCAAATTTACTTGTGCCAGGTGCTCCTCGAGTTTTCCTATGTATTTGGCCTGGTAACGAGCATTTGGCTACATTAAGAGTGTCATAGTTACTCCAGACAGTTGCTCCCAGTTTTATCACAGTCACGTCTTCAAGCTTTCTCTGGCCAGTTCATCAGAAGCGATACGCCATTATTTGTCGACCTTAAGACATTCACAGTTATTTCTGCCAGGTGCTCCTCGAGTTATCCGATGTTTTTTGCTGGGCGACGAACATTGGCACCCATAAGACAGTCATAGTTACTCCTGCAAGTTGCTCCCCGTTTTAACACAGTCAAACCTTCTAGCTTTCTCGGACCAGTTCACCACAAGCGATACGCCTTTATTTGTCGACCTTGAGACATTCACAGTTATTTCTGCTAGGTGCTCCTCGAGTTTGCCGATTTATTCCGCCTAGTGGCGAGGCATTTGGCTATGTTAAGAGTGTCACAGTTACTCCTACCAATTGCTCCCCGTTTTACCATAGTCGCATCTTCAAGCATTATCTGGCTATTTCACCAGAAGTGATACGCCTTTATTTGTCGAACTTAAGACTTTCACATTTATTTCTGCCAGCTGCTCCTCGAGTTTTCCTATGTATTTCGCCTGGTGACGAGCATTTGGCTACCTTAAGAGTGACATAGTTACTCCTGCCAGTTGCTCCGTCTTTTATCACAGTCACGTCTTCAAGCTCTCAGGCCAGTTCACCAGAAGTGATACGCCATTACTTGCCGAACTCTAGACTTTCCAAGTTATATCTGCCAGGTGTTCCTCCAGTTGCAGATGTATTTCGCCTGGTGACAAACAATTGGCTACATTACGAGTGTCATAGTTGCTCCTGCCAGATGCTCCCTGTTTTATCACAGTCACGTCTTCGAGCTCCCTGGCTAGTTCACCAGAAGTGATACACCATTATTTGTCGACTTTATGACTTTCACAGTTAATCCTGCCAGGTGCTCCTCGGGTTTGCCAATTTATTCCGTTGGTGACGAGGCATTTTTCTACCTTAAGAGAGTCATTGTTACTCATATCATTTGTTCCCCGTTTTACCATAGTCACATATTCAAGCTTTCTCTGGTCAGTTCATCAGAAGCAATACGCCTTTATTTGTCGACCTTAAGGCGTTCACAATTATTTCTGCTAGGTGCTCCTCGAGTTTTCCAATTTATTCCGCATAGTGACGAGGCATTTGGCTACCTTAAGAGAGTCATACTTACTCCTACCCATTGCTCCTCATTTTACCATAGTCGCATTTTCAAACTTTACCTGGCCGGTTCACCAGAAGTGATACGCCATTACTTGTCGAACTTAAGACATTCCCAGTTATTTCTGTCAGGTGCTCCCCCACTTTCCGATGTATTTCGCCTGGTGACGAACATTTGGCTACATTAAGAGTGTCATAGATGCTCCTGCCAGATGCTCTTAGTTTTATCACAGTCCCGTTTTCAAGCTTTCTCTGGTCAGTTCACCACAACCGATACGCCTTTATTTGTCGACCTTAAGACTTTCACAGTTATATCTGCCAGGTGCTCCTCGAGTTTTCCGATGTTTTTTGAAAGGCGACGAGCATTGGCAACCTTAAGAGAGTCATAGCTACTCCTGCAAGTTGCTTCCCGTTTTAACACAGTCAAATTTTCTAGCTTTGTCGGGCCAGTTAACCACAAGCGATATGCCTTTATTTGTCGACCTTAAGACGTTCACAGTTATTTCTGCTATTTGCTCCTGAGTTTGCCGAATTATTCCGCCTGGTGACGAGGCATTTGGCTACCTTAAGAGAGTCATAGTTACTCCTACCAATTGCTCCCCGTCTTACCATAGACGCATCTTCTAGCATTATCTAACCACTTCACAGGAAATAATACGTTTATATTTGTCGAACTTCAGACTTTCACATTTATTTCTGCCAAGTGCTCCTCGAATTTTCCTTTGTATTTGGCCTGGTAACGAGCATTTGGCTACATTAAGAGTGTCATAGTTACTCCAGACAGTTGCTCCCAGTTTTATCACAGTCACGTCTTGAAGCTCTCTCTGGCCGGTTCACCAGAAGTGATACACTCTTATTTGTCGACCTTAAGACTTTCACAGTTACTCCTGCCAGGTGCTCCCCGAGTTTGCCAATTTATTCCGTTGATGACGAGGCATTTGGCTACCTTAAGAGAGTCATAGTTACTCATACCATTTGCTCCCCGTTTTACAATAGTCACCTATTCAAGCTTTCTCTGGTCAGTTCATCAGAAGCGATACGCCATTATTTGTCGACCTTAAGACATTCACAGTTATTTCTGCCAGGTGCTCCTCGAGTTATCCGATGTTTTTTGCTGGGCGACGAGCATTGGCACCCATGAGACAGTCATAGTTACTCCTGCAAGTTGCTCCCCGTTTTAACACAGTCAAACCTTCAAGCTTTCTCGGACCAGTTCACCACAAGCGATACGCCTTTATTTGTCGACCTTAAGACGTTCACAATTATTTCTGCTAGGTGCTCCTAGAGTTTGCCGATTTATTCCGCCTAGTGACGAGGCATTTGGCTACCTTAAGAGAGTCACAGTTACTCCTACCAATTGCTCCCCGTTTTACCATAGTCGCATCTTCAAGCATTATCTGGCCATTTCACCAGAAGTGATACGCCATTATTTGCCGAACGTAAGACTTTCACATTTATTTCTGCCAGGTGCTCCTCGAGTTTTCCTATGTATTTCGCCTGGTGACGAGCATTTGGCTACCTTAAGAGTGTCATAGTTACTCCTGCCAGTTGCTCCGTGTTTTATCACAGTCACGTCTTCAAGCTCTCTGGCCAGTTCACCAGAAGTGATACGCCATTACTTGTCGAACTCTAGACTTTCCAAGTTATTTCCGCCAGGTGCTCCTCCAGTTGCAGATGTATTTCGCCTGGTGACGAACAATTGGCTACATTACGAGTGTCATAGTTGCTCCTGCCAGATGCTCCCTGTTTTATCACAGTCCCGTCTTCAAGCTTTCTCTGGCCAGTTCACCAGAAGTGATACACTGTTATTTGTCGGCCTTAAGACTTTCACAGTTACTCCTGCCAGGTGCTCCTCGAGTTTGCCTATTTATTCCGTTGGTTACGAGGCATTTGGCTATTTAAGCCGTCTTTATTCACGTCTTTGTGAACATACATACAGATATAAGTACCCACAAAGTGGGTTTACAAATGACAAAAACAAAAACAAACATTAGACGGACAGGAAGAGACGTGAACAGAGAAGGGTTTGGCCTGTTGACAGACGCCAGGCAGCAGCGTAGACGACATATAATTGGGCCATCACCCAACACCAGTCCGGGGCATCGTGCGCGTAATGGCATTCATAGTGTTGAACCGCCGTGCTGCCATCACAGTCCCGATGAGTACTCTTGTTGACATCGCCGCAAAGTGGTGGTCCTTGAATCCAAGCCGCCGCAGATCCTGCGCAGATGTGGGTGACCACACCCCCCTCCATGAGATGGTAACTGAAGAGGTGGTGATGGTCTTGGCTGCTGGGGTCTGACTCCTAATCGCCTGGTGGACGGCTTCCCTATTGTAAACCGCGACTTTCTGCTGGTGACACTCTTCGATGTCAAGATTGACACCAACCACCTGGGCATCGATGATATAGGCTGCATCGCCATGAACTGCCACGATGTCCGGCTTCCTCAGTCCCTCAGATGTCCTGAGGTGGGGCTCCAGGTGGACGTCGAAGCCCCTGCGACGAAGCCCCTGCGCGACTTAAGACGCTAGGGCGTTGTGTCGCTTCACTCGTGCGTCGTGACTTCGGAAGCAGTGCTGGACAACGTGATTTGCAGTTTCCTTAGCGATGCAGCCAGCCCGGCAGTTAGTATCACCAGCACGACCTCGCTGCAACCGTGCCCGGGTTGGAAGGGCATTGATCCTCGTACGGATGCAGGAGATAAAGTCGCGGCCTGTGATCGCTAGTCGAGGATCGGCGACCCAGCGATGCTGCCCTGGTGTTCGGGCAGACTTCTTAAGGGCAGCGCCGTCCACCGACAGATGCAACCGTTCAGCCCACATCCGGCCCATTTGGTTGGAAGTTCTTATGACCGTATTATTACCCCGTAGTTGCTGCTCAAGCCTCCCAATCTCACGCCCCAGAACGTCGCCTGCTGTCCTGTCAGATAGGACACCCAATGCCCGCATCCTAGCGAGCCGGTTTCGCCGCAGAAGAGGCCCTAGCCAGCGCGCTGATGGCACTCTCAGCCCCCCAGATGACACAGGGGCATGGAAGTAACCAACAGGGACGTCCGCTGGCAGGCACAACCAAGATCTAATTGCTGCACGGATGGTGGTGTCCATTGCTGACAGGGCTCCTAGCCGGGTCCTCGAAAGGGCTAAGCCATGGTGTATTCCTGGCAAGACGACGGTTCTGAGGGCGTGCAAACGCTGTTGTGGCTTTAGTGGTGCCTTGGACAGGACGGTCAGCTGTCGCTCGACCTCCCGCCTCGGATGAAAGAGGCTGCGTCCGCTCGTGGAGAACTCCAGGCCAAGATACCGGAAAGTGCTCTCGATCCCCAGGGCTGGGAGGATGGTGTGGCCAGCCCTGAAGGTCGCGGTGTCGTCGACCTTAATCTTCTTCTCACTGCCAGAAGCCGTCAGGGCGAGAGTGAAGCACTTTCTGGGATTGACTTGGAGACCAAGGTCCCCAAGGGCAGATATTGCTGCATCAATAAGGTCCTGGAGCCCTCCTGGAGTCTCGGCGAACAGCAGGAGGTCGTCAGCAAAGGCAGCAGCGTTGAGACGTCGTCCCATCACATTGGCACCAATGTAATCTGGGAGGCGAGCAAGTATGAGGTCTAAGGACAGGTTGAAAAGGATAGGAGAGATTGGATCACCCTGCCTAACACCCCTTGAAGGCCGCACTGGACCCAGCGACATCCCAGGACCAGAGATCATCGTCACCCCATCCTCATAGCATCCCAGGACGTATCCAATGAACTCGTCAGGCAGACCATGTGCCCTCAGGGCCGGCCTCAGGGCACCATGGTCTAGCGAGTCGAAAGCCTTGGACACATCCAGGGACGCAACATAGAGGGAGCGACAGTTCGCCCTGGCCTGAGTCATCGCCAAGTCCAACAAGAACGTATTGTGCAGCATCCCATCCTGAGGAAGGAAAGCCCGCTGACGCCCATCCAGCACACAGGTCTGCATCAGACGGCCCGCCAGGATCTTATGGAAGACCCTAGCGAGGACTGAGCAAACCGTGATCGGACGGAAGTCAGCGGGGGATGCTGGGGCGGCCTTCTTGGGCAACAGGGATGTACGGGCTAGGAGAAGACGGGATGGGAGGCGACGGGTCAAGAGGAAGAGGTTAAGGATTTTAAGGAGGACCTCACGGGGTATACAGCGAATCTGGGCCGGTGTTAGTCGGTCTGGGCCTGCAGCAGAGCGACGAGGGGGGAGCGCTGAAGCAACTTCCTCCATCGTAATAGGCGCCCACAGCTGTTCGAAGGGAACCTCGATGGAGGAGGGCAACAGCCGACCCTCCAGACGGTCCACCCGGCCAGATGGTCGCCGGGTGAAAAGGTCCTTCCAAAACTCCGCCAACCCAGGAATAGGGGGTGGTGGGTGAAGGAGCGTTCCATCCAGAAGGCCGCTGATGCAGCGAGCAGCGCTCTTAGAGAAGGCCCGCTGACAGAGGGCGTACTCCCTCCTCCGCAGGGCCCGTTTCGTCCCTCGTGGCTCTGACATCCGGCGGGAGGCAACAGGATTAGGCGATGGTTCCCTGCTGCCGATGGCGTCAAGGGCAGCCGACAGCATGCCCATTATGACTGAGGCCGATGTCGTTGGCCCAAGCGCCAGGATGTCATCGACTGCTTTGTACCTAGACCCAGACGACGGGAGGGCTGCCAGGGCCGACCAGACAGCTTGGTCGACAGTATCCACAGCTGCAGACGGGGAGGGGGGTGCTGCACAGGAACTGGGAGGCTCCACAGCTGCAACAGATGGAGGCGACCCCGACCCAACAGCAGAGAGGGCAGCAACAAACTCGGCGACCTGGTTCCTATAGGCTGTTCCACGACGCTGCCCGTTAATGGACTCGAATGAACGATTCGGGAACGCCTTTGCAAGCTCTTGATTTAGGAACCGGGTGCCCTTGAGCGTAAGTGCTGCTTCAGAGTGGGCCAGGCGTAGCAGCTCTTCACTAGACCACCTGACCTTTACCCTCTCGGTGGTCACCTCTGCGTTGGCTGCGGCAGGATGGGCACGGCGACGATGTACGATAAGACCCGTCTTCGTGGTGAAGGTCCGGTGGCACTCAGAATATGTGATGGCAGGCACTGCAGCTCGACCCGAACTGGCGGCGTCGGATGCTGACCCAACAGCTGGCGCGGCGTCTCCTGTGGGAGTACCGCTACCTGATTTCTTCGTTTTGTTGGGGCCAGCTGAAACAGGGGCAGGGGGGGCGGCAACCCCCAAGCCCCGAAAAGTTCACCCCGCTCTGTCTGTCGAGGAACTTTGGAAGAGTTATACGCGGGCATAATCTTCCTAAGAACTTCTCACGACCCCTGCCACGAGAAGGCCAGAGCTAGGATTTCCCACTGAGAGGCTAAGCGAACCATCCTCCACTCGACATCGCTAGGATGCTGAGGAGTGGAGAGAGAGGATCCGTATATGACGCATCATGTGAGCCTTAAGAGAGTCATAGTTACTCCTGCAAGTTGCTCCCCGTTTTAACACAGTCAAATCTTCAAGCTTTCTAGGGCCAGTTCACCACAAGCGATACGCCTTTATTTGTCGACCTTGAGACATTCACAGTTATTTCTGCTAGGTGCTCCTCGAGTTTACCGATTTATTCCGCCTAGTGGCGAGGCATTTGGCTATCTTAAGAGTGTCACAGTTACTCCTACCAATTGCTCCCCGTTTTACCATAGTCGCATCTTCAAGCATTATCTGGCCATTTCACCAGAAGTGATACGCCTTTATTTGTCGAACTTAAGACTTTCACATTTATTTCTGCCAGCTGCTCCTCGAGTTTTCCTATGTATTTCGCCTGGTGACGAGCATTTGGCTACCTTAAGAGTGACATAGTTACTCCTGCCAGTTGCTCCGTCTTTTATCACAGTCACGTCTTCAAGCTCTCAGGCCAGTTCACCAGAAGTGATACGCCATTACTTGTCGAACTCTAGACTTTCCAAGTTATATCTGCCAGGTGTTCCTCCAGTTGCAGATGTATTTCGCCTGGTGACAAACAATTGGCTACATTACGAGTGTCATAGTTGCTCCTGCCAGATGCTCCCTGTTTTATCACAGTCACGTCTTCGAGCTCCCTGGCTAGTTCACCAGAAGTGATACACCATTATTTGTCGACTTTATGACTTTCACAGTTAATCCTGCCAGGTGCTCCTCGGGTTTGCCAATTTATTCCGTTGGTGACGAGGCATTTTTCTACCTTAAGAGAGTCATTGTTACTCATATCATTTGCTCCCCGTTTTACCATAGTCACATATTCAAGCTTTCTCTGGTCAGTTCTTCAGAAGCAATACGCCTTTATTTGTCGACCTTAAGGCGTTCACAATTATTTTTGCTGGGTGCTCCTCGAGTTTTCCAATTTATTCCGCATAGTGACGAGGCATTTGGCTACCTTAAGAGAGTCATACTTACTCCTACCCATTGCTCCTCATTTTACCATAAACGCATTTTCAAACTTTATCTGGCCATTTCACCAGAAGTGATACGCCATTACTTGTCGAACTTAAGACATTCCCAGTTATTTCTGTCAGGTGCTCCTCCACTTTCCGATGTATTTCGCCTGGTGACGAACATTTGGCTACATTAAGAGTGTCATAGATGCGCCTGCCAGATGCTCTTAGTTTTATCACAGTCCCGTTTTCAAGCTTTCTCTGGTCAGTTCACCACAACCGATACGCATTTATTTGTCGACCTTAAGACTTTCACAGTTATATCTGCCAGGTGCTCCTCGAGTTTTCCGATGTTTTTTGAAAGGCGACGAGCATTGGCAACCTTAAGAGAGTCATAGCTACTCCTGCAAGTTGCTTCCCGTTTTAACACAGTCAAATTTTCAAGCTTTGTCGGGCCAGTTAACCACAAGCGATACGCCTTTATTTGTCGACCTTAAGACGTTCACAGTTATTTCTGCTATTTGCTCCTGAGTTTGCCGAATTATTCCGCCTGGTGACGAGGCATTTGGCTACCTTAAGAGAGTCATAGTTACTCCTACCAATTGCTCCCCGTCTTACCATAGACGCATCTTCTAGCATTATCTGACCACTTCACAGGAAATGATACGTTTATATTTGTCGAACTTCAGACTTTCACATTTATTTCTGCCAGGTGCTCCTCGAGTTTTCCTTTGTATTTGGCCTGGTAACGAGCATTTGGCTACATTAAGAGTGTCATAGTTACTCCAGACAGTTGCTCCCAGTTTTATCACAGTCACATCTTCAAGCTCTCTCTGGCCAGTTCACCAGAAGCGATACGCCATTATTTGTCGACCTTAAGACATTCACAGTTATTTCTGCCAGGTGCTCCTCGAGTTATCCGATGTTTTTTGCTGGGCGACGAGCATTGGCACCCATGAGACAGTCATAGTTACTCCTGCAAGTTGCTCCCCGTTTTAACACAGTCAAACCTTCAAGCTTTCTCGGACCAGTTCACCACAAGCGATACGCCTTTATTTGTCGACCTTAAGACGTTCACAATCATTTCTGCTAGGTGCTCCTCGAGTTTGCCGATTTATTCCGCCTAGTGACGAGGCATTTGGCTACCTTAAGAGAGTCACAGTTACTTTTACCAATTGCTCCCCGTTTTACCATAGTCGCATCTTCAAGCATTATCTGGCCATTTCACCGGAAGTGATACGCCTTTATTTGCCGAACGTAAGACTTTCACATTTATTTCTGCCAGGTGCTCCTCGAGTTTTCCTATGTATTTCGCCTGGTGACGAGCATTTGGCTACCTTAAGAGTGTCATAGTTACTCCTGCCAGTTGCTCCGTGTTTTATCACAGTCACGTCTTCAAGCTCTCTGGCCAGTTCACCAGAAGTGATACGCCATTACTTGTCGAACTCTAGACTTTCCAAGTTATTTCTGCCAGGTGCTCCTCCAGTTGCAGATGTATTTCGCCTGGTGACGAACAATTGGCTACATTACGAGTGTCATAGTTGCTCCTGCCAGATGCTCCCTGTTTTATCACAGTCCCGTCTTCAAGCTTTCTCTGGCCAGTTCACCAGAAGTGATACACTGTTATTTGTCGGCCTTAAGACTTTCACAGTTACTCCTGCCAGGTGCTCCTCGAGTTTGCCTATTTATTCCGTTGGTTACGAGGCATTTGGCTATTTAAGCCGTCTTTATTCACGTCTTTGTGAACATACATACAGATATAAGTACCCACAAAGTGGGTTTACAAATGACAAAAACAAAAACCAACATTAGACGGACAGGAAGAGACGTGAACAGAGAAGGGTTTGGCCTGTTGACAGACGCCAGGCAGCAGCGTAGACGACATATAATTGGGCCATCACCCAACACCAGTCCGGGGCATCGTGCGCGTAATGGCATTCATAGTGTCGAACCGCCGTGCTGCCATCACAGTCCCGATGAGTACTCTTGTTGACATCGCCGCAAAGTGGTGGTCCTTGAATCCAAGCCGCCGCAGATCCTGCGCAGATGTGGGTGACCACACCCCCCTCCATGAGATGGTAACTGAAGAGGTGGTGATGGTCTTGGCTGCTGGGGTCTGACTCCTAATCGCCTGGTGGACGGCTTCCCTATTGTAAACCGCGACTTTCTGCTGGTGACACTCTTCGATGTCAAGATTGACACCAACCACCTGGGCATCGATGATATAGGCTGCATCGCCATGAACTGCCACGATGTCCGGCTTCCTCAGTCCCTCAGATGTCCTGAGGTGGGGCTCCAGGTGGACGTCGAAGCCCCTGCGACGAAGCCCCTGCGCGACTTAAGACGCTAGGGCGTTGTGTCCCTTCACTCGTGCGTCGTGACTTCGGAAGCAGTGCTGGACAACGTGATTTGCAGTTTCCTTAGCGATGCAGCCAGCCCGGCAGTTAGTATCACCAGCACGACCTCGCTGCAACCGTGCCCGGGTTGGAAGGGCATTGATCCTCGTACGGATGCAGGAGATAAAGTCGCGGCCTGTGATCGCTAGTCGAGGATCGGCGACCCAGCGATGCTGCCCTGGTGTTCGGGCAGACTTCTTAAGGGCAGCGCCGTCCACCGACAGATGCAACCGTTCAGCCCACATCCGGCCCATTTGGTTGGAAGTTCTTATGACCGTATTATTACCCCGTAGTTGCTGCTCAAGCCTCCCAATCTCACGCCCCAGAACGTCGCCTGCTGTCCTGTCAGATAGGACACCCAATGCCCGCATCCTAGCGAGCCGGTTTCGCCGCAGAAGAGGCCCTAGCCAGCGCGCTGATGGCACTCTCAGCCCCCCAGATGACACAGGGGCATGGAAGTAACCAACAGGGACGTCCGCTGGCAGGCACAACCAAGATCTAATTGCTGCACGGATGGTGGTGTCCATTGCTGACAGGGCTCCTAGCCGGGTCCTCGAAAGGGCTAAGCCATGGTGTATTCCTGGCAAGACGACGGTTCTGAGGGCGTGCAAACGCTGTTGTGGCTTTAGTGGTGCCTTGGACAGGACGGTCAGCTGTCGCTCGACCTCCCGCCTCGGATGAAAGAGGCTGCGTCCGCTCGTGGAGAACTCCAGGCCAAGATACCGGAAAGTGCTCTCGATCCCCAGGGCTGGGAGGATGGTGTGGCCAGCCCTGAAGGTCGCGGTGTCGTCGACCTTAATCTTCTTCTCACGGCCAGAAGCCGTCAGGGCGAGAGTGAAGCACTTTCTGGGATTGACTTGGAGACCAAGGTCCCCAAGGGCAGATATTGCTGCATCAATAAGGTCCTGGAGCCCTCCTGGAGTCTCGGCGAACAGCAGGAGGTCGTCAGCAAAGGCAGCAGCGTTGAGACGTCGTCCCATCACATTGGCACCAATGTAATCTGGGAGGCGAGCAAGTATGAGGTCTAAGGACAGGTTGAAAAGGATAGGAGAGATTGGATCACCCTGCCTAACACCCCTTGAAGGCCGCACTGGACCCAGCGACATCCCAGGACCAGAGATCATCGTCACCCCATCCTCATAGCATCCCAGGACGTATCCAATGAACTCGTCAGGCAGACCATGTGCCCTCAGGGCCGGCCTCAGGGCACCATGGTCTAGCGAGTCGAAAGCCTTGGACACATCCAGGGAAGCAACATAGAGGGAGCGACAGTTCGCCCTGGCCTGAGTCATCGCCAAGTCCAACAAGAACGTATTGTGCAGCATCCCATCCTGAGGAAGGAAAGCCCGCTGACGCCCATCCAGCACACAGGTCTGCATCAGACGGCCCGCCAGGATCTTATGGAAGACCCTAGCGAGGACTGAGCAAACCGTGATCGGACGGAAGTCAGCGGGGGATGCTGGGGCGGCCTTCTTGGGCAACAGGGATGTACGGGCTAGGAGAAGACGGGATGGGAGGCGACGGGTCAAGAGGAAGAGGTTAAGGATTTTAAGGAGGACCTCACGGGGTATACGGCGAATCTGGGCCGGTGTTAGTCGGTCTGGGCCTGCAGCAGAGCGACGAGGGGGGAGCGCTGAAGCAACTTCCTCCATCGTAATAGGCGCCCACAGCTGTTCGAAGGGAACCTCGATGGAGGAGGGCAACAGCCGACCCTCCAGACGGTCCACCCGGCCAGATGGTCGCCGGGTGAAAAGGTCCTTCCAAAACTCCACCAACCCAGGAATAGGGGGTGGTGGGTGAAGGAGCGTTCCATCCAGAAGGCCGCTGATGCAGCGAGCAGCGCTCTTAGAGAAGGCCCGCTGACAGAGGGCGTACTCCCTCCTCCGCAGGGCCCGCTTCGTCCCTCGTGGCTCTGACATCCGGCGGGAGGCAACAGGATTAGGCGATGGTTCCCTGCTGCCGATGGCGTCAAGGGCAGCCGACAGCATGCCCATTATGACTGAGGCCGATGTCGTTGGCCCAAGCGCCAGGATGTCATCGACTGCTTTGTACCTAGACCCAGACGACGGGAGGGCTGCCAGGGCCGACCAGACAGCTTGGTCGACAGTATCCACAGCTGCAGACGGGGAGGGGGGTGCTGCACAGGAACTGGGAGGCTCCACAGCTGCAACAGATGGAGGCGACCCCGACCCAACAGCAGAGAGGGCAGCAACAAACTCGGCGACCTGGTTCCTATAGGCTGTTCCACGACGCTGCCCCTTAATGGACTCGAATGAACGATTCGGGAACGCCTTTGCAAGCTCTTGATTTAGGAACCGGGTGCCCTTGAGCGTAAGTGCTGCTTCAGAGTGGGCCAGGCGTAGCAGCTCTTCACTAGACCACCTGACCTTTACCCTCTCGGTGGTCACCTCTGCGTTGGCTGCGGCAGGATGGGCACGGCGACGATGTACGATAAGACCCGTCTTCGTGGTGAAGGTCCGGTGGCACTCAGAATATGTGATGGCAGGCACTGCAGCTCGACCCGAACTGGCGGCGTCGGATGCTGACCCAACAGCTGGCGCGGCGTCTCCTGTGGGAGTACCGCTACCTGATTTCTTCGTTTTGTTGGGGCCAGCTGAAACAGGGGCAGGGGGGGCGGCAACCCCCAAGCCCCGAAAAGTTCACCCCGCTCTGTCTGTCGAGGAACTTTGGAAGAGTTATACGCGGGCATAATCTTCCTAAGAACTTCTCACGACCCCAGCCACGAGAAGGCCAGAGCTAGGATTTCCCACTGAGAGGCTAAGCGAACCATCCTCCACTCGACATCGCTAGGATGCTGAGGAGTGGAGAGAGAGGATCCGTATATGACGCATCATGTGAGCCTTAAGAGAGTCATAATTACTCCTGCAAGTTGCTCCCCGTTTTAACACAGTCAAATCTTCAAGCTTTCTAGGGCCAGTTCACCACAAGCGATACGCCTTTATTTGTCGACCTTGAGACATTCACAGTTATTTCTGCTAGGTGCTCCTCGAGTTTACCGATTTATTCCGCCTAGTGGCGAGGCATTTGGCTATCTTAAGAGTGTCACAGTTACTCCTACCAATTGCTCCCCGTTTTACCATAGTCGCATCTTCAAGCATTATCTGGCCATTTCACCAGAAGTGATACGCCTTTATTTGTCGAACTTAAGACTTTCACATTTATTTCTGCCAGCTGCTCCTCGAGTTTTCCTATGTATTTCGCCTGGTGACGAGCATTTGGCTACCTTAAGAGTGACATAGTTACTCCTGCCAGTTGCTCCGTCTTTTATCACAGTCACGTCTTCAAGCTCTCAGGCCAGTTCACCAGAAGTGATACGCCATTACTTGTCGAACTCTAGACTTTCCAAGTTATATCTGCCAGGTGTTCCTCCAGTTGCAGATGTATTTCGCCTGGTGACAAACAATTGGCTACATTACGAGTGTCATAGTTGCTCCTGCCAGATGCTCCCTGTTTTATCACAGTCACGTCTTCGAGCTCCCTGGCTAGTTCACCAGAAGTGATACACCATTATTTGTCGACTTTATGACTTTCACAGTTAATCCTGCCAGGTGCTCCTCGGGTTTGCCAATTTATTACGTTGGTGACGAGGCATTTTTCTACCTTAAGAGAGTCATTGTTACTCATATCATTTGCTCCCCGTTTTACCATAGTCACATATTCAAGCTTTCTCTGGTCAGTTCTTCAGAAGCAATACGCCTTTATTTGTCGACCTTAAGGCGTTCACAATTATTTTTGCTGGGTGCTCCTCGAGTTTTCCAATTTATTCCGCATAGTGACGAGGCATTTGGCTACCTTAAGAGAGTCATACTTACTCCTACCCATTGCTCCTCATTTTACCATAAACGCATTTTCAAACTTTATCTGGCCGGTTCACCAGAAGTGATACGCCATTACGTGTCGAACTTAAGACATTCCCAGTTATTTCTGTCAGGTGCTCCTCCACTTTCCGATGTATTTCGCCTGGTGACGAACATTTGGCTACATTAAGAGTGTCATAGATGCTCCTGCCAGATGCTCTTAGTTTTATCACAGTCCCGTTTTCAAGCTTTCTCTGGTCAGTTCACCACAACCGATACGCATTTATTTGTCGACCTTAAGACTTTCACAGTTATATCTGCCAGGTGCTCCTCGAGTTTTCCGATGTTTTTTGAAAGGCGACGAGCATTGGCAACCTTAAGAGAGTCATAGCTACTCCTGCAAGTTGCTTCCCGTTTTAACACAGTCAAATTTTCAAGCTTTGTCGGGCCAGTTAACCACAAGCGATACGCCTTTATTTGTCGACCTTAAGACGTTCACAGTTATTTCTGCTATTTGCTCCTGAGTTTGCCGAATTATTCCGCCTGGTGACGAGGCATTTGGCTACCTTAAGAGAGTCATAGTTACTCCTACCAATTGCTCCCCGTCTTACCATAGACGCATCTTCTAGCATTATCTGACCACTTCACAGGAAATGATACGTTTATATTTGTCGAACTTCAGACTTTCACATTTATTTCTGCCAGGTGCTCCTCGAGTTTTCCTTTGTATTTGGCCTGGTAACGAGCATTTGGCTACATTAAGAGTGTCATAGTTACTCCAGACAGTTGCTCCCAGTTTTATCACAGTCACATCTTCAAGCTCTCTCTGGCCAGTTCACCAGAAGTGATACACTGCTATTTGTCGACCTTAAGACTTTCACAGTTACTCCTGCCAGGTGCTCCCCGAGTTTGCCAATTTATTCCGTTGATGACGAGGCATTTGGCTACCTTAAGAGAGTCATAGTTACTCATACCATTTGCTCCCCGTTTTACAATAGTCACCTATTCAAGCTTTCTCTGGTAAGTTCATCAGAAGCGATACGCCATTATTTGTCGACCTTAAGACATTCACAGTTATTTCTGCCAGGTGCTCCTCGAGTTATCCGATGTTTTTTGCTGGGCGACGAGCATTGGCACCCATGAGACAGTCATAGTTACTCCTGCAAGTTGCTCCCCGTTTTAACACAGTCAAACCTTCAAGCTTTCTCGGACCAGTTCACCACAAGCGATACGCCTTTATTTGTCGACCTTAAGACGTTCACAATCATTTCTGCTAGGTGCTCCTCGAGTTTGCCGATTTATTCCGCCTAGTGACGAGGCATTTGGCTACCTTAAGAGAGTCACAGTTACTTTTACCAATTGCTCCCCGTTTTACCATAGTCGCATCTTCAAGCATTATCTGGCCATTTCACCAGAAATGATACGCCTTTATTTGTCGAACTTAAGACTATCACATTTATTTCTGCCAGGTGCTCCTCGAGTTTTCCTATGTATATCGCCTGGTGACGAGCATTTGGTTACCTTGAGAGTGTCATAGTTATTCCTGCCAGTTGCTCCGTGTTTTATCACAGTCACGTCTTCAAGCTCTCTGGCCAGTTCACCAGAAGTGATACGCCATTACTTGTCGAACTCTAGACTTTCCAAGTTATTTCTGCCAGGTGCTCCTCCAGTTGCAGATGTATTTCGCCTGGTGACGAACAATTGGCTACATTACGAGTGTCATAGTTGCTCCTGCCAGATGCTCCCTGTTTTATCACAGTCCCGTCTTCAAGCTTTCTCTGGCCAGTTCACCAGAAGGTATACACTGTTATTTGTCGACCTTAAGACTTTCACAATTACTCCTGCCAGGTGCTAATCGAGTTTGCCGATTTATTTCGTTGGTTACGAGGCATTTGGCTACCTTAAGAGAGTCATAGTAACTCCTGCAAGTTGCTCCCCGTTTTAACACAGTCAAATCTTCAAGCTTTCTCGGGCCAGGTTACCACAAGCGATACGCCTTTATTTGTCGACCTTGAGACATTCACAGTTATTTCTGCTAGGTGCTCCTCGAGTTTGCCGATTTATTCAGCCTATTGGCGAGGCATTTGGCTATCTTAAGTTACTCCTACCAATTGCTCCCCGTTTTACCATAGTCGCATCTTCAAGCATTATCTGGCCATTTCACCAGAAGTGATATGCCTTTATTTGTCGAACTTAAGACTTTCACATTTATTTCTGCCAGCTGCTCCCCGAGTTTTCCTATGTATTTCGCCTGGTGACGAGCATTTCGCTACCTTAAGAGTGACATAGTTACTCCTGCCAGTTGCTCCGTGTTTTATCACAGTCACGTCGTCAAGCTCTCTGGCCAGTTCACCAGAAGTGATACACCATTATTTGTCGACTTTAAGACTTTCACAGTTACTCCTGCCAGGTGCTCCTCGGGTTTGCCAATTTATTCCGTTGGTGACGAGGCATTTTTCTACCTTAAGAGAGTCATTGTTACTCATACCATTTGCTCCCCGTTTTACCATAGTCACGTATTCAAGCTTTCTCTGGTCAGTTCATCAGATGCGATACGCCATTAATGTCGACCTTAAGACTTTCACAGTTATATCTGCCAGGTGCTCCTCGAGATTTCCGATGTTTTTTGCCGGGCGACGAGCATTGGCAACCTTAAGATGATCATAGCTACTCCTGCAAGTTGCTTCCCGTTTTAACACAGTCAAATTTACAAGCTCTGTCGGGTCAGTTAACCACAAGCGATACGCCTTTATTTGTCGACCTTAAGACTTTCACAGTTATTTCTGCTATTTGCACCTCGAGTGTGCCGATTTATTCCGCCCGGTGACGAGGCATTTGGCTACCTTAAGAGAGTCATAGTTACTCCTACCAACTGCTCCCCGTCTTACCATGGACGCATCTTCAAGCATTATCTGGCCATTACACCAGAAGTGATACGTTTTTATTTGTCGAACTTAAGACTTTCACATTTATTTCTGCCAGGTGCTCCTCGAGTTTTCCTATGTATTTGGCCTGGTAATGAGCATTTGGCTACATTAAGAGTGTCATAGTTACTCCAGACAGTTGCTCCCAGTTTTATCACCGTCACGTCTTCAAGCTCTCTCTGGCCAGTTCACCAGAAGTGATACACTGTTATTTGTCGACCTTAAGACTTTCACAGTTACTCCTGCCAGGTGCTCCCCGAGTTTGCCAATTTATTCCGTTGATGACGAGGCATTTGGCTACCTTAAGAGAGTCATAGTTACTCATACCATTTGCACCCCGTTTTACAATAGTCACCTACTCAAGCTTTCTCTGGTAAGTTCATCAGAAGCGATACGCCATTATTTGTCGACCTTAAGACATTCACAGTTATTTCTGCCAGGTGCTCCTCGAGTTATCCGATGTTTTTTGCTGGGCGACGAGCATTGGCACCCATGAGACAGTCATAGTTACTCCTGCAAGTTGCTCCCCGTTTTAACACAGTCAAACCTTCAAGCTTTCTCGGACCAGTTCACCACAAGCGATACGCCTTTATTTGTCGACCTTAAGACGTTCACAATCATTTCTGCTAGGTGCTCCTCGAGTTTGCCGATTTATTCCGCCTAGTGACGAGGCATTTGGCTACCTTAAGAGAGTCACAGTTACTTTTACCAATTGCTCCCCGTTTTACCATAGTCGCATCTTCAAGCATTATCTGGCCATTTCACCAGAAATGATACGCCTTTATTTGTCGAACTTAAGACTATCACATTTATTTCTGCCAGGTGCTCCTCGAGTTTTCCTATGTATATCGCCTGGTGACGAGCATTTGGTTACCTTGAGAGTGTCATAGTTATTCCTGCCAGTTGCTCCGTGTTTTATCACAGTCACGTCTTCAAGCTCTCTGGCCAGTTCACCAGAAGTGATACGCCATTACTTGTCGAACTCTAGACTTTCCAAGTTATTTCTGCCAGGTGCTCCTCCAGTTGCAGATGTATTTCGCCTGGTGACGAACAATTGGCTACATTACGAGTGTCATAGTTGCTCCTGCCAGATGCTCCCTGTTTTATCACAGTCCCGTCTTCAAGCTTTCTCTGGCCAGTTCACCAGAAGGTATACACTGTTATTTGTCGACCTTAAGACTTTCACAGTTACTCCTGCCAGGTGCTCCTCGAGTTTGCCGATTTATTTCGTTGGTTACGAGGCATTTGGCTACCTTAAGAGAGTCATAGTAACTCCTGCAAGTTGCTCCCCGTTTTAACACAGTCAAATCTTCAAGCTTTCTCGGGCCAGGTTACCACGAGCGATACGCCTTTATTTGTCGACCTTGAGACATTCACAGTTATTTCTGCTAGGTGCTCCTCGAGTTTGCCGATTTATTCAGCCTATTGGCGAGGCATTTGGCTATCTTAAGTTACTCCTACCAATTGCTCCCCGTTTTACCATAGTCGCATCTTCAAGCATTATCTGGCCATTTCACCAGAAGTGATATGCCTTTATTTGTCGAACTTAAGACTTTCACATTTATTTCTGCCAGCTGCTCCTCGAGTTTTCCTATGTATTTCGCCTGGTGACGAGCATTTGGCTACCTTAAGAGTGACATAGTTACTCCTGCCAGTTGCTCCGTGTTTTATCACAGTCACGTCGTCAAGCTCTCTGGCCAGTTCACCAGAAGTGATACACCATTATTTGTCGACTTTAAGACTTTCACAGTTACTCCTGCCAGGTGCTCCTCGGGTTTGCCAATTTATTCCGTTGGTGACGAGGCATTTTTCTACCTTAAGAGAGTCATTGTTACTCATACCATTTGCTCCCCGTTTTACCATAGTCACGTATTCAAGCTTTCTCTGGTCAGTTCATCAGATGCGATACGCCATTAATGTCGACCTTAAGACTTTCACAGTTATATCTGCCAGGTGCTCCTCGAGATTTCCGATGTTTTTTGCCGGGCGACGAGCATTGGCAACCTTAAGATGATCATAGCCACTCCTGCAAGTTGCTTCCCGTTTTAACACAGTCAAATTTACAAGCTCTGTCGGGTCAGTTAACCACAAGCGATACGCCTTTATTTGTCGACCTTAAGACTTTCACAGTTATTTCTGCTATTTGCACCTCGAGTGTGCCGATTTATTCCGCCCGGTGACGAGGCATTTGGCTACCTTAAGAGAGTCATAGTTACTCCTACCAACTGCTCCCCGTCTTACCATGGACGCATCTTCAAGCATTATCTGGCCATTACACCAGAAGTGATACGTTTTTATTTGTCGAACTTAAGACTTTCACATTTATTTCTGCCAGGTGCTCCTCGAGTTTTCCTATGTATTTGGCCTGGTAATGAGCATTTGGCTACATTAAGAGTGTCATAGTTACTCCAGACAGTTGCTCCCAGTTTTATCACCATCACGTCTTCAAGCTCTCTCTGGCCAGTTCACCAGAAGTGATACACTGTTATTTGTCGACCTTAAGACTTTCACAGTTACTCCTGCCAGGTGCTCCCCGAGTTTGCCGATTTATTCCGTTGAAGACGAGGCATTTGGCTACCTTAAGAGAGTCATAGTTACTCATAGCATTTGCTCCCCGTTTTACTATAGTCACATATTCAAGCTTTCTCTGGTCAGTTCATCAGAAGCGATACGCCATTATTTATCGACCTTAAGACATTCACAGTTATTTCTGCCAGGTGCCCCTCGAGTTATCCGATGTTTTTTGCTGGGCGACGAGCATTGGCACCCATAAGATAGTCATAGTTACTCATGCAAGTTGCTCCCCGTTTTAACACAGTCAAACCTTCAAGCATTCTCGGACCAGTTCACCACAAGCGATACGCCTTTATTTGTCGACCTTAAGACGTTCACAATTATTTCTGCTAGGTGCTCCTCGAGTTTGCCGATTTATTCGGCCTAGTTACGAGGCATTTGGCTACCTTAAGAGAGTCACAGTTACTCCTACCAATTGCTCCCCGTTTTACCATAGTCGCATCTTCAAGCATTATCTGGCCATTTCACCGGAAGTGATACGCCTTTATTTGCCGAACGTAAGACTTTCACATTTATTTCTGCCAGGTGCTCCTCGAGTTTTCCTATGTATTTCGCCTGGTGACGAGCATTTGGCTACCTTAAGAGTGTCATAGTTACTCCTGCCAGTTGCTCCGTGTTTTATCACAGTCACGTCTTCAAGCTCTCTGGCCAGTTCACCAGAAGTGATACGCCATTACTTGTCGAACTCTAGACTTTCCAAGTTATTTCTGCCAGGTGCTCCTCCAGTTGCAGATGTATTTCGCCTGGTGACGAACAATTGGCTACATTACGAGTGTCATAGTTGCTCCTGCCAGATGCTCCCTGTTTTATCACAGTCCCGTCTTCAAGCTTTCTCTGGCCAGTTCACCAGAAGTGATACACTGTTATTTGTCGGCCTTAAGACTTTCACAGTTACTCCTGCCAGGTGCTCCTCGAGTTTGCCTATTTATTCCGTTGGTTACGAGGCATTTGGCTATTTAAGCCGTCTTTATTCACGTCTTTGTGAACATACATACAGATATAAGTACCCACAAAGTGGGTTTACAAATGACAAAAACAAAAACAAACATTAGACGGACAGGAAGAGACGTGAACAGAGAAGGGTTTGGCCTGTTGACAGACGCCAGGCAGCAGCGTAGACGACATATAATTGGGCCATCACCCAACACCAGTCCGGGGCATCGTGCGCGTAATGGCATTCATAGTGTCGAACCGCCGTGCTGCCATCACAGTCCCGATGAGTACTCTTGTTGACATCGCCGCAAAGTGGTGGTCCTTGAATCCAAGCCGCCGCAGATCCTGCGCAGATGTGGGTGACCACACCCCCCTCCATGAGATGGTAACTGAAGAGGTGGTGATGGTCTTGGCTGCTGGGGTCTGACTCCTAATCGCCTGGTGGACGGCTTCCCTATTGTAAACCGCGACTTTCTGCTGGTGACACTCTTCGATGTCAAGATTGACACCAACCACCTGGGCATCGATGATATAGGCTGCATCGCCATGAACTGCCACGATGTCCGGCTTCCTCAGTCCCTCAGATGTCCTGAGGTGGGGCTCCAGGTGGACGTCGAAGCCCCTGCGACGAAGCCCCTGCGCGACTTAAGACGCTAGGGCGTTGTGTCGCTTCACTCGTGCGTCGTGACTTCGGAAGCAGTGCTGGACAACGTGATTTGCAGTTTCCTTAGCGATGCAGCCAGCCCGGCAGTTAGTATCACCAGCACGACCTCGCTGCAACCGTGCCCGGGTTGGAAGGGCATTGATCCTCGTACGGATGCAGGAGATAAAGTCGCGGCCTGTGATCGCTAGTCGAGGATCGGCGACCCAGCGATGCTGCCCTGGTGTTTGGGCAGACTTCTTAAGGGCAGCGCCGTCCACCGACAGATGCAACCGTTCAGCCCACATCCGGCCCATTTGGTTGGAAGTTCTTATGACCGTATTATTACCCCGTAGTTGCTGCTCAAGCCTCCCAATCTCACGCCCCAGAACGTCGCCTGCTGTCCTGTCAGATAGGACACCCAATGCCCGCATCCTAGCGAGCCGGTTTCGCCGCAGAAGAGGCCCTAGCCAGCGCGCTGATGGCACTCTCAGCCCCCCAGATGACACAGGGGCATGGAAGTAACCAACAGGGACGTCCGCTGGCAGGCACAACCAAGATCTAATTGCTGCACGGATGGTGGTGTCCATTGCTGACAGGGCTCCTAGCCGGGTCCTCGAAAGGGCTAAGCCATGGTGTATCCCTGGCAAGACGACGGTTCTGAGGGCGTGCAAACGCTGTTGTGGCTTTAGTGGTGCCTTGGACAGGACGGTCAGCTGTCGCTCGACCTCCCGCCTCGGATGAAAGAGGCTGCGTCCGCTCGTGGAGAACTCCAGGCCAAGATACCGGAAAGTGCTCTCGATCCCCAGGGCTGGGAGGATGGTGTGGCCAGCCCTGAAGGTCGCGGTGTCGTCGACCTTAATCTTCTTCTCACGGCCAGAAGCCGTCAGGGCGAGAGTGAAGCACTTTCTGGGATTGACTTGGAGACCAAGGTCCCCAAGGGCAGATATTGCTGCATCAATAAGGTCCTGGAGCCCTCCTGGAGTCTCGGCGAACAGCAGGAGGTCGTCAGCAAAGGCAGCAGCGTTGAGACGTCGTCCCATCACATTGGCACCAATGTAATCTGGGAGGCGAGCAAGTATGAGGTCTAAGGACAGGTTGAAAAGGATAGGAGAGATTGGATCACCCTGCCTAACACCCCTTGAAGGCCGCACTGGACCCAGCGACATCCCAGGACCAGAGATCATCGTCACCCCATCCTCATAGCATCCCAGGACGTATCCAATGAACTCGTCAGGCAGACCATGTGCCTTCAGGGCCGGCCTCAGGGCACCATGGTCTAGCGAGTCGAAAGCCTTGGACACATCCAGGGACGCAACATAGAGGGAGCGACAGTTCGCCCTGGCCTGAGTCATCGCCAAGTCCAACAAGAACGTATTGTGCAGCATCCCACCCTGAGGAAGGAAAGCCCGCTGACACCCATCCAGCACACAGGTCTGCATCAGACGGCCCGCCAGGATCTTATGGAAGACCCTAGCGAGGACTGAGCAAACCGTGATCGGACGGAAGTCAGCGGGGGATGCTGGGGCGGCCTTCTTGGGCAACAGGGATGTACGGGCTAGGAGAAGACGGGATGGGAGGCGACGGGTCAAGAGGAAGAGGTTAAGGATTTTAAGGAGGACCTCACGGGGTATACGGCGAATCTGGGCCGGTGTTAGTCGGTCTGGGCCTGCAGCAGAGCGACGAGGGGGGAGCGCTGAAGCAACTTCCTCCATCGTAATAGGCGCCCACAGCTGTTCGAAGGGAACCTCGATGGAGGAGGGCAACAGCCGACCCTCCAGACGGTCCACCCGGCCAGATGGTCGCCGGGTGAAAAGGTCCTTCCAAAACTCCACCAACCCAGGAATAGGGGCTGGTGGGTGAAGGAGCGTTCCATCCAGAAGGCCGCTGATGCAGCGAGCAGCGCTCTTAGAGAAGGCCCGCTGACAGAGGGCGTACTCCCTCCTCCGCAGGGCCCGCTTCGTCCCTCATGGCTCTGACAACCAGCGGGAGGCAACAGGATTAGGCGATGGTTCCCTGCTGCCGATGGTGTCAAGGGCAGCCGACAGCATGCCCATTATGACTGAGGCCGATGTCGTTGGCCCAAGCGCCAGGATGTCATCGACTGCTTTGTACCTAGACCCAGACGACGGGAGGGCTGCCAGGGCCGACCAGACAGCTTGGTCGACAGTATCCACAGCTGCAGACGGGGAGGGGGGTGCTGCACAGGAACTGGGAGGCTCCACAGCTGCAACAGATGGAGGCGACCCCGACCCAACAGCAGAGAGGGCAGCAACAAACTCGGCGACCTGGTTCCTATAGGCTGTTCCACGACGCTGCCCGTTAATGGACTCGAATGAACGATTCGGGAACGCCTTTGCAAGCTCTTGATTTAGGAACCGGGTGCCCTTGAGCGTAAGTGCGGCTTCAGAGTGGACCAGGCGTAGCAGCTCTTCACTAGACCACCTGGCCTTTACCCTCTCGGTGGTCACCTCTGCGTTGGCTGCGGCAGGATGGGCACGGCGACGATGTACGATAAGACCCGTCTTCGTGGTGAAGGTCCGGTGGCACTCAGAATATGTGATGGCAGGCACTGCAGCTCGACCCGAACTGGCGGCGACGGATGCTGACCCAACAGCTGGCGCGGCGTCTCCTGTGGGAGTACCGCTACCTGCTTTCTTCGTTTTGTTGGGGCCAGCTGAAACAGGGGCAGGGGGGGCGGCAACCCCCAAGCCCCGAAAAGTTCACCCCGCTCTGTCTGTCGAGGAACTTTGGAAGAGTTATACGCGGGCATAATCTTCCTAAGAACCTCTCACGACCCCTGCCACGAGAAGGCCAGAGCTAGGATTTCCCACCGAGAGGCTAAGCGAACCATCCTCCACTCGACATCGCTAGGATGCTGAGGAGTGGAGAGAGAGGATCCGTATATGACGCATCATGTGAGCCTTAAGAGAGTCATAGTTACTCCTGCAAGTTGCTCCCCGTTTTAACACAGTCAAATCTTCAAGCTTTCTAGGGCCAGTTCACCACAAGCGATACGCCTTTATTTGTCGACCTTGAGACATTCACAGTTATTTCTGCTAGGTGCTACTCGAGTTTGCCGATTTATTCCGCCTACTGGCGAGGCATTTGGCAATCTTAAGAGTGTCACAGTTACTCCTACCAATTGCACCCCGTTTTACCATAGTCGCATCTTCAAGCATTATCTGGCCATTTCACCAGAAGTGATACGCCTTTATTTGTCGAACTTAAGACTTTCACATTTATTTCTTCCAGCTGCTCCTCGAGTTTTCCTATGTATTTCGCCTGGTGACGAGCATTTGGCTACCTTAAGAGTGACATAGTTACTCCTGCCAGTTGCTCCGTCTTTTATCACAGTCACGTCTTCAAGCTCTCAGGCCAGTTCACCAGAAGTGATACGCCATTACTTGTCGAACTCTAGACTTTCCAAGTTATTTCTGCCAGGTGTTCCTCCAGTTGCAGATGTATTTCGCCAGGTGACGAACAATTGGCTACATTACGAGTGTCATAGTTGCTCCTGCCAGATGCTCCCTGTTTTATCACAGTCACGTCTTCGAGCTCTCTGGCTAGTTCACCAGAAGAGATACACCATTATTTGTCGACTTTATGACTTTCATAGTTACTCCTGCCACGTGCTCCTCGGGTTTGCCAATTTATTCCGTTGGTGACGAGGCATTTTTCTACCTTAAGAGAGTCATTGTTACTCATATCATTTGCTCCCCGTTTTACCATAGTCACATATTCAAGCTTTCTCTGGTCAGTTCATCAGAAGCAATACGCCATTATTTGTCGACCTTAAGACTTTCACAGTTATATCCGCCAGGTGCTCCTCGAGTTTTCCGACGTTTTTTGCCGGGCGACGAGCATTGGCAACCTTAAGAGAGTCATAGCTACTCCTGCAAGTTGCTCCCCGTTTTAACACAGTCAAATTTTCAAGCTTTGTCGGGCCAGTTAACCACAAGCGATACGCCTTTATTTGTCGACCTTAGGACTTTCACAGTTATTTCTGCTATTTGCTCCTCGAGTTTGCGGATTTATTCCGCCCGGTGACGAGGCGTTTGCCTACCGTAAGAGAGTCATAGTTACTCCTACCAATTGCTCCCCGTCTTTCCATAGACGCATCTTCAAGCATTATCTGACCATTTCACAGGAAATGATACGTTTTTATTTGTCGAACTTCAGACTTACACATTTATTTCTGCCAGGAGCTCCTCTAGTTTTCCTATGTATTTGGCCTGGTAACGAGCATTTGGCTACATTAAGAGTGTCATAGTTACTCCAGACAGTTGCCCCCAGTTTTATCACAGTCACGTCTTCAAGCTCTCTCTGGCCAGTTCACCAGAAATGATACACTGTTATATGTCGACCTTAAGACTTTCACAGTTACTCCTGCCAGGTGCTCCCCGAGTTTGCCGATTTATTCCGTTGATGACGAGGCATTTGGATACCTTAAGAGAGTCATTGTTACTCGTACCATTTGCTCCGGGTTTTATCATAGTCACATATTCAAGCTTTCTCTGGTCAGATCACCACAAGCGATACGCCTTTATTTGTCGACCTTAATACGTTCACAATTATTTCTGCTAGGTGCTCCTCGTGTTTTTCAATTTATTCCGCCTAGTTACGAGGCATTTGGCTACCATAAGAGAGTCATACTTACTCCTACCCATTGCTCCTCATTTTACCATAGTCGCATTTTCAAACTTTATCTGGCCGGTTCACCAGAAGTGATACGCCATTACTTGTCGAACTTAAGACATTCCCAGTTATTTCTGTCAGGTGCTCCTCCAGTTTCCGATGTATTTCGCCTGGTGACGAACATTTGGCTACATTAAGAGTGTCATAGTTGCTCCTGCCAGATGCTCCTAGTTTTATCACAGTCCCGTTTTCAAGCTTTCTCTGGTCAGTTCACCACAAGCGATACGCCTTTATTTGTCGACCTTAAGACTTTCACAGTTATATCTGCCAGGTGCTCCTCGAGTTTTCCGATGTTTTTTGAAAGGCGACGAGCATTGGCAACCTTAAGAGAGTCATAGCTACTCCTGCAAGTTGCTTCCCGTTGTAACACAGTCAAATTTTCAAGCTTTGTCGGGCCAGTTAACCACAAGCGATACGCCTTTATTTGTCGACCTTAAGACATTCATAGTTATTTCTGCTATTTGCTCCTGAGTTTGCCGAATTATTCCGCCTGGTGACGAGGCATTTGGCTACCTTAAGAGAGTCATAGTTACTCCTACCAATTGCTCCCCGTCTTACCATAGACGCATCTTCTAGCATTATCTGACCATTTCACAGGAAATGATACGTTTATATTTGTCGAACTTCAGACTTTCACATTTATTTCTGCCAGGTGCTCCTCGAGTTTTCCTATGTATTTGGCCTGGTAACGAGTATTTGCCTACATTAAGAGTGTCATAGTTACTCCAGACAGTTGCTAACAGTTTTATCACAGTCACGTCTTCAAGCTCTCTCTGGCCAGTTCACCAGAAGTGATACACTGTTATTTGTCGACCTTAAGACTTTCACAGTTACTCCTGCCAGGTGCTCCTCGAGTTTCCCGATTTATTCCGTTGATGACGATGCATTTGGCTACCTTAAGAGAGACATAGTTACTCGTACCATTTGCTCCCCGTTTTACCATAGCCACATATTCAAGTCTTCTCTGGTCAGTTCACAACAAGCGATACGCCTTTATTTGTCGACCTTAAGACGTTCACAATTATTTCTGCTAGGTGCTCCTCGAGTTTGCCGATTTATTCCGCCTAGTGACGAGGCATTTGGCTACCTTAAGAGAGTCATAGTTACTCCTACCAATTGCTCCCCGCCTTACCATAGACGCATCTTCAAGCATTATTTGACCATTTCACAGGAAATGATACGTTTTTATTTGTCGAACTTCAGACTTTCACATTTATTTCTGCCAGGTGCTCCTCGAGTTTTCCTATGTATTTGGCCTGGTAACGAGCATTTGGCTACATTAAGAGTGTCATAGTTACTCCAGACAGTTGCCCCCAGTTTTATCACAGTCACGTCTTCAACCTCTCTCTGGCCAGTTCACCAGAAGTGATAGACTAATATTTGTCGACCTTCAGACCTACACAGTTACTCCTGCCAGGTGCTCCTCGAGTTTGCCGAATTATTCCGTTGATGACGAGGCATTTGGTTACCTTAAGACAGTCATAGTTACTCGTACCATTTGCTCCCCGTTTTACCATAGTCACATATTCAAGTTTTCTCTGGTCAGTTCACCACAAGCGATACGCCTTTATTTGTCGACCTTGAAACTTTCACAGTTATTTCTGCTACGTGCTCCTCGAGTTTGCCGATTTATTCCGCCTAGTGGCGAGGCATTTGGCTACCTTAAGAGAGTCACAGTTACTCCTACCAATTGCTCCCAGTTTTACCATAGTCGCATATTCAAGCATTATCTGACCATTTCACCAGAAGTGATACGTTTATATTTGTCGAACTTAAGACTTTCACATTTATTTCTGCCAGGTGCTCCTCGAGTTTTCCTATGTATTTCGCCTGGTGACGAGCATTTGGCTACCTTAAAAGTGTCATAGTTACTACTGCCTATTGCTCCGTGTTTTATCACAGTCACGTCTTCAAGCTCTCTGGCCAGTTCACCAGAAGTGATACACCATTATCTGTCGCCTTTAAGACTTTCACAGTTATATCTGCCAGGTGCTCCTCGAGTTTTCCGATGTTTTTTGCCGGGCGACGAACATTGCCAAGCTTAAGAGAGTCATAGCTACTCCTGCAAGTTGCTTCTCGCTTTAACACAGTCAAATATTCAAGCTTTGTCAGGCCAGTTCACCAAAAGGGATACGCCTCTATTTGCGGACATTAAGACTTTCACAGTTATTTCTGCTATTTGCTCCTCGAGTTTGCCGATTTATTCCGCCTGGTGACGAGGCATTTGGCTACCTTAAGAGAGTCACAGTTACTCCTACCAATTGCTCCCAGTTTTACCATAGTCGCATATTCAAGCATTATCTGACCATTTCACCAGAAGTGATACGTTTATATTTGTCGAACTTAAGACTTTCACAGTTACTCCTGCCAGGTGCTCCTCGAGTTTGCCGATTTATTCCGTTGATGACGAGGCATTTGGCTACCTTAAGAGAGTCATAGTTACTCGTACCATTTGCTCCCCGTTTTACCATAGTCACATATTCAAGCTTTCTCGGACCAGTTCATCAGAAGCGATACGCCATTATTTGTCGACCTTAAGACATTCACAGTTATTTCTGCCAGGTGCTCCTCGAGTTATCCGATGTTTTTCCTGGGCGACGAGCATTGGCACCCTTAAGACAGTCATAGTTACTCCTGCAAGTTGCTCCCCGTTTTAACATGGTCAAATCTTCAAGCTTTCTCGGACCAGTTCACCACAAGCGATACGCCTTTATTTGTCGACCTTAAGACGTTCACAATTATTTCTCCTAGGTGCTCCTCGAGTTTGCCGATGTATTCCGCCTAGTGACGAGGCATTTGGCTACCTTAAGAGAGTCATAGTTACTCCTACCAATTGCTCCCCATTTTACCATACTCGCATCTTCAAACTTTATCTGGCCGGTTCACCAGAAGTGATACGCCATTACTTGTCGAACTTAAGACTTTCCCAGTTATTTCTGTCAGGTGCTCCTCCAGTTTCCCATGTATTTCGCCTGGTGACGAACATTTGGCTACATTAAGAGTGTCATAGTTGCTCCTGCCAGATGCTCCCTGTTTTATCACAGTCCCGTTTTCAAGCTTTCTCTGGCCAGTTCACCAGGAGAGATACACTGTTATTTGTCGACCTTAAGACTTTCACAGTTACTCCTGCCAGGTGCTCCTCGAGTTTGAGGATTTATTCCGTTGGTTACTAGGCATTTGGCTACCTTAAGAGAGTCATAGTTACTCCTGCAAGTTGCTCCCCGTTATAACACAGTCAAATCTTCAAGCTTTCTCGGGCCAGTTCACCACAAGCGATACGCCTTTATTTGTCGACCTTGAGACATTCACAGTTATTTCTGCTAGGTGCTCCTCGTTTTGCCGATTTATTCCGCCCGGTGACGAGGCATATGGCTACCTTAAGAGAGTCACAGTTACTCCTACCAATTGCTCCCCGTTTTACCATAGTCGCTTCTTCAAGCATTATCTGGCCATTTCACCAGAAGTGATACGCCTTTATTTGTCGAACCTAAGACTTTCACATTTATTTCTGCCAGGTGCTCCTCGAGTTTTCCTATGTATTTCGCCTGGTGATGAGCATTTGACTACCTTAAGAGTGTCATAGTTACTCCTGCCAGTAGCTCCGTGTATTATCACAGTCACGTCTTCGAGCTCTCTGGCTAGTTCACCAGAAGTGATACACCATTATTTGTCGACTTTATGACTTTCACAGTTACTCCTGCCAGGTGCTCCTCGGGTTTGCCAATTTATTCCGTTGGTGACGAGGTATTTTTTCTACCTTAAGTGAGTCATTGTTACTCATATCATTTGCTCCTCGTTTTACCATAGTCACATATTCAAGCTTTCTCTGGTCAGTTCATCAGAAGCAATACGCCATTATTTGTCGACATTAAGACTTTCACAGTTATATCCGCCAGGTGCTCCTCGAGTTTTCCGACGTTTTTTGCCGGGCGACGAGCATTGGCAACCTTAAGAGAGTCATAGCTACTCCTGCAAGTTGTTTCCCGTTTTAACACAGTCTAATTTTCAAGCTTTGTCGGTCCAGTTAACCACAAGCGATACGCCTTTATTTGTCGACCTTAGGACTTTCACAGTTATTTCTGCTATTTGCTCCTCGAGTTTGCCGATTTATTCCGCCCGGTGACGAGGCATTTGGCTACCTTAAGAGAGTCATAGTTACTCGTACCAATTGCTCCCCGTCTTTCCATAGACGCATCTTCAAGCATTATCTGACCATTTCACAGGAAATGATACGTTTTTATTTGTCGAACTTCAGACTTCCACATTTATTTCTGCCAGGTGCTCCTCTAGTTTTCCTATGTATTTGGCCTGGTAACGAGCATTTGGCTACATTAAGAGTGTCATAGTTACTCCAGACAGTTGCCCCCAGTTTTATCACAGTCACGCCTTCGAGCTCTCTCTGGCCAGTTCACCAGAAATGATACACTGTTATTTGTTGACCTTAAGAATTTCACAGTTACTCCTGCCAGGTGCTCCCCGAGTTTGCCGATTTATTCCGTTGATGACGAGGCATTTGGCTACCTGAAGAGAGTCATAGTTAATCGTACCATTTGCTCCGGGTTTTACCATAGTCACATATTCAAGCTCTCTCTGGTCAGTTCACCACAAGCGATACGCCTTTATTTGTCGACCTTAAGACGTTCACAATTATTTCTGCTAGGTGCTCCTCGAGTTTGCCGATTTATTCCGCCTAGTGACGAGGCATTTGGCTACCTTAAGAGAGTCATAGTTACTCCTACCAATTGCTCCCCGTCTTACCATAGACGCATCTTCAAGCATTATCTGACCATTTCACAGGAAATGATACGTTTTTATTTGTCGAACTTCAGACTTTCACATTTATTTCTGCCAGGTGCTCCTCGAGTTTTCCTATGTATTTGGCCTGGTAACGAGCATTTGTCTACATTAAGAGTGTCATAGTTACTCCAGACAGTTGCTAACAGTTTTATCACAGTCACGTCTTGATGCTCTCTCTGGCCAGTTCACCAGAAGTGATACACTGTTATTTATCGACCTTAAGACTTTCACAGTTACTCCTGCCAGGTGCTCCTCGAGTTTCCCGATTTATTCCGTTGATGACGAGGCATTTGGTTACGTTAAGAGAGACATAGTTACTCGTGCCATTTGCTCCCCGTTTTACCATAGTCACATATTCATGTTTTCTCTGGTGAGTTCACAACAAGCGATACGCCTTTATTTGTCGACCTTAAGATGTTCACAATTATTTCTGCTAGGTGCTCCTCGAGTTTGCCGATTTATTCCGCCTAGTGACGAGGCATTTGGCTACCTTAAGAGAGTTATAGTTACTCCTACCAATTGCTCCCCGCCTGACCATAGACGCATCTTCAAGCATTATTTAACCATTTCACAGGAAATGATACGTTTTTATTTGTCGAACTTCCGACTTTCACATTTATTTCTGCCAGGTGCTCCTCGAGTTTTCCTATGTATTTGGGTTGGTAACGAGCATTTGGCTACATTAAGAGTGTCAAAGTTACTCCACACAGTTGCCCCCAGTTTTATCACAGTCACGTCTTCAAGCTCTCTCTGGCCAGTTCACCAGAAGTGATACACTAATATTTGTCGACCTTCAGGCCTACACAGTTACTCCTGCCAGGTGCTCCTCGAGTTTGCCGATTTATTCCGTTGATGACGAGGCTTTTGGCTATAAAGCCGTCTTTATTCACAAATACAGTGAATAACACAAGGTAAAACACTCTTAAACTATTGCGCCTTGCTCCCCGAGAGGAGCTCACAAGGGCGCCGGTTACCGATGTTGTGTAACCGCTGTTACCTTAATATTAAACACAGTATAACAATTAACATACATAGAATAAAGAACGGAATTGCTCCCGATATTGAAGCCCTGGGAGTCGGGGCAAACTAACCTAAATTTAACCGACTAACTAGCCTACGCCCTCCCTGTACTTCGGCCTGGTCGACGTCATATTTTCGAACAGGCCGAAGATCCACGTCGTTCCACAGAGCACCCGCGTGCTGATGGTGCTTAACTCCCGCCTGCGGAAGCCAAGTTGTAGGAGCTGGCGGGCTGATGTAGGTGCCCAAGTCCCCCTCCAGTTCAGGGTCACTGTTCTAAACTGTATGCTGCTGGCTGCAGGTCGGAGAGCGCCGACGGCTTGCCGCACCGACGGGACGTCGTATTTCGCCGCCTTCTGCCGGTGACACCAGTCGGTGTCAAGATGGTCGCCGACGATTTGTGCGTCGATGACATGCACCACGCCGTCCTTAGACGCCACAACGTCGGGCTTGCGGACTCCCTCTGGTGTTCGATGGTGTGGCTCAACAGACACGACGAACCCTCGTTGAGCCAGCCCGCGCGCGACGTATTTCACAACCGCGTCGTGTCGCCGCACTCGGGCTCGGCTGGTCAGCCCGCAGCGCTGGACGACGTGGTTCGCGGTCTCGACGGCGTTGCATCTTGCGCGACACATCTTCTCCCTGTCTCGGCCGCGACTCCTGCGCGCCTTGGATGGTATAGCGTTAATGCGCGTGCGGATGCACGCGACGTAGTCACGGCCCGACAGGAAGCGACTGGTGTCCTCGACCCAGCTGTGTTGGCCTGATGTCCTGGCTGACAACGTTAAGAGAGTCATAGTTACTCGTACCATTTGCTCCGGGTTTTACCATAGTCACATATTCAAGCTTTCTCTGGTCAGTTCACCACAAGCGATACGCCTTTATTTGTCGACCTTAAGACGCTCACAATTATTTCTGCTTGGTGCTCCTCGAGTTTGCCGATTTATTCCGCCTAGTGACGAGGCATTTGGCTACCTTAAGAGAGTCATAGTTACTCCTACCCATTGCTCCTCATTTCACCATAGTCGCATTTTCAAACTTTATCTGGCCGTTTCACCAGAAGTGATACGCCATTACATGTGGAACTTAAGACATTCCCAGTTATTTCTGTCAGGTGCTCCTCCAGTTTCCGATGTATATCGCCTGGTGACGAACATTTGGCTACATTAAGATTGTCATAGTTGCTCCTGCCAGATGCTCTTAGTTTTATCACAGTCCCGTTTTCAAGCTTTCTCTGGTCAGTTCACCACAAGCGATACGCCTTTATTTGTCGACCTTAAGACTTTCACAGTTATATCTGCCAGGTGCTCCTCGAGTTTTCCGTTTTTTTTTTGCCGGGCGACGAGCATTGCTAACCTTAAGAGAGTCATAGCTACTCCTGCAAGTTGCTTCTCGTTTTAACACAGTCAAATTTTCAAGCTTTGTCGGGCCAGTTCACCACAAGCGATACGCCTTTATTTGTCGACCTTGAGACATTCACAGTTATTTCTGCTAGGTGCTCCTCGAGTTTTCCGGTTTATTCCGCCTGGTGACGAGGCATTTGGCTACCTTAAGAGAGTCAAAGTTACTCCTACCAATTGCTCCCCGTCTTACCATTGACGCATCTTCAAGCATTATCTGGCCATTTCACCAGAAGTGTTACGTTTATATTTGTCGAACTTAAGACTTTCAGAGTTACTCCTGCCAGGTGCTCCTCGAGTTTGCCGATTTATTCCGTTGATGACGAGGCATTTGGCTACCTTAAGAGAGTCATAGTTACTCGTACCATTTGCTCCCCGTTTTACCATAGTCACATATTCAAGCTTTCTCTGGTCAGTTCATCAGAAGTGATACGCCATTATTTGTCGACCTTAAGACATTCACAGTTATTTCTGCCAGGTGCTCCTCGAGTTATCCAATGTTTCTTGCTGGGCGACGAGCATTGGCACCCTTAAGACAGTCATAGTTATTCCTGCAAGTTGCTCCCCGTTTTAACATGGTCAAATCTTCAAGCTTTCTCGGACCAGTTCACCACAAGCGATACGCCTTTATTTGTCGACCTTAAGACGTTCACAATTATTTCTCCTAGGTGCTCCTCGAGTTTGCCGATTTATTCCGCCTAGTGACGAGGCATTTGGCTACCTTAAGAGAGTCATAGTTACTCCTACCAATTGCTCCCCATTTTATCATACTCGCATCTTCAAACTCTGTCTGGCCGGTTCACCAGAAGTGATACGCCATTACTTGTCGAACTTAAGACTTTCCCAGTTATTTCTGTCAGGTGCTCCTGGATTTTGCTGATTTATTCCGTTGGTTACGAGGCATTTGGCTACCTTAAGAGAGTCATAGTTACTCCTGCAAGTTGCTCCCCATTTTAACACAGTCAAATCTTCAAGCTTTCTCGGGCCAGTTCACCACAAGCGATACGCCTTTATTTGTCGACCTTGAGACATTCACAGTTATTTCTGCTAGGTGCTCCTCGAGTTTGCCGATTTACTCCGCCTAGTGGCGAGGCATTTGGCTACCTTAAGAGAGTCACAGTTACTCCTACCAATTGCTCCCCATTTTGCCAGAGGCGCATCTTCAAGCATTATCTGCCCATTTCACCAGAAGTGATACACATTTGTTTCTGCCTGCTGCTCCTCGAGTTAGCCTATGCATTTCGCCTGGTGACGAACATTTGGCTACATTAAGAGTGTCATAGTTGCTCCTGCCAGATGCTCCCTGTTTTCTCACAGTCTCGTTTTCAAGCTTTCTCTGGCCACTTCACCAGAAGTGATACACTGTTATTTGTCGACCTTAAGACTTTCACAGTTACTCCTGCCAGGTGCTCCTCGAGTTTGCCGATTTATTCCGTTGGTTACGAGGCTTTTGGCTACCTTAAGAGAGTCATAGTTACTCCTGCAAGTTGCTTCCCGTTTTAACACAATCAAATTTTCAAGGTTTCTCGGGCCAGTTCACCACAAGCGATACGCCTTTATTTGTCGACCTTAAGACTTTCCCAGTTATTTCTGCTATTTGCTCCTCGAGTTTGCCGATTTAGTCCGCCTGGTGACGAGGCATTTGGCTACCTTAAGAGTGTCATACTTACTCCTACCAATTGCTCCGCGTCTTACCATAGACGCATCTTCAAGCATTATCTGGCCATTTCACCAGAAGTGATACGTTTTTATTTGTCGAACTTAAGACTTTCACATTTATTTCTTCCAGGTGCTCCTCAAGATTGCCGATGTATTTCGCCTGGTGACGATCTTTTGGCTACCTTAAGAGAGTCCTAGTTGCTCCTGCCAGTTGCTCCCCGTTTTCACACAGTGAAATCTTCAAAGTTTCTCGGGCCAGTTCACCACAAGCTATACGCCTTTATTTGTCGACCTTAGGACTTTCACAGTTATTTCTGATAGGTGCTCCTCGAGTTTGCCGATTTATTCGTCCTGGTGACGGGGCATTTGACTACATTAAGAGAGTCACAGTTACTCCTACTAATTGCTCTTCGTTTTACCATAGTCGCATCTTCAAGCTTTATCTGGCCAATTCACCAGAAGTGATACGCCATTATTTGTCTACCTTAAGACTTTCACATTTATATCTGCCAGGTGCTCCTCGAGTTTTCCTATGTATTTGGCCTGGTAACGAGCATTTGGCTACATTAAGAGTGTCATAGTTACTCCAGTTAGTTGCTCCCTGTTTTATCACAGTCACGTCTTCAGGCTATCTCTGGCCAGGTCACCAGAAGTGATACACTGTTATTTGTCGACCTTAAGACTATCACAGTTAGTCCTGCCAGGTGCTCCTCGAGTTTGCCGATTTATTCCGTTGATGACGAGGCATTTGGCTACCTTAAGAGAGCCATAGTTCCTCCTGCAAGTTGTCCCCATTTTAACACAGTCAAATCTTCAAGCTTTCTCGGGCCAGTTCACCACAAGCGATACGCCTTTATTTGCCGACCTTAAGACTTTCCCAGTTATTTCTGCTATTTGCTCCTCGAGTTTGCCGATTTATTCCGCCTAGTGGCGAGGCATTTGGCTACCTTAAGAGAGTCACAGTTACTCCTACCAATTGCTCCCCGTTTTACCATAGTCGTATCTTCAAGCACTATCTGGCCATTTCACCAGAAGTGATACGTATTTATTTGTCTACCTTAAGACTTTCACATTTATTTCTGCCTGGTGCTCCTCGAGTTTTCCTATATATTTCGCCTGGTGACGAGCATTTGGCTACCTTAAGAGTGTCATAGTTACTCCTGCCAGTTGCTCCGTGTTTTATCACAGTCACGTCTTCAAGCTCTCTGGCCACTTCACCAGAAGTGATACACCATTATTTGTCGACTTTAAGACCTTCACAGTTACTCCTGCCAGGTGCTCCTCGAGTTTGCCAATTTATTCCGTTGGTGACAAGGCATTTATCTACCTTAAGAGAGTCATTGTTACTCATACCATTTGCTCCCCGTTTTACCATAGTCACATATTCAAGCTTTCTCTGGTCAGTTCATCAGAAGCGATACGCCATTATTTGTCGACCTTCAGACTTTCACAGTTATATCTGCCAGGTGCTCCTCTAGTTTTCCGATGTTTTTTGCCGGGCGACGAGCATTGGCAACCTTAAGAGAGTCATAGCTACTCCTGCAAGTTGCTTCCCGTTTTAGTACAGTCAAATTTTCAAGCTTTGTCGGCCCAGTTAACCACAAGCGATACGCCTTTATTTGTCGACCTTAAGACTTTCACAGTTATTTCTGCTATTTGCTCCTCGAGTTTGCCGATTTATTCCGCCTGGTGACGAGTCATTTGGCTACCTTAAGAGAGTCATAGTTACTCCTACCAATTGCTCCCTGTCTTACCATATACGCATCTTCAAGCATTATCTGATCATTTCACAGGAAGTGATACGTTTTTATTTGTCGAACTTCAGACTTTCACATTTATTTCTGCCAGGTGCTCCTCGAGTTTTCCTATGTATTTGGCCTGGTAACGAGCAATTGGCTACATTAAGAGTGTCATAGTTACTCCAGACAGTTGCTCCCAGTTTTATCACAGTCACGTCTTCAAGCTCTCTCTGGCCAGTTCACCAGAAGTGATACACTGTTATTTGTCGACCTTAAGACTTTCACAGTTACTCCTGCCAGGTGCTCCTCGAGTTTGCCGATTTATTCTGTAGGTTACGAGGCATTTGGCTATCTTAAGAGAGTCATAGTTACTCCTGCAAGTTGCTCCCCGTTTTAACACAGTCAAATCTTCAAGCTTTCTCGGACCAGTTCACCACAAGCGATACGCCTTTATTTGTCGACCTTAAGACGTTCACAATTATTTCTCCTAGGTGCTCCTCGAGTTTGCCGATTTATTCCGCCTAGTGACGAGGCATTTGGCTACCTTAAGAGAGTCATAGTTACTCCTACCAATTGCTCCCCATTTTATCATACTCGCATCTTCAAACTTTATCTGGCCGGTTCACCAGAAGTGATACGCCATTACTTGTCGAACTTAAGACTTTCCCAGTTATTTCTGTCAGGTGCTCCTGGATTTTGCCGATTTATTCCGTTGGTTACGAGGCATTTGGCTACCTTAAGAGAGTCATAGTTACTCCTGCAAGTTGCTCCCCATTTTAACACAGTCAAATCTTCAAGCTTTCTTGGGCCAGTTCACCACAAGCGATACGCCTTTATTTGTCGACCTTGAGACATTCACAGTTATTTCTGCTAGGTGCTCCTCGAGTTTGCCGATTTACTCCGCCTAGTGGCGAGGCATTTGGCTACCTTAAGAGAGTCACAGTTACTCCTACCAATTGCTCCCCATTTTGCCAGAGGCACATCTTCAAGCATTATCTGCCCATTTCACCAGAAGTGATACACATTTGTTTCTGCCTGCTGCTCCTCGAGTTAGCCTATGCATTTCGCCTGGTGACGAACATTTGGCTACATTAAGAGTGTCATAGTTGCTCCTGCCAGATGCTCCCTGTTGTCTCACAGTCTCGTTTTCAAGCTTTCTCTGGCCACTTCACCAGAAGTGATACACTGTTATTTGTCGACCTTAAGACTTTCACAGTTACTCCTGCCAGGTGCTCCTCGAGTTTGCCGATTTATTCCGTTGGTTACGAGGCTTTTGGCTACCTTAAGAGAGTCATAGTTACTCCTGCAAGTTGCTTCCCGTTTTAACACAATCAAATTTTCAAGGTTTCTCGGGCCAGTTCACCACAAGCGATACGCCTTTATTTGTCGACCTTAAGACTTTCCCAGTTATTTCTGCTATTTGCTCCTCGAGTTTGCCGATTTAGTCCGCCTGGTGACGAGGCATTTGGCTACCTTAAGAGTGTCATACTTACTCCTACCAATTGCTCCGCGTCTTACCATAGACGCATCTTCAAGCATTATCTGGCCATTTCACCAGAAGTGATACGTTTTTATTTGTCGAACTTAAGACTTTCACATTTATTTCTTCCAGGTGCTCCTCAAGATTGCCGATGTATTTCGCCTGGTGACGATCTTTTGGCTACCTTAAGAGAGTCCTAGTTGCTCCTGCCAGTTGCTCCCCGTTTTCACACAGTGAAATCTTCAAAGTTTCTCGGGCCAGTTCACCACAAGCTATACGCCTTTATTTGTCGACCTTAGGACTTTCACAGTTATTTCTGATAGGTGCTCCTCGAGTTTGCCGATTTATTCGTCCTGGTGACGGGGCATTTGACTACATTAAGAGAGTCACAGTTACTCCTACTAATTGCTCTTCGTTTTACCATAGTCGCATCTTCAAGCTTTATCTGGCCAATTCACCAGAAGTGATACGCCATTATTTGTCTACCTTAAGACTTTCACATTTATATCTGCCAGGTGCTCCTCGAGTTTTCCTATGTATTTGGCCTGGTAACGAGCATTTGGCTACATTAAGAGTGTCATAGTTACTCCAGTTAGTTGCTCCCTGTTTTATCACAGTCACGTCTTCAGGCTATCTCTGGCCAGGTCACCAGAAGTGATACACTGTTATTTGTCGACCTTAAGACTATCACAGTTAGTCCTGCCAGGTGCTCCTCGAGTTTGCCGATTTATTCCGTTGATGACGAGGCATTTGGCTACCTTAAGAGAGCCATAGTTCCTCCTGCAAGTTGTCCCCATTTTAACACAGTCAAATCTTCAAGCTTTCTCGGGCCAGTTCACCACAAGCGATACGCCTTTATTTGCCGACCTTAAGACTTTCCCAGTTATTTCTGCTATTTGCTCCTCGAGTTTGCCGATTTATTCCGCCTAGTGGCGAGGCATTTGGCTACCTTAAGAGAGTCACAGTTACTCCTACCAATTGCTCCCCGTTTTACCATAGTCGTATCTTCAAGCACTATCTGGCCATTTCACCAGAAGTGATACGTATTTATTTGTCTACCTTAAGACTTTCACATTTATTTCTGCCTGGTGCTCCTCGAGTTTTCCTATATATTTCGCCTGGTGACGAGCATTTGGCTACCTTAAGAGTGTCATAGTTACTCCTGCCAGTTGCTCCGTGTTTTATCACAGTCACGTCTTCAAGCTCTCTGGCCACTTCACCAGAAGTGATACACCATTATTTGTCGACTTTAAGACCTTCACAGTTACTCCTGCCAGGTGCTCCTCGAGTTTGCCAATTTATTCCGTTGGTGACAAGGCATTTATCTACCTTAAGAGAGTCATTGTTACTCATACCATTTGCTCCCCGTTTTACCATAGTCACATATTCAAGCTTTCTCTGGTCAGTTCATCAGAAGCGATACGCCATTATTTGTCGACCTTCAGACTTTCACAGTTATATCTGCCAGGTGCTCCTCTAGTTTTCCGATGTTTTTTGCCGGGCGACGAGCATTGGCAACCTTAAGAGAGTCATAGCTACTCCTGCAAGTTGCTTCCCGTTTTAGTACAGTCAAATTTTCAAGCTTTGTCGGCCCAGTTAACCACAAGCGATACGCCTTTATTTGTCGACCTTAAGACTTTCACAGTTATTTCTGCTATTTGCTCCTCGAGTTTGCCGATTTATTCCGCCTGGTGACGAGTCATTTGGCTACCTTAAGAGAGTCATAGTTACTCCTACCAATTGCTCCCTGTCTTACCATATACGCATCTTCAAGCATTATCTGATCATTTCACAGGAAGTGATACGTTTTTATTTGTCGAACTTCAGACTTTCACATTTATTTCTGCCAGGTGCTCCTCGAGTTTTCCTATGTATTTGGCCTGGTAACGAGCAATTGGCTACATTAAGAGTGTCATAGTTACTCCAGACAGTTGCTCCCAGTTTTATCACAGTCACGTCTTCAAGCTCTCTCTGGCCAGTTCACCAGAAGTGATACACTGTTATTTGTCGACCTTAAGACTTTCACAGTTACTCCTGCCAGGTGCTCCTCGAGTTTGCCGATTTATTCTGTAGGTTACGAGGCATTTGGCTATCTTAAGAGAGTCATAGTTACTCCTGCAAGTTGCTCCCCGTTTTAACACAGTCAAATCTACAAGCTTTCTCGGACCAGTTCACCACAAGCGATACGCCTTTATTTGTCGACCTTAAGACGTTCACAATTATTTCTCCTAGGTGCTCCTCGAGTTTGCCGATTTATTCCGCCTAGTGACGAGGCATTTGGCTACCTTAAGAGAGTCATAGTTACTCCTACCAATTGCTCCCCATTTTATCATACTCGCATCTTCAAACTTTATCTGGCCGGTTCACCAGAAGTGATACGCCATTACTTGTCGAACTTAAGACTTTCCCAGTTATTTCTGTCAGGTGCTCCTGGATTTTGCCGATTTATTCCGTTGGTTACGAGGCATTTGGCTACCTTAAGAGAGTCATAGTTACTCCTGCAAGTTGCTCCCCATTTTAACACAGTCAAATCTTCAAGCTTTCTCGGGCCAGTTCACCACAAGCGATACGCCTTTATTTGTCGACCTTGAGACATTCACAGTTATTTCTGCTAGGTGCTCCTCGAGTTTGCCGATTTACTCCGCCTAGTGGCGAGGCATTTGGCTACCTTAAGAGAGTCACAGTTACTCCTACCAATTGCTCCCCATTTTGCCAGAGGCGCATCTTCAAGCATTATCTGCCCATTTCACCAGAAGTGATACACATTTGTTTCTGCCTGCTGCTCCTCGAGTTAGCCTATGCATTTCGCCTGGTGACGAACATTTGGCTACATTAAGAGTGTCATAGTTGCTCCTGCCAGATGCTCCCTGTTTTCTCACAGTCTCGTTTTCAAGCTTTCTCTGGCCACTTCACCAGAAGTGATACACTGTTATTTGTCGACCTTAAGACTTTCACAGTTACTCCTGCCAGGTGCTCCTCGAGTTTGCCGATTTATTCCGTTGGTTACGAGGCTTTTGGCTACCTTAAGAGAGTCATAGTTACTCCTGCAAGTTGCTTCCCGTTTTAACACAATCAAATTTTCAAGGTTTCTCGGGCCAGTTCACCACAAGCGATACGCCTTTATTTGTCGACCTTAAGACTTTCCCAGTTATTTCTGCTATTTGCTCCTCGAGTTTGCCGATTTAGTCCGCCTGGTGACGAGGCATTTGGCTACCTTAAGAGTGTCATACTTACTCCTACCAATTGCTCCGCGTCTTACCATAGACGCATCTTCAAGCATTATCTGGCCATTTCACCAGAAGTGATACGTTTTTATTTGTCGAACTTAAGACTTTCACATTTATTTCTTCCAGGTGCTCCTCAAGATTGCCGATGTATTTCGCCTGGTGACGATCTTTTGGCTACCTTAAGAGAGTCCTAGTTGCTCCTGCCAGTTGCTCCCCGTTTTCACACAGTGAAATCTTCAAAGTTTCTCGGGCCAGTTCACCACAAGCTATACGCCTTTATTTGTCGACCTTAGGACTTTCACAGTTATTTCTGATAGGTGCTCCTCGAGTTTGCCGATTTATTCGTCCTGGTGACGGGGCATTTGACTACATTAAGAGAGTCACAGTTACTCCTACTAATTGCTCTTCGTTTTACCATAGTCGCATCTTCAAGCTTTATCTGGCCAATTCACCAGAAGTGATACGCCATTATTTGTCTACCTTAAGACTTTCACATTTATATCTGCCAGGTGCTCCTCGAGTTTTCCTATGTATTTGGCCTGGTAACGAGCATTTGGCTACATTAAGAGTGTCATAGTTACTCCAGTTAGTTGCTCCCTGTTTTATCACAGTCACGTCTTCAGGCTATCTCTGGCCAGGTCACCAGAAGTGATACACTGTTATTTGTCGACCTTAAGACTATCACAGTTAGTCCTGCCAGGTGCTCCTCGAGTTTGCCGATTTATTCCGTTGATGACGAGGCATTTGGCTACCTTAAGAGAGCCATAGTTCCTCCTGCAAGTTGTCCCCATTTTAACACAGTCAAATCTTCAAGCTTTCTCGGGCCAGTTCACCACAAGCGATACGCCTTTATTTGCCGACCTTAAGACTTTCCCAGTTATTTCTGCTATTTGCTCCTCGAGTTTGCCGATTTATTCCGCCTAGTGGCGAGGCATTTGGCTACCTTAAGAGAGTCACAGTTACTCCTACCAATTGCTCCCCGTTTTACCATAGTCGTATCTTCAAGCACTATCTGGCCATTTCACCAGAAGTGATACGTATTTATTTGTCTACCTTAAGACTTTCACATTTATTTCTGCCTGGTGCTCCTCGAGTTTTCCTATATATTTCGCCTGGTGACGAGCATTTGGCTACCTTAAGAGTGTCATAGTTACTCCTGCCAGTTGCTCCGTGTTTTATCACAGTCACGTCTTCAAGCTCTCTGGCCACTTCACCAGAAGTGATACACCATTATTTGTCGACTTTAAGACCTTCACAGTTACTCCTGCCAGGTGCTCCTCGAGTTTGCCAATTTATTCCGTTGGTGACAAGGCATTTATCTACCTTAAGAGAGTCATTGTTACTCATACCATTTGCTCCCCGTTTTACCATAGTCACATATTCAAGCTTTCTCTGGTCAGTTCATCAGAAGCGATACGCCATTATTTGTCGACCTTCAGACTTTCACAGTTATATCTGCCAGGTGCTCCTCTAGTTTTCCGATGTTTTTTGCCGGGCGACGAGCATTGGCAACCTTAAGAGAGTCATAGCTACTCCTGCAAGTTGCTTCCCGTTTTAGTACAGTCAAATTTTCAAGCTTTGTCGGCCCAGTTAACCACAAGCGATACGCCTTTATTTGTCGACCTTAAGACTTTCACAGTTATTTCTGCTATTTGCTCCTCGAGTTTGCCGATTTATTCCGCCTGGTGACGAGTCATTTGGCTACCTTAAGAGAGTCATAGTTACTCCTACCAATTGCTCCCTGTCTTACCATATACGCATCTTCAAGCATTATCTGATCATTTCACAGGAAGTGATACGTTTTTATTTGTCGAACTTCAGACTTTCACATTTATTTCTGCCAGGTGCTCCTCGAGTTTTCCTATGTATTTGGCCTGGTAACGAGCAATTGGCTACATTAAGAGTGTCATAGTTACTCCAGACAGTTGCTCCCAGTTTTATCACAGTCACGTCTTCAAGCTCTCTCTGGCCAGTTCACCAGAAGTGATACACTGTTATTTGTCGACCTTAAGACTTTCACAGTTACTCCTGCCAGGTGCTCCTCGAGTTTGCCGATTTATTCTGTAGGTTACGAGGCATTTGGCTATCTTAAGAGAGTCATAGTTACTCCTGCAAGTTGCTCCCCGTTTTAACACAGTCAAATCTTCAAGCTTTCTCGGACCAGTTCACCACAAGCGATACGCCTTTATTTGTCGACCTTAAGACGTTCACAATTATTTCTCCTAGGTGCTATTCGAGTTTGCCGATTTATTCCGCCTAGTGACGAGGCATTTGGCTACCTTAAGAGAGTCATAGTTACTCCTACCAATTGCTCCCCATTTTATCATACTCGCATCTTCAAACTTTATCTGGCCGGTTCACCAGAAGTGATACGCCATTACTTGTCGAACTTAAGACTTTCCCAGTTATTTCTGTCAGGTGCTCCTGGATTTTGCCGATTTATTCCGTTGGTTACGAGGCATTTGGCTACCTTAACAGAGTCATAGTTACTCCTGCAAGTTGCTCCCCATTTTAACACAGTCAAATCTTCAAGCTTTCTCGGGCCAGTTCACCACAAGCGATACGCCTTTATTTGTCGACCTTGAGACATTCACAGTTATTTCTGCTAGGTGCTCCTCGAGTTTGCCGATTTACTCCGCCTAGTGGCGAGGCATTTGGCTACCTTAAGAGAGTCACAGTTACTCCTACCAATTGCTCCCCATTTTGCCAGAGGCACATCTTCAAGCATTATCTGCCCATTTCACCAGAAGTGATACACATTTGTTTCTGCCTGCTGCTCCTCGAGTTAGCCTATGCATTTCGCCTGGTGACGAACATTTGGCTACATTAAGAGTGTCATAGTTGCTCCTGCCAGATGCTCCCTGTTGTCTCACAGTCTCGTTTTCAAGCTTTCTCTGGCCACTTCACCAGAAGTGATACACTGTTATTTGTCGACCTTAAGACTTTCACAGTTACTCCTGCCAGGTGCTCCTCGAGTTTGCCGATTTATTCCGTTGGTTACGAGGCTTTTGGCTACCTTAAGAGAGTCATAGTTACTCCTGCAAGTTGCTTCCCGTTTTAACACAATCAAATTTTCAAGGTTTCTCGGGCCAGTTCACCACAAGCGATACGCCTTTATTTGTCGACCTTAAGACTTTCCCAGTTATTTCTGCTATTTGCTCCTCGAGTTTGCCGATTTAGTCCGCCTGGTGACGAGGCATTTGGCTACCTTAAGAGTGTCATACTTACTCCTACCAATTGCTCCGCGTCTTACCATAGACGCATCTTCAAGCATTATCTGGCCATTTCACCAGAAGTGATACGTTTTTATTTGTCGAACTTAAGACTTTCACATTTATTTCTTCCAGGTGCTCCTCAAGATTGCCGATGTATTTCGCCTGGTGACGATCTTTTGGCTACCTTAAGAGAGTCCTAGTTGCTCCTGCCAGTTGCTCCCCGTTTTCACACAGTGAAATCTTCAAAGTTTCTCGGGCCAGTTCACCACAAGCTATACGCCTTTATTTGTCTACCTTAGGACTTTCACAGTTATTTCTGATAGGTGCTCCTCGAGTTTGCCGATTTATTCGTCCTGGTGACGGGGCATTTGACTACATTAAGAGAGTCACAGTTACTCCTACTAATTGCTCTTCGTTTTACCATAGTCGCATCTTCAAGCTTTATCTGGCCAATTCACCAGAAGTGATACGCCATTATTTGTCTACCTTAAGACTTTCACATTTATATCTGCCAGGTGCTCCTCGAGTTTTCCTATGTATTTGGCCTGGTAACGAGCATTTGGCTACATTAAGAGTGTCATAGTTACTCCAGTTAGTTGCTCCCTGTTTTATCACAGTCACGTCTTCAGGCTATCTCTGGCCAGGTCACCAGAAGTGATACACTGTTATTTGTCGACCTTAAGACTATCACAGTTAGTCCTGCCAGGTGCTCCTCGAGTTTGCCGATTTATTCCGTTGATGACGAGGCATTTGGCTATCTTAAGAGAGCCATAGTTCCTCCTGCAAGTTGTCCCCATTTTAACACAGTCAAATCTTCAAGCTTTCTCGGGCCAGTTCACCACAAGCGATACGCCTTTATTTGCCGACCTTAAGACTTTCCCAGTTATTTCTGCTATTTGCTCCTCGAGTTTGCCGATTTATTCCGCCTAGTGGCGAGGCATTTGGCTACCTTAAGAGAGTCACAGTTACTCCTACCAATTGCTCCCCGTTTTACCATAGTCGTATCTTCAAGCACTATCTGGCCATTTCACCAGAAGTGATACGTATTTATTTGTCTACCTTAAGACTTTCACATTTATTTCTGCCTGGTGCTCCTCGAGTTTTCCTATATATTTCGCCTGGTGACGAGCATTTGGCTACCTTAAGAGTGTCATAGTTACTCCTGCCAGTTGCTCCGTGTTTTATCACAGTCACGTCTTCAAGCTCTCTGGCCACTTCACCAGAAGTGATACACCATTATTTGTCGACTTTAAGACCTTCACAGTTACTCCTGCCAGGTGCTCCTCGAGTTTGCCAATTTATTCCGTTGGTGACAAGGCATTTTTCTACCTTACGAGAGTCATTGTTACTCATACCATTTGCTCCCCGTTTTACCATAGTCACATATTCAAGCTTTTTCTGGTCAGTTCATCAGAAGCGATACGCCATTATTTGTCGACCTTAAGACTGTCACAGTTATATCTGCCAGGTGCTCCTCGATTTATCCGATGTTTTTAGCTGGGCGACGAGCATTCGCACCCTTAAGACAGTCATAGTTACTCCTGCAAGTTGCTCCCCGTTTTAACACAGTCAAATCTTCAAGCTTTCTCGGACCAGTTCACCACAAGCGATACGCCTTTATTTGTCGACCTTAAGACGTTCACAATTATATCTGCTAGGTGCTCCTCGAGTTTGCCGATTTATTCCGCCTAGTGACGAGGCATTTGGCTACCTTAAGAGAGTCATAGTTACTCCTACGAATTGCTCCCCATTTTACAATAGTCGCATCTTCAAACTTTATCTGGCCAGTTCACCAGAAGTGATACGCCATTACTTGTCGAACTTAAGACTTTCCCAGTTATTTCTGTCAGGTGCTCCTCCAGTTTCCGATGTATTTCGCCTGGTGACGAACATTTGGCTACATTAAGAGTGTCATAGTTGCTCCTGCCAGATGCTCCCTGTTTTATCACAGTCCCGTTTTCAAGTTTTCTCTGGCCTTTTCACCAGAAGTGATACACTGTTATTTGTCGACCTTAAGACTTTCACAGTTACTCCTGCCAGGTGCTCCTCGAGTTTGCCGATTTATTCCGTTGGTTACGAGGCATTTGGCTATTGACTAGCCGTGTTTATTCAATTAAATTGAATAATACATATATGTACATGGTGTGGCAGATGTTTTTCGCCAATGTCCACCACCGGGGTGGGGACTTACAGGGCGACACCACAAAAGAATTTTAAAACTAAAGTACACATATATATTGGAAGAAAACACAAATTTAAAGATAGAAAGAAAGCAAGAACAAAGACGGAGTATTCCTCCTGTGGATAGGCCCCAGGAGTCAAGGCGAAGAAAATATCCAGCAGCCTAGCCGACGCCGACACGTTGCATCGGACTAGGAGCCGTCATACGCTCGACGATTTTGTAACTCTTGCAGCAGCTCTGTAGTATACGGGTGCTCAGCACCGCCAGTTCTCGGGGTCGGAAGCCTAAGGCGGCGAGATCCCTCGCCGACGCTGGAGACCATACGCCCCTCCAGTTCAACGTCGCGGTGGACACAGTCACCTCCTCAACGTCACGGTGCAGGTTGGAGATGACACGCCGGATGGACGGCGTGTCATAGTAGGCTGCCTTCTGGGAGTGACACCAGTCGAGCCGGAGATGGTCTCCGACTATCTGGGCGTCGACCACGCGGGCGATGCCGTCTTTAACCGCCACCACGTCAGGCTTGCGGATGCCCTCAGGTGTTCGGAGGTGGGGCTCCACGGAGACGTTGAAGCCCCTCTGCGCGAGTCCACGGGCGACATAACGCACAACAGCGTCATGGCGCTTGACCCAGGACCCGTGCGTCCTAAAGCAAGCCTGAAGTACGTGGTTGGCGGTCTCCACGGCCTGGCACCCCGGGCGGCATCTGGTGTCCGCCTCCCGCCCGCGACTGCGCCGTGCCTTCGTGGGGAAGGCGTTGATGCGGGCGCGGAGGGCGTCGATGTATTCACGCCCAGATAGCAGGCGACTGGTGTCGGCGACCCACTGATGTTGGCCACTGACGGCGGCAGAGGATGACAGCGCCGCACCGTCAATGGCGATGTGTAGGCGCGCCGCCCACATTTCCCCAACCTGCGCTGACGACTTGAGGAGGTGGCCCTCCCACGTTAAGTGGCGCTCCAGCACCTCGATCTCACGCTGCACCTCATCCAGGCCTGCACCGTCGCAGGCTGGCCCTATCTTCTTCAGCGCCAGGAGACGGGACCGACGGAGCGTTGGGCCCATCCATCGGCAAGATGGAATGCCAAGGCCCCCCTGGGCAATAGGAGCGTGGAAGTATCCCAGGGGGGTGTCCGCCGGAAGGCGGAACCATCTCCTGACGGCGGCCCGGATGGTGATGTCGGCCGACTTCAAGGCACCCACCCGGGTGCGGCTGAGGGCCAGCCCATGGTACAGGCCAGGGAGAAGCACGTTGGTGAGAGCGTGGAGGCGCTGTTGCGGCTTCAGCGGAGCTCGGGAGATGACGTCAAGCTGCTCCACCAGGTGGCGATGTGGATTGAAGACACAGCGACCCGCCGTGGAGAACTGCAGCCCCAGGTACCGGAAGGTTTCACCCACACGCAGGGCAGGCATGGTGGTATTGCCTGCTGTGAAGGTGACATTGCTGTCCACCTTCACCTTCTTCTCGCGCCCTGACGCGACTAAGGCGAGGGTGAAACACTTCCGGGCGTTGATCTGCAGCCCCAGGTGGGCGAGGGCTGTGGTAGCTGCATCGATGAGGGACTGCAGGCCCCTCGGGGTCGCAGCAAACAGCAAGACGTCATCTGCAAAGGCCGCAGCGTTGACTCTGCGACCGAGGATCCGAGCTCCGATGTGGGAGGGCAGTTGGCCTAAAACGTAGTCCACCGCAAAGTTGAACAGGAGGGGGGAGAGGGGATCGCCCTGGCGAACGCCCCGTGCTGGCTGCACAGACACGCCCACGCCGGCGCCGTCCGCTATCACTGTCGTGCTGCCCTCGTAGCACCGCTCGACATACTCGACAAAGCAATCCGGCAGGCCATGCGCCTTCAGCACGGGGCGAAGGGCAGCATGATCTACCGAATCGAATGCCTTAGATACGTCGATCGATGCCACAAAGACAGAGCGGCAGGAGCGAACTGCGTCGGTGAGAGCAGTGTCCAAGATGAAAGTGTTTTCCAACATCCCATCCCGAGGGATGAATGCCCGCTGACGTTCGTCCACAGCACATGCGCGCATCAGGCGTGACGCGAGAACCTTGTGAAAGGTCCGCGCCAGCACCGAGCAAACCGTAATGGGGCGAAAGTCTCCCGTTTTCGGGAGAAGGGACGTCCGCGCGCGAAGCAGGCGTTCCGGAAGGGCGCGGGCCAGAAGGAAGAGATTCATCACTTTCACCAGGACTTCGTGCGGCAGGCGCCGCAACTCCGCTGGGGTAAGGCCGTCCGGCCCGGCCGCTGATCCCCTGGGCGGCAACGCGGCGGCGACCTCCTCATGTGTGACCGGCCCCCATAGGCGCTCGAGAGCGACAGGCTCCGAGTGCGGGAGGAGGCGGTCACGAATGAAGCCCGCGGTGGAGATGGGCTTCTTTTGGTGAAGAGGTCCGCCCAGAAGTCCAGCAGACCAGGGATGTCAGGTGGCGGCTGCAGCAGGGTGCCATCCAAGAGGCCGCGCACGCAACGTGCACGCGACCTTCGGAAGGCATCCTGCGTTCTCGCATATTCCCAGCGGCGCCGCTTGCGCTTCTGCGTCGGCGGCGTAGCGGGCGGCCGCTTAGATGGTTGGCACGGCCGCTGTGTCCTGGTGATCGATCTCTCCCCTCTGGGCCCGACCGACGCAAGGGCATCCGGGAGCATGCCCAGGATGACATCGGGCGGCGTGCCCCGCCCTAGATCAATGACTCGATCCAGGGCAGAGAAACGCTGGGCGGAAGCAGGTAGCCCCGCCAGATGCTCCCAGATGGCGGCGTCAGTCGGCCCCTCCGGCGGCGGCCCGGTGGTGTCGGCCGCGAAGTCCTCGGCTGCGTCGACGGGCGGCGCAGCGGCCTCGCCCGCGTCAGGCAGCGAGCTCGCCGCTCCCCGGCGGGACGCCGTCTCTTCCCCCCGACCAATCTCAAGCGCCTCCATGAATTGGCGGACAAGCTGCTTGTGGGCAGCTTTCCGCCTTTGGCACTTGATTGCCTCGAGCGTTCGGTCGGGGAACATCCTGATCATTTCTTGATTGACAAAGAAGAACCGGGCGTCCCTCTCAAGGAACAGTTCGGCCTCTGCCTTGGCGAGCGACAGGACTTCTTCCTCCGTCCACCTCGCGCGATGCCTCTCCGTGACGATCTCCGCGTTGGCGGCCGCAAGATGTTGGCGGCGGCGATGGACCCCGAGACCGTTCTTGGTGGTGAAGCTACGGTGACACTCACTACAGGCGTAGACAGCTGCAACAGTTACAAAATCTTCGGCACGGCCGGTTGGCCGGCTAGGTGCTGGGGAAGCTGGGGTGGCACCTTCAGTGGAAGGGCCACCACTTTTGTTTACTTGTGTGCTGCCCCCAACTTAAAAGGGATAATGCGAGGGGGGGCTGGTAACCCCCCCAAGCCCCTGGTGCGGTCTTCCACTCTGCGAAAATCAGCGGGCCCACGAGAAGGGTAGAAGACCGCAGGAGAGGAGAGGCTAAGAGGGCTAGGCCCATGTATTGCGCATCACTCTCCCTGTAACTACAGCCCAAGGAAGGCACCTCGCAGCAGCAGCACGACTACATCAAGACCGCACTTCGAAAAGCCAAGTCCGGATGCAGCCACGCCGCCGCCACTTGGCCACCTTAAGAGAGTCATAGTTACTCCTGCAAGTTGCTCCCCGTTATAACACAGTCAAATCTTCAAGCTTTCTCGGGCCAGTACTCCACAAGCGATAGGCCTTTATTTGTCGACCTTGAGACATTCACAGTTATTTCTGCTAGGTGCACCTCGAGTTTGCCGTTTTATTCCGCCTAGTGGCGAGGCATTTGGCTACCTTAAGAGAGTCACAGTTACTCCTACCAATTGCTCCCCGTTTTACCAAAGTCGCATCTTCAAGCATTATCTGGCCATTTCACCAGAAGTGATACGTTTTTATTTGTCGAACTTAAGACTTTCACATTTATTTCTGCCTGGTGCTCCTCGAGTTTTCCTATGTATTTCGCCTGGTGACGAGCATTTGGCTACCTTAAGAGTGTCATAGTTACTCCTGCCAGTTGCTCCGTGTTTTATCACAGTCACGTCTTCAAGCTCTCTGGCCAGTTCACCAAAAGTGATACACCATTATTTGTCGACTTTAAGACCTTCACAGTTACTCCTGCCAGGTTCTCCTCGGGTTTGCCAATTTATTCCGTTGGTGACAAGGCATTTTTCTACCTTAAGAGAGTCATTGTTACTCATACCATTTGCTCCCCGTTATACCATAGTCACATATTCAAGCTTTTTCTGGTCAGTTCATCAGAAGCGATACGCCATCATTTGTCGACCTTAAGACTGTCACAGTTATATCTGCCAGGTGCTCCTCGAGTTTTCCGATGTTTCTTGCCGGGCGACGAGCATTGGCAACCTTAAGAGAGTCATAGCTACTCCTGCAAGTTGCTTCCCGTTTTAGTACAGTCAAATTTTCAAGCTTTGTCGGGCCAGTTAACCACAAGCGATACGCCTTTATTTGTCGACCTTAAGACTTTCACAGTTATTTCTGCTATTTGCTCCTCGAGTTTGCCGATTTATTCCGCCTGGTGACAAGGCATTTGGCAACCTTAAAAAGAGAGTCATAGTTACTCCTACCAATTGCTCCCCGTCTTACCATAGACGCATCTTCAAGCATTATCTGACCATTTCACAGGAAGTGATATGTTTTTATTTGTCGAACTTAAGACTTTCACATTTATTTCTGCCAGGTGCTCCTCGAGATTTCCTATGTATTTCGCCTGGTGACGAGCATTTGGCTACCTTAAGAGTGTCATAGTTACTCCTGCCAGTTGCTCCGTGTTTTATCACAGTCACGTCTTCAAGCTCTCTGGCCAGTTCACCAGAAGTGATACGCCATTATTTGTCGACCTTAAGACTTTCACATTTATATCTGCCAGGTGCTCCTCGAGTTTTCCTATGTATTTGGCCTGGTAACGAGCATTTGGCTTCATTAAGAGTGTCATAGTTACTCCAGACAGTTGCTCCCTGTTTTATCACAGTCACGTCTTCAGGCTTTCTCTGGCCAGTTCACCAGAAGTGATACACTGTTATTTGTCGACCTTAAGACTTTCACAGTTACTCCTGCCAGGTGCTCCTCGAGTTTGCCGATTTATTCCGTTGATGACGAGGCATTTGGCTACCTTAAGAGAGCCATAGTTCCTCCTGCAAGTTGTCCCCATTTTAACACAGTCAAATCTTCAAGCTTTCTCGGGCCAGTTCACCACAAGCGATACGCCTTTATTTGCCGACCTTAAGACTTTCCCAGTTATTTCTGCTATTTGCTCCTCGAGTTTGCCGATTTATTCCGCCTAGTGGCGAGGCATTTGGCTACCTTAAGAGAGTCACAGTTACTCCTACCAATTGCTCCCCGTTTTACCATAGTCGTATCTTCAAGCACTATCTGGCCATTTTTACCAGAAGTGATACGTATTTATTTGTCTACCTTAAGACTTACACATTTATTTCTGCCTGGTGCTCCTCGAGTTTTCCTATATATTTCGCCTGGTGACGAGTATTTGGCTACCTTAAGAGTGTCATAGTTACTCCTGCCAGTTGCTCCGTGTTTTATCACAGTCACGTCTTCAAGCTCTCTGGCCACTTCACCAGAAGTGATACACCATTATTTGTCGACTTTAAGACCTTCACAGTTACTCCTGCCAGGTGCTCCTCGAGTTTGCCAATTTATTCCGTTGGTGACAAGGCATTTATCTACCTTAAGAGAGTCATTGTTACTCATACCATTTGCTCCCCGTTTTACCATAGTCACATATTCAAGCTTTCTCTGGTCAGTTCATCAGAAGCGATACGCCATTATTTGTCGACCTTCACAGTTATATCTGCCAGGTGCTCCTCTAGTTTTCCGATGTTTTTTGCCGGGCGACGAGCATTGGCAACCTTAAGAGAGTCATAGCTACTCCTGCAAGTTGCTTCCCGTTTTAGTACAGTCAAATTTTCAAGCTTTGTCGGCCCAGTTAACCACAAGCGATACGCCTTTATTTGTCGACCTTAAGACTTTCACAGTTATTTCTGCTATTTGCTCCTCGAGTTTGCCGATTTATTCCGCCTGGTGACGAGTCATTTGGCTACCTTAAGAGAGTCATAGTTACTCCTACCAATTGCTCCCTGTCTTACCATATACGCATCTTCAAGCATTATCTGATCATTTCACAGGAAGTGATACGTTTTTATTTGTCGAACTTCAGACTTTCACATTTATTTCTGCCAGGTGCTCCTCGAGTTTTCCTATGTATTTGGCCTGGTAACGAGCAATTGGCTACATTAAGAGTGTCATAGTTACTCCAGACAGTTGCTCCCAGTTTTATCACAGTCACGTCTTCAAGCTCTCTCTGGCCAGTTCACCAGAAGTGATACACTGTTATTTGTCGACCTTAAGACTTTCACAGTTACTCCTGCCAGGTGCTCCTCGAGTTTGCCGATTTATTCTGTAGGTTACGAGGCATTTGGCTATCTTAAGAGAGTCATAGTTACTCCTGCAAGTTGCTCCCCGTTTTAACACAGTCAAATCTTCAAGCTTTCTCGGACCAGTTCACCACAAGCGATACGCCTTTGTTTGTCGACCTTAAGACGTTCACAATTGTTTCTGTTAGGTGCTCCTCGAGTTTGCCGATGTATTTCGCCTAGTGACGAGGCATTTGGCTACCTTAAGAGAGTCATAGTTACTCCTACCAATTGCTCCCCATTTTACCATAGTCGCATCTTCAAACTTTATCTGGCCGGTTCACCAGAAGTGATACGCCATTACTTGTCGAACTTAAGACTTTCCCAGTTATTTCTGTCAGGTGCTCCTCCAGTTTCCGATGTATTTTGCCTGGTGACGAACATTTGGCTACATTAAGAGTGTCATAGTTGCTCCTACCAGATGCTCCCAGTTTTATCACAGTCACGTCTTCAAGCTCTCTCTGGCCAGTTCACCAGAAGTGATACACTGTTATTTGTCGACCTTAAGACTTTCACAGTTACTCCTGCCAGGTGCTCCTCGAGTTTTCCGATTTATTCCGTTGGTTACGAGGCATTTGCCTATTTCATAGCCGTCTTTATTCGTACAATATGAATAACACATATATGGTACAGTTTTTGGTAGTTGTTACCGCCAATGTCCACCACCGGGGTGGGGACTTACATGGCGACACCAATAAATAAATAAAACTAAAAGTACACATATATATGCGGAAAGAAACACAAATTTAAAGAGAAAAAGAAAGCAAGAACAAAGACGGAGTATTCCTCCTGTGGATAGGCCCCAGGAGTCAAGGCGAAGAAAATATCCAGCAGCCTAGCCGACGCCGACACGTTGCATCGGACTAGGAGCCGTCATACGCTCGAAGATTTTGTAACTCTTGCAGCAGCTCTGTAGTATACGGGTGCTCAGCACCGCCAGTTCTCGGGGTCGGAAGCCTAAGGCGGCGAGATCCCTCGCCGACGCTGGAGACCATACGCCCCTCCAGTTCAACGTCGCGATGGACACAGTCACCTCCTCAACGTCACGGTGCAGGTTGGAGATGGCACGCCGGATGGACGGCGTGTCATAGTAGGCCGCCTTCTGGGAGTGACACAAGTCGAGCCGCAGATGGTCTCCGACTATCTGGGCGTCGACCACGCGGGCGATGCCATCTTTGACCGCCACCACGTCAGGCTTGCGGATGCCCTCAGGTGTTCGGAGGTGGGGCTCCACGGAGACGTTGAAGCCCCTCTGCGCGAGTCCACGGGCGAGATAACGCACAACCGCGTCATGGCGCTTGACCGGGACCCGTGCGTCCTAAAGCAAGCCTGAAGAACGTGGTTGGCGGTCTCCACGGCCTGGCACCCCGCGCGGCATCTGGTGTCCGCCTCCCGCCCGCGACTGCGCCGTGCCTTCGTGGGGAAGGCGTTGATGCGGGCGCGGAGGGCGTCATAGTTACTCCTGCAAGTTACTCCCCGTTTTAACACAGTCAAATCTTCAAGCTTTCTCGGCCAGTTCACCACAAGCGATACGCCTTTATTTGTCGACCTTGAGACATTCACAGTTGTTTCTGCTAGGTGCTCCTCGAGTTTGCCGATTTATTCCGCCTAGTGGCGAGGCATTTGGCTACCATAAGAAAGTCACAGTTACTCCTACCAATTGCTCCCCGTCTTACCATAGACGCATCTTCAAGCATTATCTGGCCATTTCACCAGAAGTGATACGTTTTTATTTGTCGAACTTAAGACTTTCACATTTATTTCTGCCAGGTGCTCCTCGAGTTTGCCCATGTATTTCGCCTGGTGACGATATTTTGGCTACCTTAAGAGTGTCATAGTTACTCCTGCCAGTTGCTCCGTGTTTTATCACAGTCACGTCTTCAAGCTCTCTGGCCAGTTCACCAAAAGTGATACACCATTATTTGTCGACTTTAAGACCTTCACAGTTACTCCTGCCAGGTTCTCCTCGGGTTTGCCAATTTATTCCGTTGGTGACAAGGCATTTTTCTACCTTAAGAGAGTCATTGTTACTCATACCATTTGCTCCCCGTTATACCATAGTCACATATTCAAGCTTTTTCTGGTCAGTTCATCAGAAGCGATACGCCATCATTTGTCGACCTTAAGACTGTCACAGTTATATCTGCCAGGTGCTCCTCGAGTTTTCCGATGTTTCTTGCCGGGCGACGAGCATTGGCAACCTTAAGAGAGTCATAGCTACTCCTGCAAGTTGCTTCCCGTTTTAGTACAGTCAAATTTTCAAGCTTTGTCGGGCCAGTTAACCACAAGCGATACGCCTTTATTTGTCGACCTTAAGACTTTCACAGTTATTTCTGCTATTTGCTCCTCGAGTTTGCCGATTTATTCCGCCTGGTGACAAGGCATTTGGCAACCTTAAAAAGAGAGTCATAGTTACTCCTACCAATTGCTCCCCGTCTTACCATAGACGCATCTTCAAGCATTATCTGACCATTTCACAGGAAGTGATATGTTTTTATTTGTCGAACTTAAGACTTTCACATTTATTTCTGCCAGGTGCTCCTCGAGATTTCCTATGTATTTCGCCTGGTGACGAGCATTTGGCTACCTTAAGAGTGTCATAGTTACTCCTGCCAGTTGCTCCGTGTTTTATCACAGTCACGTCTTCAAGCTCTCTGGCCAGTTCACCAGAAGTGATACGCCATTATTTGTCGACCTTAAGACTTTCACATTTATATCTGCCAGGTGCTCCTCGAGTTTTCCTACGTATTTGGCCTGGTAACGAGCATTTGGCTTCATTAAGAGTGTCATAGTTACTCCAGACAGTTGCTCCCTGTTTTATCACAGTCACGTCTTCAGGCTTTCTCTGGCCAGTTCACCAGAAGTGATACACTGTTATTTGTCGACCTTAAGACTTTCACAGTTACTCCTGCCAGGTGCTCCTCGAGTTTGCCGATTTATTCCGTTGATGACGAGGCATTTGGCTACCTTAAGAGAGCCATAGTTCCTCCTGCAAGTTGTCCCCATTTTAACACAGTCAAATCTTCAAGCTTTCTCGGGCCAGTTCACCACAAGCGATACGCCTTTATTTGCCGACCTTAAGACTTTCCCAGTTATTTCTGCTATTTGCTCCTCGAGTTTGCCGATTTATTCCGCCTAGTGGCGAGGCATTTGGCTACCTTAAGAGAGTCACAGTTACTCCTACCAATTGCTCCCCGTTTTACCATAGTCGTATCTTCAAGCACTATCTGGCCATTTTTACCAGAAGTGATACGTATTTATTTGTCTACCTTAAGACTTACACATTTATTTCTGCCTGGTGCTCCTCGAGTTTTCCTATATATTTCGCCTGGTGACGAGTATTTGGCTACCTTAAGAGTGTCATAGTTACTCCTGCCAGTTGCTCCGTGTTTTATCACAGTCACGTCTTCAAGCTCTCTGGCCACTTCACCAGAAGTGATGCACCATTATTTGTCGACTTTAAGACCTTCACAGTTACTCCTGCCAGGTGCTCCTCGAGTTTGCCAATTTATTCCGTTGGTGACAAGGCATTTATCTACCTTAAGAGAGTCATTGTTACTCATACCATTTGCTCCCCGTTTTACCATAGTCACATATTCAAGCTTTCTCTGGTCAGTTCATCAGAAGCGATACGCCATTATTTGTCGACCTTCACAGTTATATCTGCCAGGTGCTCCTCTAGTTTTCCGATGTTTTTTGCCGGGCGACGAGCATTGGCAACCTTAAGAGAGTCATAGCTACTCCTGCAAGTTGCTTCCCGTTTTAGTACAGTCAAATTTTCAAGCTTTGTCGGCCCAGTTAACCACAAGCGATACGCCTTTATTTGTCGACCTTAAGACTTTCACAGTTATTTCTGCTATTTGCTCCTCGAGTTTGCCGATTTATTCCGCCTGGTGACGAGTCATTTGGCTACCTTAAGAGAGTCATAGTTACTCCTACCAATTGCTCCCTGTCTTACCATATACGCATCTTCAAGCATTATCTGATCATTTCACAGGAAGTGATACGTTTTTATTTGTCGAACTTCAGACTTTCACATTTATTTCTGCCAGGTGCTCCTCGAGTTTTCCTATGTATTTGGCCTGGTAACGAGCAATTGGCTACATTAAGAGTGTCATAGTTACTCCAGACAGTTGCTCCCAGTTTTATCACAGTCACGTCTTCAAGCTCTCTCTGGCCAGTTCACCAGAAGTGATACACTGTTATTTGTCGACCTTAAGACTTTCACAGTTACTCCTGCCAGGTGCTCCTCGAGTTTGCCGATTTATTCTGTAGGTTACGAGGCATTTGGCTATCTTAAGAGAGTCATAGTTACTCCTGCAAGTTGCTCCCCGTTTTAACACAGTCAAATCTTCAAGCTTTCTCGGACCAGTTCACCACAAGCGATACGCCTTTATTTGTCGACCTTAAGACGTTCACAATTGTTTCTGTTAGGTGCTCCTCGAGTTTGCCGATGTATTTCGCCTAGTGACGAGGCATTTGGCTACCTTAAGAGAGTCATAGTTACTCCTACCAATTGCTCCCCATTTTACCATAGTCGCATCTTCAAACTTTATCTGGCCGGTTCACCAGAAGTGATACGCCATTACTTGTCGAACTTAAGACTTTCCCAGTTATTTCTGTCAGGTGCTCCTCCAGTTTCCGATGTATTTTGCCTGGTGACGAACATTTGGCTACATTAAGAGTGTCATAGTTGCTCCTACCAGATGCTCCCAGTTTTATCACAGTCACGTCTTCAAGCTCTCTCTGGCCAGTTCACCAGAAGTGATACACTGTTATTTGTCGACCTTAAGACTTTCACAGTTACTCCTGCCAGGTGCTCCTCGAGTTTTCCGATTTATTCCGTTGGTTACGAGGCATTTGCCTATTTCATAGCCGTCTTTATTCGTACAATATGAATAACACATATATGGTACAGTTTTTGGTAGTTGTTACCGCCAATGTCCACCACCGGGGTGGGGACTTACATGGCGACACCAATAAATAAATAAAACTAAAAGTACACATATATATGCGGAAAGAAACACAAATTTAAAGAGAAAAAGAAAGCAAGAACAAAGACGGAGTATTCCTCCTGTGGATAGGCCCCAGGAGTCAAGGCGAAGAAAATATCCAGCAGCCTAGCCGACGCCGACACGTTGCATCGGACTAGGAGCCGTCATACGCTCGAAGATTTTGTAACTCTTGCAGCAGCTCTGTAGTATACGGGTGCTCAGCACCGCCAGTTCTCGGGGTCGGAAGCCTAAGGCGGCGAGATCCCTCGCCGACGCTGGAGACCATACGCCCCTCCAGTTCAACGTCGCGATGGACACAGTCACCTCCTCAACGTCACGGTGCAGGTTGGAGATGGCACGCCGGATGGACGGCGTGTCATAGTAGGCCGCCTTCTGGGAGTGACACAAGTCGAGCCGCAGATGGTCTCCGACTATCTGGGCGTCGACCACGCGGGCGATGCCATCTTTGACCGCCACCACGTCAGGCTTGCGGATGCCCTCAGGTGTTCGGAGGTGGGGCTCCACGGAGACGTTGAAGCCCCTCTGCGCGAGTCCACGGGCGAGATAACGCACAACCGCGTCATGGCGCTTGACCGGGACCCGTGCGTCCTAAAGCAAGCCTGAAGAACGTGGTTGGCGGTCTCCACGGCCTGGCACCCCGCGCGGCATCTGGTGTCCGCCTCCCGCCCGCGACTGCGCCGTGCCTTCGTGGGGAAGGCGTTGATGCGGGCGCGGAGGGCGTCATAGTTACTCCTGCAAGTTACTCCCCGTTTTAACACAGTCAAATCTTCAAGCTTTCTCGGCCAGTTCACCACAAGCGATACGCCTTTATTTGTCGACCTTGAGACATTCACAGTTGTTTCTGCTAGGTGCTCCTCGAGTTTGCCGATTTATTCCGCCTAGTGGCGAGGCATTTGGCTACCATAAGAAAGTCACAGTTACTCCTACCAATTGCTCCCCGTCTTACCATAGACGCATCTTCAAGCATTATCTGGCCATTTCACCAGAAGTGATACGTTTTTATTTGTCGAACTTAAGACTTTCACATTTATTTCTGCCAGGTGCTCCTCGAGTTTGCCCATGTATTTCGCCTGGTGACGATATTTTGGCTACCTTAAGAGAGTCCTAGTTGCTCCTGCCAGTTGCTCCCCGTTTTCACACAGTGAAATCTTCAAACTTCCTCGGGCCAGTTCACCACAAGCAATACGCCTTTATTTGTCGACCTTAAGACTTTCACAGTTTTTTCTGATAGGTGCTCCTCGAGTTTGCCGATTTATTCGTCCTGGTGACGGGGCATTTGGCTACGTTAAGAGAGTCATAGTTACTCCTACTAATTGCTCTTCGTTTTACCATAGTCGCATCTTCAAGCTTTATCTGGCCAGTTCACCAGAAGTGATACGCCATTATTTGTCTACCTTAAGACTTTAACATTTATATCTCCCAGGTGCTCCTCGAGTTTTCCTATGTATTTGGCCTGGTAACGAGCATTTGGCTACATTAAGAGTGTCATAGTTGCTCCTGCCAGATGCTCCCTGTTTTATCACAGTCCCGTTTTCAAGCTTTCTCTGGCCTGTTCACCAGAAGTGATACACTGTTATTTGTCGGCCTTAAGACTTTCACAGTTACTCCTGCCAGGTGCTCCTCGAGTTTGCCGATTTATTCCGTTGGTTACGAGGCATTTGGCTACCTTAAGAGAGTCATAGTTATTCCTGCAAGTTGCTCCCCGTTATAACACAGTCAAATCTTCAAGCTTTCTCGGGCCAGTACTCCACAATCGATAGGCCTTTATTTGTCGACCTTAAGACTTTCCCAGTTATTTCTGCTATTTGCTCCTCGAGTTTGCCGATTTATTCCGCCTAATGGCGACGCATTTGGCTACCTTAAGAGAGTCACAGTTACTCCTACCAATTGCTCCCCGTTTTACCATAGTCGCATCTTCAAGCATTATCTGGCCATTTCACCAGAAGTGATACGTTTTTATTTGTCCAACTTAAGACTTTCACATTTATTTCTGCCTGGTGCTCCTCGAGTTTTCCTATGTATTTCGCCTGGTGACGAGCATTTGGCTACCTTAAGAGTGTCATAGTTACTCCTCCCAGTTGCTCCGTGTTTTATCACAGTCACGTCTTCAAGCTCTCTGGCCAGTTCACCAGAAGTGATACACCATTATTTGTCGACTTTAAGACCTTCACAGTTACTCCTGCCAGGTGCTCCTCGGGTTTGCCAATTTATTCCGTTGGTGACAAGGCATTTTTCTACCTTACGAGAGTCATTGTTACTCATACCATTTGCTCCCCGTTTTACCATAGTCACATATTCAAGCTTTTTCTGGTCAGTTCATCAGAAGCGATACGCCATTATTTGTCGACCTTAAGACTGTCACAGTTATATCTGCCAGGTGCTCCTCGATTTATCCGATGTTTTTAGCTGGGCGACGAGCATTGGCACCCTTAAGACAGTCATAGTTACTCCTGCAAGTTGCTCCCCGTTTTAACACAGTCAAATCTTCAAGCTTTCTCGGACCAGTTCACCACAAGCGATACGCCTTTATTTGTCGACCTTAAGACGTTCACAATTATATCTGCTAGGTGCTCCTCGAGTTTGCCGATTTATTCCGCCTAGTGACGAGGCATTTGGCTACCTTAAGAGAGTCATAGTTACTCCTACGAATTGCTCCCCATTTTACAATAGTCGCATCTTCAAACTTTATCTGGCCAGTTCACCAGAAGTGATACGCCATTACTTGTCGAACTTAAGACTTTCCCAGTTATTTCTGTCAGGTGCTCCTCCAGTTTCCGATGTATTTCGCCTGGTGACGAACATTTGGCTACATTAAGAGTGTCATAGTTGCTCCTGCCAGATGCTCCCTGTTTTATCACAGTCCCGTTTTCAAGTTTTCTCTGGCCTTTTCACCAGAAGTGATACACTGTTATTTGTCGACCTTAAGACTTTCACAGTTACTCCTGCCAGGTGCTCCTCGAGTTTGCCGATTTATTCCGTTGGTTACGAGGCATTTGGCTATTGACTAGCCGTGTTTATTCAATTAAATTGAATAATACATATATGTACATGGTGTGGCAGATGTTTTTCGCCAATGTCCACCACCGGGGTGGGGACTTACAGGGCGACACCACAAAAGAATTTTAAAACTAAAGTACACATATATATTGGAAGAAAACACAAATTTAAAGATAGAAAGAAAGCAAGAACAAAGACGGAGTATTCCTCCTGTGGATAGGCCCCAGGAGTCAAGGCGAAGAAAATATCCAGCAGCCTAGCCGACGCCGACACGTTGCATCGGACTAGGAGCCGTCATACGCTCGACGATTTTGTAACTCTTGCAGCAGCTCTGTAGTATACGGGTGCTCAGCACCGCCAGTTCTCGGGGTCGGAAGCCTAAGGCGGCGAGATCCCTCGCCGACGCTGGAGACCATACGCCCCTCCAGTTCAACGTCGCGGTGGACACAGTCACCTCCTCAACGTCACGGTGCAGGTTGGAGATGACACGCCGGATGGACGGCGTGTCATAGTAGGCTGCCTTCTGGGAGTGACACCAGTCGAGCCGGAGATGGTCTCCGACTATCTGGGCGTCGACCACGCGGGCGATGCCGTCTTTAACCGCCACCACGTCAGGCTTGCGGATGCCCTCAGGTGTTCGGAGGTGGGGCTCCACGGAGACGTTGAAGCCCCTCTGCGCGAGTCCACGGGCGACATAACGCACAACAGCGTCATGGCGCTTGACCCAGGACCCGTGCGTCCTAAAGCAAGCCTGAAGTACGTGGTTGGCGGTCTCCACGGCCTGGCACCCCGGGCGGCATCTGGTGTCCGCCTCCCGCCCGCGACTGCGCCGTGCCTTCGTGGGGAAGGCGTTGATGCGGGCGCGGAGGGCGTCGATGTATTCACGCCCAGATAGCAGGCGACTGGTGTCGGCGACCCACTGATGTTGGCCACTGACGGCGGCAGAGGATGACAGCGCCGCACCGTCAATGGCGATGTGTAGGCGCGCCGCCCACATTTCCCCAACCTGCGCTGACGACTTGAGGAGGTGGCCCTCCCACGTTAAGTGGCGCTCCAGCACCTCGATCTCACGCTGCACCTCATCCAGGCCTGCACCGTCGCAGGCTGGCCCTATCTTCTTCAGCGCCAGGAGACGGGACCGACGGAGCGTTGGGCCCATCCATCGGCAAGATGGAATGCCAAGGCCCCCCTGGGCAATAGGAGCGTGGAAGTATCCCAGGGGGGTGTCCGCCGGAAGGCGGAACCATCTCCTGACGGCGGCCCGGATGGTGATGTCGGCCGACTTCAAGGCACCCACCCGGGTGCGGCTGAGGGCCAGCCCATGGTACAGGCCAGGGAGAAGCACGTTGGTGAGAGCGTGGAGGCGCTGTTGCGGCTTCAGCGGAGCTCGGGAGATGACGTCAAGCTGCTCCACCAGGTGGCGATGTGGATTGAAGACACAGCGACCCGCCGTGGAGAACTGCAGCCCCAGGTACCGGAAGGTTTCACCCACACGCAGGGCAGGCATGGTGGTATTGCCTGCTGTGAAGGTGACATTGCTGTCCACCTTCACCTTCTTCTCGCGCCCTGACGCGACTAAGGCGAGGGTGAAACACTTCCGGGCGTTGATCTGCAGCCCCAGGTGGGCGAGGGCTGTGGTAGCTGCATCGATGAGGGACTGCAGGCCCCTCGGGGTCGCAGCAAACAGCAAGACGTCATCTGCAAAGGCCGCAGCGTTGACTCTGCGACCGAGTATCCGAGCTCCGATGTGGGAGGGCAGTTGGCCTAAAACGTAGTCCACCGCAAAGTTGAACAGGAGGGGGGAGAGGGGATCGCCCTGGCGAACGCCCCGTGCTGGCTGCACAGACACGCCCACGCCGGCGCCGTCCGCTATCACTGTCGTGCTGCCCTCGTAGCACCGCTCGACATACTCGACAAAGCAATCCGGCAGACCATGCGCCTTCAGCACGGGGCGAAGGGCAGCATGATCTACCGAATCGAATGCCTTAGATACGTCGATCGATGCCACAAAGACAGAGCGGCAGGAGCGAACTGCGTCGGTGAGAGCAGTGTCCAAGATGAAAGTGTTTTCCAACATCCCATCCCGAGGGATGAATGCCCGCTGACGTTCGTCCACAGCACATGCGCGCATCAGGCGTGACGCGAGAACCTTGTGAAAGGTCCGCGCCAGCACCGAGCAAACCGTAATGGGGCGAAAGTCTCCCGTTTTCGGGAGAAGGGACGTCCGCGCGCGAAGCAGGCGTTCCGGAAGGGCGCGGGCCAGAAGGAAGAGATTCATCACTTTCACCAGGACTTCGTGCGGCAGGCGCCGCAACTCCGCTGGGGTAAGGCCGTCCGGCCCGGCCGCTGATCCCCTGGGCGGCAACGCGGCGGCGACCTCCTCATGTGTGACCGGCCCCCATAGGCGCTCGAGAGCGACAGGCTCCGAGTGCGGGAGGAGGCGGTCACGAATGAAGCCCGCGGTGGAGATGGGCTTCTTTTGGTGAAGAGGTCCGCCCAGAAGTCCAGCAGACCAGGGATGTCAGGTGGCGGCTGCAGCAGGGTGCCATCCAAGAGGCCGCGCACGCAACGTGCACGCGACCTTCGGAAGGCATCCTACGTTCTCGCATATTCCCAGCGGCGCCGCTTGCGCTTCTGCGTCGGCGGCGTAGCGGGCGGCCGCTTAGATGGTTGGCACGGCCGCTGTGTCCTGGTGATCGATCTCTCCCCTCTGGACCCGACCGACGCAAGGGCATCCGGGAGCATGCCCAGGATGACATCGGGCGGCGTGCCCCGCCCTAGATCAATGACTCGATCCAGGGCAGAGAAACGCTGGGCGGAAGCAGGTAGCCCCGCCAGATGCTCCCAGATGGCGGCGTCAGTCGGCCCCTCCGGCGGCGGCCCGGTGGTGTCGGCCGCGAAGTCCTCGGCTGCGTCGACGGGCGGCGCAGCGGCCTCGCCCGCGTCAGGCAGCGAGCTCGCCGCTCCCCGGCGGGACGCCGTCTCTTCCCCCCGACCAATCTCAAGCGCCTCCATGAATTGGCGGACAAGCTGCTTGTGGGCAGCTTTCCGCCTTTGGCACTTGATTGCCTCGAGCGTTCGGTCGGGGAACATCCTGATCATTTCTTGATTGACAAAGAAGAACCGGGCGTCCCTCTCAAGGAACAGTTCGGCCTCTGCCTTGGCGAGCGACAGGACTTCTTCCTCCGTCCACCTCGCGCGATGCCTCTCCGTGACGATCTCCGCGTTGGCGGCCGCAAGATGTTGGCGGCGGCGATGGACCCCGAGACCGTTCTTGGTGGTGAAGCTACGGTGACACTCACTACAGGCGTAGACAGCTGCAACAGTTACAAAATCTTCGGCACGGCCGGTTGGCCGGCTAGGTGCTGGGGAAGCTGGGGTGGCACCTTCAGTGGAAGGGCCACCACTTTTGTTTACTTGTGTGCTGCCCCCAACTTAAAAGGGATAATGCGAGGGGGGGCTGGTAACCCCCCCAAGCCCCTGGTGCGGTCTTCCACTCTGCGAAAATCAGCGGGCTCACGAGAAGGGTAGAAGACCGCAGGAGAGGAGAGGCTAAGAGGGCTAGGCCCATGTATTGCGCATCACTCTCCCTGTAACTACAGCCCAAGGAAGGCACCTCGCAGCAGCAGCACGACTACATCAAGACCGCACTTCGAAAAGCCAAGTCCGGATGCAGCCACGCCGCCGCCACTTGGCCACCTTAAGAGAGTCATAGTTACTCCTGCAAGTTGCTCCCCGTTATAACACAGTCAAATCTTCAAGCTTTCTCGGGCCAGTACTCCACAAGCGATAGGCCTTTATTTGTCGACCTTGAGACATTCACAGTTACTTCTGCTAGGTGCACCTCGAGTTTGCCGATTTATTCCGCCTAGTGGCGAGGCATTTGGCTACCTTAAGAGAGTCACAGTTACTCCTACCAATTGCTCCCCGTTTTACCAAAGTCGCATCTTCAAGCATTATCTGGCCATTTCACCAGAAGTGATACATTTTTATTTGTCGAACTTAAGACTTTCACATTTATTTCTGCCTGGTGCTCCTCGAGTTTTCCTATGTATTTCGCCTGGTGACGAGCATTTGGCTACCTTAAGAGTGTCATAGTTACTCCTGCCAGTTGCTCCGTGTTTTATCACAGTCACGTCTTCAAGCTCTCTGGCCACTTCACCAGAAGTGATACACCATTATTTGTCGACTTTAAGACCTTCACAGTTACTCCTGCCAGGTGCTCCTCGGGTTTGCCAATTTATTCCGTTGGTGACAAGGCATTTTTCTACCTTAAGAGAGTCATTGTTACTCATACCATTTGCTCCCCGTTATACCATAGTCACATATTCAAGCTTTTTCTGGTGGTTCATCAGAAGCGATACGCCATCATTTGTCGACCTTAAGACTGTCACAGTTATATCTGCCAGGTGCTCCTCGAGTTTTCCGATGTTTCTCGCCGGGCGACGAGCATTGGCAACCTTAAGAGAGTCATAGCTACTCCTGCAAGTTGCTTCCCGTTTTAGTACAGTCAAATTTTCAAGCTTTGTCGGGCCAGTTAACCACAAGCGATACGCCTTTATTTGTCGACCTTAAGACTTTCACAGTTATTTCTGCTATTTGCTCCTCGAGTTTGCCGATTTATTCCGCCTGGTGACAAGGCATTTGGCAACCTTAAAAAGAGAGTCATAGTTACTCCTACCAATTGCTCCCCGTCTTACCATAGACGCATCTTCAAGCATTATCTGACCATTTCACAGGAAGTGATATGTTTTTATTTGTCGAACTTAAGACTTTCACATTTATTTCTGCCAGGTGCTCCTCGAGATTTCCTATGTATTTCGCCTGGTGACGAGCATTTGGCTACCTTAAGAGTGTCATAGTTACTCCTGCCAGTTGCTCCGTGTTTTATCACAGTCACGTCTTCAAGCTCTCTGGCCAGTTCACCAGAAGTGATACGCCATTATTTGTCGACCTTAAGACTTTCACATTTATATCTGCCAGGTGCTCCTCGAGTTTTCCTATGTATTTGGCCTGGTAAATAGCATTTGGCTTCATTAAGAGTGTCATCGTTACTCCAGACAGTTGCTCCCTGTTTTATCACAGTCACGTCTTCAGGCTTTCTCTGGCCAGTTCACCAGAAGTGATACACTGTTATTTGTCGACCTTAAGACTTTCACAGTTACTCCTGCCAGGTGCTCCTCGAGTTTGCCGATTTATTCCGTTGATGACGAGTCATTTGGCTGCCTTAAGAGAGTCATAGTTACTCATACCATTTGCTCCCCGTTTTACCATAGTCGCATATTCAAGCTTACTCTGGTCAGTTCATCAGAAGCGATACGCCCTTATTTTGGCGACCTTAAGACATTCACAGTTATTTCTGCCAGGTGCTCCTCGAGTTATCCGATGTTTTTTGCTGGGCGACGGGCATTGGCAACCTTAAGACAGTCATAGTTACTCCTGCAAGTTGCTCCCCGTTTTAACACAGTCAAATCTTCAAGCTTTCTCGGTCCAGTTCACCACAAGCGATACGCCTTTATTTGTCGACCTTAAGTCGTTCACAATTATTTCTCATAGGTGCTCCTCGAGTTTGCCGATTTATTCCGCCTAGTGACGAGGCATTTGGCTACCTTAAGAGAATCATAGTTACTCCTACCAATTGCTCCCCGTTTTACCATAGTCGCATCTTCAAGCATTGTCTGGCCATTTCACCAGAAGTGATACGCCTTAATTTTTGAACTTAAGACTTTCACATTTATTTCTGCCAGGCGCTCCTCGAGTTTTCCGATGTATTTCGCCTGGTGACGAGCATTTGCTACCTTAAGAGTGTCATAGTTACTCCTGCAAGTTGCTCCCTGTTTTATCACAGTCACGTCTTCAAGCTTTCTCTGGCCAGTTCAGCAGAAGTGATACACAATTATTTCTCGACATTAAGACTTTCACAGCTATTTCTGCCAGGTGCTCCTCGAGTTTGTTGATGTTTCGCCTGGTCACGAGCATTTGGCAACCTTAAGAAAATCATATTTACTCCTGCAAGTTGCTCCCCGTTTTAACATATTCACATTAGTTACCTATTTCCTGCAGCCGTTCACTGAAATGACTATAACTCAGTAACTATTAGAGGTAGATAGTTGCGGTGTTCACTACTGTAATCCAGAGAAAATGGTGGTCTATACAGACTCTATTTCTAATAATTTGTGTTAATTTTTAGTCGTTCGCCTATTTGTCAAGTATCGCGTATGTTGGGAGGTTTTTTTCCAAGCAGTAAATGTAAAGTGATGAACCTATGGGGACATCATTGCCATGTATAATTTCATTACCTTTCCAATGCTACTAACCGCAACTTCGTATCTATAATAGAAGTTCATTTATAAGCGTTTAAACAATGGGGGGTATTTGAAAAATACGTCGGAGACGATTAGTTACCTATTTCATGCAGCCATTCACTTAAATGACTATAACTCAGTAACTAATAGACGTATATAGTTGCGGTTTTCACTATTGTAATCTAGACAAAATTGTGGTCTATGCAGTCTCTATTTCTAATAATTTGTGTTAATTTTTAAACGTTCGCAAGTATGTCAATTATCCCGTATGACAAATATTGCGCGTGTTCGGAGCTTCTTTATTTCGCAAAAAAAAGCAACTTTCGCAAACATCTACTTTTATATATCAAATGAAGCGCAATTTTATGCTCTGTCGGTTGCTGCTAATATTTAGTTCCATCATCCTCCACTTTACCACTTTCAATTCTATCATTATTGTCAGTAGTTTGGACTTCAGTTACTTTATACTTATTGTATACAAAAGGTATGGCCAGCGGATTCAAATTACTGCTACCCGTTCTGCATATGCCAGCCCCTTCACAGACGGGGTCTAGTTTCCCGTGCGCTGTGATTCTGCTTCTTTTCTACCTCGATCCCCAACCTGATATCTCTCCTGGAAATCATTGTCATCATGAATTGGTGATCGCGATCTGTAAGTGTGCCCCTGATAATTATCATTAGCATTATCATTAACATTAACATTCTGACCTCTCTCACCAGTATTCTGAGGCCTAAAATTACGGTTTGTTTGGTCCTCTTCCTGCATAAGCTTCTCCACCCTTTCCAAATAGCTAATAAACTTATCAACATTGTCCCTAGGAGCAGCAACTATTTTATTTCTCCAGTTTAGAGGCAACTTCCCTTCTAAACCCATAATTATCTGCTCAGGTTCTAATTTTTTCGTCAAATGTGACAAATTAGTCACCCATCTTAGAGCAAATATTTTAATATTCTCTTTCCTGGGATTAAACTTTTCCCCTGCCCAGAAACTATTTTCAAGTTCTATCTGCTATTGCTTGCTCCAATATTCCTTGAAAAACGCTTCTTTAAACTGCTCTAACGTCTCATATTGTTCCGATACAGTCGTTCCCCATATCCTAGCCTCACCCAAAACCAATCTAGGTCGGTCATTCCACAAACTAGGCAAAACATTTTCAAAATCGTTCCAGAACTCTTTTGGATGAACATTTGCTGCTGGATCAAAACGAAGAAACTGTCCGTTTGTAATATAAGACACATCAGCAGTTTCTGTCACCATACTACTGTTCACACCGTTAAGTGTGTGAGGAAAATGCAGTTGGATACTATGACCATGTAATATAATATTAATAAACTTGATAGTTGCATAACGATTTAAAGGCTTTATTGCTTCTGATCTGTGAATATTATACAAGAGAAATGATACAATACACACACAAATGCATTAGACAGGACTGTATATGACCCATTGAAAAAATTTTATAACAGAGCCTGTGACAATTACATGGTGGTGAATTCAGGTAGAACTCTTACAATACATGATATTGCAAAGGTGTACCCAGTAGCATTTGCTTCAAAGAATAATGTTTTTCTCTTCCATTGTACTGGTATATGCCCATTCAATCCTGATATTTGAACAAACCATATAAATTAATGTAGACACAAGATGATTTAGGTTTCCTGACTGACATGAAATAACCGAAAATTATTATGATTAATGGAAAATCTCATACAGAGATGTGAACAAATATTAACAAAGAGGTAGAGGGGTTGCCTAGTACTTACCTGAGATCAGTACAGCCAATAGATATAAAAAACAGAAAATTTACATAATCCTAGCTTTTGGAACCTTGTTCGTTGATCAGGGAAGAGAGAGGGGAGAAAGGGAAATAGCCAAAGACGATGTGGTTTCTCACAACCTAGGTTATGAAGCAGCTGGAGAAAGGTATACTGAGAGGGTGGAAAGTATGAACGCAGGGGTGTGAAAAAGAGACCACAGTAGGATGCCATGGATATTCCATAAGTACTGTGCCAGCTTCAAACCAAAAAGGATGCTTACCCAGGAAAGAGGTATATAGACATGAATAATAGAAAGATAAATGAGATGAATAATAGAAAGATAAACACCACTATGTGGGATGAAAAGTAAATAAATAAACAAATGGGTGAATGATGACAGCAGACTGAAGAGTAAAGTAATTGGTTAACATAGGTTCAGTCCAGGGGGATGGTGGGATGAAAAGATGTGTTGGAGTTCCCGCAGTTCGTCTGTGCCGTTCATGTGCTCAGGCAGCAATTGTCATTCCAATGTACTGTGGTCTCTTTTTCACACCCCTGTATTCATCCTTCCCACCCTCTCTGTATACCTTTCTCCAGCTCCTTCATAACCTAGGTTGTGAGAAACCACATCCTCTTTTGTTACTTCCCTTTCTCCCCTCTCTCTTCCCTGACGAAGGAACAAGGTTCCAAAAGCTAGGATTATGTAAATTTTCTGTTTTTTGTATCTATTGGCTGTACTGATCTCAGGTAAGTACTGTCGCTCTACCTCTTTCCAAAAATATTATCAAATTTCATCTAGTATTAATAATAATTTTTATGTTTTCTTCAAACATCTGGATTAAACAGCCAAATACTATTACAATGGAAGCCAGAAACTATATTCTTTGAGGTAAATGCTAATGGATATGCCTTTGCAATATTATGAATTGTTATAGTTCTTCCTGGATTCATACACTGGATTTGAGTCGTGGTCGTCCATCTTCCTGTGTTTGTTGTTGAATCTCAATCAGCATTCTTCCACTAATAAAGGTGTTGAAAGCATCTATGGCTTGTTTATGTGTAAGTCCACATAGTAGTTTTCTGTTAATACTAATGATTTTGTCATTTTTCTTTATGTACCCAGAGGCTGCAGCTAGTCCGTGAGGATCTAGAGCCTTAACAAAGAATTCCGGACCTCTTGGGGAATCACTGCCACCTACAGTGGACAACCCAATCTTCTGGCCCTCCTGCTTCATTATGATTACAGTCTGAGGGGTACCCCGCGTGTAGGAGCGAGTCTTCTTCTCCCCATCTTTTGCAGGGTCACCCTCTGGGCTTGTTGATGCTGCAAGGGACCTTGTACTCCTATCAGAGAGAGAAAAAATAAATTTTATTAAATTGTTTTTCATGGACAAGCTAATAAATTACAGGACATAATTGTGGTAGTGATTGAAACAATTAATAATTATTGTGGAATACCCTTCTTTGACAATTTATGAGAAATTTTGCTAGATATTTCAAATCTGCCTGCATTATTACTTAAAGATTATTATTCTGGTAGTCAATAAATATTAGCATAAAAATGGATTCAATAATTGAGACAGAATTTGTAATTAATATACAATGTTTTCGAGACTACATATTTCAGCTTTTCAGCTTTTGTGTAGCATGTTCATTTTGAAAAACCTTGATGTAATTAAGTTATTATGTAAAAAAGAAATGTGTAATAATATCAGGTCATGATTTTGAAGAAATTAACTGTAACTGATGAAATTCATTCAGTTAACAACGTCAAAAATACAGTAATTGATATGACAGTTTTGCTGAAGGTGAAGAAGCAACCACTAAGTCACCTGTGCATTAATTGTGTTTGTACAAAGTTTTGGTCAATGTTTCATTTCAAGCAGTTAGCAGTTCCATATCATGGTTACAGATCTTCCTGAATTCATCACTGTGTAATTGTCTCAGGCACTGTAATAAAATTTTTTGAAGGATCCTGTCCAATGGCTGGAACTTATGACTGCAGTATGGTGGAAATGCCAGAGTTGTAACATTATTTGCTTTTGCCAGATCAATGGTTTAAACACTTACAAACAAGCAATACTGGAAAGAAGTACCAGCTTACCAAAAGCGCAAGTTTGGAAAGTGTGGTGCTTCATTAGTATTGCGAGAACTGCAATGCAATTATGAATACTACAACTTGACACGTGTGTGAAAGGGCAGGCTATGATAAAAAGAAATTTCAAAGGCCTCCTTGTACGTTTCTGTTGATTGGGTGTCACTAGATTTGGACATAGTGGGGACAGGCAGTCACATGGTGTCACTGACAAAACAGAGATTACAAAATTTGAGGTAGGCGATTCCTTGCAGGTAAAATGCTCAGTAATGTATGTGAATCTGTGTGTTAGTGTGACAATGTGTACTGTATAATAACCCTTTACAACTTTAAACTCAGATAATATGAAAACTTTGTAATGATAGCATGACTTCCTTATTTCATAATTCATAAAAAGCTCTATAATGATGTAAATATTTAATCTTGTGAACACAAAAAGTAAAAAGACAATGATTGTCACATTAGAATGTCTCAATATATCAAGTTAATCACTGCACAAATTCTAAATTAAAGACTTCCTCAGCTGGCTGCCAAGTAAATAACAAATGTGTAATATCAGTTCATGATTTTGAAGAAATTAATTGTCAGAAGAAATAGTAATTGTTGACAGAATATAAATATCCCAGTTTTGCCAAGCATGAAGATTCTGCCACCGCCACTGTCACTTTGTGCTTGTGCAAAGTTTTTATCAATTAATCCAAAGAAGTTTAACCAGAAATCAATGTTTCACTTCAAGTAGTTCGCAGTTCCATATCACACATTGTTATAGTTCTTTTTCATCACCATGTAAATGTCACAGGTGCTGTTATAAAATTAATGGATCATATATAGATTTGCGACTACTAGGGACAGGCAGACTCATGGTGGCACTGAGAACACAGAGATTACAAAATTTGAGATATAATGCAGGCTATGATAAAAAGAAATTTCAATGGCCTCCTTGTACCTTTCTGTGGACCTAGTGGGGACAGGCTGCAGCCTTATACCGCTTTCGGGGCTGGAATCCTGCTCTCTGTACCCAGCTGTCCTCATCCTGCAGAAAACATAGTACATCACCACCGCCATAATACACACAACTGCCACCTGCAACAAAAACATCAACTGTGACAGAAAAGTGATCCACAGGTACCAGTCGGTTGTCAGTTTGCATGCAGTAGATACATGTTACTTTTAATTTATTTATTTATTTGTTCCGTAGGACCAAATTAAGGACCAATTGTCCATGCTCATGGAACGAGTCAGTACATGAAATTACAACACAAAAGGAGAAACAGATAAAATGAAACAAAAGAAACAACTCAGGTGATTAATCGTAACTTTAAAATATACAAAATCAACAATGTACCACTGGAATTAGCACTGGAATTTTTTAGCTCTTCCAGGAGTTCCTCAACAGAATAGAAGGAATGAGCCATGAGGAAACTCTTCAGTTTAGACTTAAAAGTGATTGGGCTACTGCTAAGATTTCTGAGTTCTTGTGGTAGCTTATTGAATATGGATGCAGCAGAAAACTGCACTCCTTTCTGCACAAGTGTTAAGGAGGTGCATTCCAGATGCAGATTTGATTATTAACCGAGTTAAAGAGGAAACAAGAAAACTAAGTACTTAAATTCTGTTACTGCAATAAGACGATGTTAAAAAACTAACTACAGCAATCAGAAATTTTAATATACAAGGGAAGTAACTAATATTATTAACAGTATTAATCAAATTTCACCAGGAAACACCAAGAACCCCAGTTGAAGACCACTAAAATTCCAGCTCTGCAAGCTGTATCTCGTGCAGTACTTACGGAGACTCCAAATATGATGGTTTTGTTGAACACAGCCGGCAGATCATTTTGCCCCTTTACCACCTGCACACACAGACCACACCCTTTGCGATCTCTCCTCAGCTAGACTCACTTGGTGGGCCTGGCGTAAAAACTGTTTATAAATCAATGGTACTCTAACTATGATGTAGGTATTGTTGCCAGGTGTAGCCAGTGTAATGAATAGCATCACCACCAGCTAACAGTGGCTGCATCAATGGCGATGTGATACATCCTTCATCAGTGTCACAGCCACCTATAGCTGGGAGCAATGTGTTCTCAGCTATACTCAATTAAACTAACTGAATATCATTCACCCACCAACACAGACCACTTCCTTCCTTAACAACTGTTACATGAGTCATACCAAACAATGCAGGAAGATTCTTAACTCAAATGTTATTTATAAAACAATTTGAACATTGATCATACTCTAACTGTGCTGCTGGTGTTGTTATGCAATATTTTCTGAGGTGGTGTTTTTGATCTTAGGCTTTATTACATTTGAAAGAATATAAAACTTGTTACTGAAACATGAAATGATCAATACGCTTAGGTGCACAAACTTCAACAAATATTTATAAAAACATTTATAACATTGATTTACTGTGATCTTATTACTGCACAGAATTTCTACAGAAGTCAGATTGCATGCAATATTCATATTAGTTGATATTAATAGCAACATATACACATCAATCAGTTCTACTAAAAAATTACATGTGATGGCAAAGTCAACCTTTGGAGTAGTCATCCTGTGAGGCTCAACAGTGGAAGGTGAGAATGGCTGCTGGATCATCTGTACACACACAGACTATTTCTTTGGCTGTAACTCCTGAGCTAGACTCACTTAAACAAATTACAGTACAATACACTAAACACAGACACACTTCTTTGACAGTGGGGTTTGGTGTGAATGGAGATGGGAATGGAAAAGCCATCAAACAATAAACACGGGATGTATTCCATAAGAAGTTAGTGGGTATGGTCTTGATTCTGGACCGTGACAGACCTTCTTAAAGAAGGCCACAGTTTGCACTAAATTATAGAGCAATCCATCAGAAGATGCCCCAATGTTAGCACTGAATAGGGGATTGTGGAGATATTTTATAATGACTAGGGTATGAAGATTAGCATCTCCAAAATGAAAGTAATGACTATGAGAAAGAGATTTAAATGCATTGGGTACCATATAAGTGGAATTAAGTTTGATTTCCTCACAGGAATGCAACATAGAGAAAGAACTGGAAGCAAGGCAAAGAAAAACTGGTAAATGAACTCCATAGATGTAAGAGTAATGGTGAACTTGCTTAGATGGAGGGGGTCATGTTACACGCCTGGGAGAAGCAAGGTTACCCAAGAGACTCATGGGTTCAGTAGTAGAGGGTAGGAGGAATTGGGGTAGACCAAGCAAAAGGTACCTTTATTCGGTTAAGGATGATTTTAAACTTTACATCAGAAGATACATCAATGTTAGCACTGAATAGGGGATTGTGTATATATTTTATAAGGAGGACTATGCTCCAGACTGAACACTGAAAGGCATAATCAGTCTTAAATGTTTATTATTATAATTGAAATGCGAATGTGAAAGGCTACATACAGAAAACATGGGATGTATTCCATAGGAAGATGGTGAGTCTGGTATTCATTCTGTTGCATGATCGACCTCGGTAAAGATGTGTTGTAAATTTCATATTGAGAAATTATGTTTACATTAGATGTGCTTTTGGCACAAAGTTATCCATAGTGAGGAGTTCCCTAGGATGTGGAACATGTCAGAAAAACAAGAAAAACATTATTTTCAAAATAAGGACAGGTATGTTAATTTACCTTCAACAAATTCCAAATTATATTCTTCTTGAGAATGTGGAATCGGTCAGAAAGAGAATGTTAGGGTTATTTACATTTGAAAGGATATAAAACTTGTTACAAAATTATGAAATGTTCAATGCACATGATTGTTCTTAAGCTATTACAGCCAAGCACCACCAAATATTAAATAAATAAATAAATAAATAAATAAACAAATAAAAAGATAGAAAGAAAAGAAATTCAAAAATTATAAAAATCTTAATAACAGAGATCACAATTACTGCACAGAGTTTGTACAGAAGTCAGATTGCATGCAATATTCAAATTAGTTGACAATAATAGCAACATTTACACATCAATCAGTTCTACTAAAAAATTACTTTTGATGGCAATGTCTACCTTTGGAGTAGTCATCCTGTGAGGCTCAACAGTGGAAGGTGGATCTGGCTGCTGGATCATCTGTACACACAGAGACTATTTCTTTGGCTATAACTCCTCAGGTAGACTCACTTAAACAAATTACAGTACAACAAACTAGACACAGAAACACTTCTTTGACAGTGGGGTTTGGTGTGAATGGAGATGGGAATGGAAAAGCCAACAAACGATAAACATGTGATGCATTCCATGGGTGGTTAGTGGGTCTGGTCTTGATTCTGGACCATGACAGACCTTCTTAAGGGAGGCCGCAGTTTAGACTAAGTTATAGAGCGATCCATCAGAAGATACACCAATGTTAGCACTGAATTGGGGATTGTGGAGATATTTTATAAGGACTAGGGTATGAAAATAGGCATCTACAAAATGAAAGTAATGACTATGGGAAAGAGATTTAAATGCATTGAGTGCCATATAAGAGGAATTCAGTTTCATTTCCTCACAGGATGGCAACATAGAGGAAGAACTGGTAGCAAGGCAAAGAAAAACTGGGAAAGGTACTCCATAGATGTAACAGTAATTGTAAACAGGCTTTGATGGTGGGGGTCATGTTACACGCACAGGAGAAGTAAGGTTACCCAAGAGACTCATGCATTTAGCAATAGATGGTAGGAGGAGTTGGGGTAGACCAAGGAGAAGGTAGTTTTATTCGGTTAAGGACGTTTTTAGGTTTTACATCAGAAGATACACCAATGTTATCACTGAATAAGGGATTGTGTATATATTTTATAAGGGGGTCTATGCTCCAGACTGAACACTGAAAGGCATAATCAGTCTTAAATGATTATTATTATTATTAAAATGCGAATGGGAAAGACAACATACAAAAAACATATGATGTATTCATTAGGAAGAGGGTGAGTCTGGTATTGATTCTGTTGCATGACGGACCTCGGTAAAGACGTGCTGCAAATTTTGTATTGAAAAATAATGTTTACGTTATATGTGCTTTTGGCACAAATTTATTCATAGTGAGGAGTTCCTCTAGGATGTGGAAAATGTCAGAAAAACAAGATAAACATTATTTACAAAATAAGGACAGGTACGTTAAATTACCTTCCACAAATTCCAAATGAAATTCTTCTTGTGGATGTGGAATCCGTCAGAAAGAGAATGTTAGGCTTATTTACATTTGAAAGGATATGAAACTTGTTACCACAATATGAAATGTTCAATACACTTACATGCACATGGTTATTCTTAAGCTATTACTGCCAAGCACCACCAAATATTAAAAAAATAAATAAACAAATAAAAAGAAAGAAAAGAAATTCAGAAATTATAAAAATCTTAATAACAGTGATCACAATTACTGCACAGAGTTTGTACATAAGTCAGATTGCATGCAATATTCATATTAGTTGATAATAATAGAAACATTTACACGTCAATCAGTTCTACTAAAAAAATTACTTGTGATGGCAATGTCTACCTTTGGAGTAGACATCCTGTGAGGCTCAACAGTGGAAGGTGGAACTGGCTGCTGGATCATCTGTACACACAGAGACTATTTCTTTGGCTATAACTCCTCAGGTAGACTCACTTAAACAAATTACAGTACAATGCACTAGACACACTTCTGTGACAGTGGCGTTTGGTGTGAATGAGATGGGATTGGAAAAGCCAACAAACAATAAACATGGGATGTATTCCATAGGAAATTAGTGGGTCTGGTCTTGATTCCGGACCATGACAGACCTTCTTAAGGAAGGCCATGGTTTGGACTGAATCCATCATAAGATGCACCAATGTCAGCACTGAATAGTGGGTTGTGGAGATATTTTACAAGGACTAGGGTATGAAGATTAAAATTTCCAAAACAAAAGTAATGAAGGAAGTCAGTACCTAGACTATGTTATCTGTGCACCGTACAAAATACGAAATACCTGCATATTTTACATGTGATGGCAACGTATACCTTTGGAGTAGTCATCCTGTGAGGCTCAACAGTGGAAGGTGGGACTGGCTGCTGGATCATCTGTGCACACACAGACCATTTCTTTGGCTATATCTCCTCAGCTAGAGTCACTTAAACAAATTACAGTACAATTCACTAGACACAGACACACTTCTTTGACAGTGGGGTTTGGTGTGAATGGAGATGGGAATGTAAAAGCCAACAAACAATAAACATTGGATGTATTCCATAGGAAGTTAGTGGGTCTGGTCTTGATTCTGGACCATGACAGAAATTCTTAAGGGAGGCCGCAGTTTAGACTGAATTATTGAGCAATACATCAGAAGATGCACCAATGTTGGCACTGAATAGGGGATTGTGGAGATATTTTATAAGGACTAGGGTATGAAAATTGGCATCTACAAAATGAAAGTAATGGGAAAGGAACTCCATAGATGTAACAGTAATGGTAAACAGGCTTTGATGGTGGGGCCATGTTACAAACATGGGAGAAGCAAGGTTAGCAAAGAGATTCATGGGTTTAGCAGTGGAGGGTTGGAGGAGTTGGGGTGGACCAAGGAGAAGGTACCTTTATTCGGATAAGGATGATTTTAGCCTTTACATCGGAAGATACACCAATGTTAGCACTGAATATGGGATTGTGTAGATATTTTATAAGGGGGTCTATGCTCCAGACTGAACACTGAGTGTCATAATCAGTCTTAAATGATTGTTATTGCTATTAAAATGCGAATTCGAAAGACAACATAAAAAAAAAAACATGGGATGTATTCCATAGGAAGATGGTGAGTCTGGTATTGATTCTGTTGCATGACGGACCTTGGTAAAGACGTGTTGCAGATTTCGTATTGAGAAATAATGTTTACATTAGATGTGCATTTGGCACAAAGTTATTCATAGTGAGGACTTCCTCTAGGGTGTGGAACATGTCAGAAAAACAACAAAAACATTATTTACGAAATAAGGACAGGTATGTTAATTTACCTTACACAAATTCCAAATGAAATTCTTCTTGTGGATGTTGAATCGGTCAGAAAGAGAATGTTAGGCTTATTTACAATTGAAAGGATATAAAACGTGTTACCAAAATATGAAATGTTCAATACACTTACATGTACATGATTATTCTTAAGCTATTACAGCCAAGCACCACCAAATATTAATAAAATAAATAAATAAATAAACAGAAGTCAGATTACATGCAATATTCAAATTAGTTGATATTAATAGCAACACTTACACATCAATCAGTTATACAAAAAATTACTTGTGATGGCAATGTCTACCTTTGGAGTAGTCATCTGCTGAGGCTCAACGGTGGAGGATGAGACTGGCTGCTGGGTCATCTGTACACACACAGACCAATTCTTTGGCAATACCTCCTCAGCTAGCCTCACTTAAACAAATTACAATAGAACATACTAGACACACTTCTTTGACAGTGGCGTTTGGTGTGAATGAGATGGGAATGGAAAAGCCAACAAACAATAGACATGGGAAGTATTCCATAGGAAGTTAGTGGGTCTGGTCTTGATTCTGGACCATGACAGACCTTCTTAAGGGAGGCCATGGTTTGGACTAAATCCATCAGAAGATGCACCAATGTTAGCACTGAATAGTGCATTGTGGAGATATTTTATAAGGACTAAGGTATGAAGATTATCATCTCCAAAAAGGAAAGTAATGAAGGAAGTCAGTACCTAGACTATGCTATCTGTGCACCATGCAAAATACGAAATACCTGCATATTTTTGTTTAATCAGAGGCAGTCAGAGTAATAATTGTGGCAGAGTACTAATTGTGTGAAAGGATATAAAACTTGTTACCAAAATATGAGATGTTCAATACACTTACATGCACATGATTATTTTTAAGGTATTACCACCAAGCACCACCAAATATTTAAAAAAAAATTGAGAGAAATGAAATTCATAAATTATAAAACTTATTTTCAGTGATCACAATTACTGCACAGAGTTTGGACAGAAGTCAGATTGCATGCCATATTCAAATTAGTTTACATTAATAGCAATATATACACATCAATCAGTTCTACTAAAAGATTACATGTGATGGCAATGTCTACCTTTGGAGTAGTCATCCTGTGAGGCTCAACGGTGGAAGGTGGGACTGCCTGCTGGATCATCTGTACACACACAGACCATTTCTTTGGCTATAACTCCTCAGGTAGACTCACTTAAACAAATTACAGTATAATACACTAGACACAGATACACTTCTTTGACAGTGGGGTTTGGTGTGATTGGAGATGGGAATGGAAAAGCCAACAAACAATAGACATGGGATGTATTCCATACGAAGTTAGTGGGTCCGGTCTTGATTCTGGACCATGACAGACCTTCTTAAAGGAGGCCGCTGTTTAGACTAAATTTTAAAGGATTCCATCAGAAGATGAACCAATGTTAGCACTGAATAGGTTATTGTGGAGATATTTTATAAGGACTAGGGTATGAAGATTAGCATCTCCAAAATGAAAGTAATGATTATGGGAAAGAGATTTAAATGCATTGAGTGCCATATAAGAGGAATTAAGTTTCATTTCCTCACAGGATTGCAACATAGAGAAAGAACTAGAAGCAAGGCAAAGAAAAACTGGGAAAGGAACTCCATAGATGTAAGAGTAATGGTGAACAGGCTTTGATGGTAGAAGTCATGTTACACCCATGGGAGAAGCAAGGTTACCCAAGAGACTCATGGGTTCAGCAGTAGAGGGTAGGAGGAGTTGGGGAAGTGGATTGTGGAGATATTTTATAAGGACTAGGGCATGAATATTAGCATCTCCAAAACAAAAGTAATGAAGGATGTTAGTACCTAGACTATGCTATCTGTGCCCTGTGAAAATATGAAATACCTGCATATTTTTGCGTGTTTAAACGGAAGCAGTCACAGTACTAATTGTGGAAGAGTACTAATTGTGTGAAAGGATATAATACTTGTTACCAAAATATGAAATGTTCAATACACTTACATGCACATGATTATTCTTAAGCTATTACAACCACGCACCACCAAATAATTTAAAAAAAAAAAAAAAGAATGAGAGAAATGAAATTCATAAATTATAAAACTTATTTACAGTGATCACAATTACTGCACTGAGTTTGTACAGAAGTCAGATTGCATGCAATATTCAAATTAGTTGATATTAATAGCAATATATACACATCAATCAGTTCTACTAAAAAATTACTTGTGATGGCAATGTCTACCATTGGAGTAGTCATCCTGTGAGGCTCAACAGTGGAAGGTGGAACTGGCTGCTGGGTCATCTGTACACACACAGACCATTTCTTTGGCTATAACTCCTCAGCTTGACTCACTTAAATAAATTACAGTACAATACACTAGACATAGACACACTTCTTTGACAGTGGGGTGTGCTGTGAATGGAGATAGGAATGTAAAAGCCAACAAACAATAAACATGGGATGTATTCCATAGGAAGTTAGTGGGTCTGGTCTTGATTCTGGACCATGACAGACCTTCTTAAGGGAGGCCGCAGTTTGGACTAAATCCATCAGAAGATGCACCAATGTTAGCACTGAATAATTGTCAGAGAGAGTTGCGTTACCTGTTTGTAGGACGTCTCCATGGTTAACAGTATCAGCACCAGGAGAATACTCACAGAGAGCAGGTTCTACAACGATAGCAAAGAGGGAAATTAGTGAGATATAGTCTAAACGTAGCTGTACAAATTATGAAGAAATTATTGTATTTTAAAGTAAGTCAAATTACTTACTGTAGGTGTAGTATTCATGACAGTAATTCAAGAACTGCCAGAGACTTCACAACACGCTGCCAAATATGATGAAGTGTGTTTCTAGCAGAGGCCGGCTGAAAGTACTGCACGCTACTGAGGCAGACAACTCGGTAAACAATGGAGCGTAGCAACAGGAAGCCTGTCTGTCAACAGTACGTCCTGCGGCCACCCGCACTTGCTGCGGTCGCCGCGCGTGCGTTGAGACACTGGACTGAGCGGTACCGTAGCAAACATTGGTGATAACTTTCAATATATGTGGAGTAAGTCTGAAGAGCAATGAAGAGGAGAGTGTCACGTTTTTTCACGAAAATCGTGTCTTGCATAAGGTTCGTTTAAACGTGAATACTGCTAAAACTGTAGCATCTAGGAAGTGGCGGTACAACATAGATTGTAGGCCGCACTTTCAAAACACAGCCCATTGTTCAAAAACTATTGCAGATATGAACATGTGATTTGTGTCACTGGAAAGGTAATGACATTCTACGTCCTAATGACTTAGGGAAGGCTGCAATAGATTACATTTAGTCTTTTGAACTCAACTTCGAACATACGCGACAATTGTGAGACACCTGAAGGCCTAAAAATTACCGAAAATTATTAATACTATATTCTCATTGGACGACAAACATTCGTTGCATGTATTTTATAGCTCCGATGTTGCACATATTGCAAGGGTGAAAAAAGGTCGATTTGCAACATCGTAGTATTTTTAATCCATTTCTGAAGTCAAACATATTTGCAATATTGCGTGTTCAAACGGGTATAGAAAGGATCCACCTTGTCGCAGTAGGCTACGGTTTGCTGGAATCTCTCTTCAGAGAGGCATCTCTGCTCTCTGGGAAGGCGTCTCCTCCTCCGGGGAGCCGTCTGCTCCCTCCGGAGAGGCGTCTCCTCTCTACAGGGAGGTGTCTCCTACCTCCGGAGAGGTGTCACCTCCCTCCCATGTTTATTGTTTGTTGGCTTTTCCATTCCCATCTCATTCACACCAAACGCCACTGTCCAAGAAGTGGGTCTAGTGTATTGTATTGTAATTTGTTTAAGTAAGTCTAGCTAAGGAGGTATTGCCAAAGAATTGGTCTGTGTGTGTACAGAGGACCCAGCAGCCAGTCTCATCCTCCACTGTTGAGCCTCAGAAGATGACTACTCCAAAGGTAGACATTGCCATCACAAGTAATTTTTTAGCAGAACTGATTTATGTGAAAATGTTGCTATTAATATCAACTAATTTGAATATTGCATGCAATCTGACTTCTGTACAAACTCTGTGCAGTAATTGTGATCACTGTTATTAAGATTTTTATAATTTTTCAATTTCTTTTCTTTCTTTCTTTTTATTTGTTTATTTATTTTTTTAATATTTGGTGGTGCTTGGCAGTAATAGCTTAAGAATAACCATGTGCATGTAAGTGTATTGAACATTTCATATTGTAGTAACAAGTTTCATATCCTTTCAAATGTAAATAAGCCTAACATTCTCTTTCTGACGGATTCCACATCCACAAGAAGAATTTCATTTGGACTTTGTAGAAGGTAAATTTACATACCTGTCCTTATTTTGTAAACAATGTTTTTCTTGTTTTTTCTGACATGTTCCACATCCTACAGGAAGTCCTCACTATGAATAACTATGTGCCAAAAGCATATCTAATGTAAACATTATTTCTCAATACGAAATTTGCAACACTTCTTTACCGAGGTCCGTCATGCAACAGAATCAATACCAGACTCACCCTCTTCCTATGGAATACATCCCATGTTTCTTGTATGTTGTCTTTCCCATTCGCATTTCAATAATAATTATAATCATTTGAGACTGATTATGCTTTTCAGTGTTCAGTCTCGAGCATAGTCCCCCTTATAAAATACCTACACAATCCCCTATTCAGTGCTAACATTGATGTAAAACCTAAAATCATCCTTAACCGAATAAAAGTACCTTCTCCTTGGTCTACCCCAACTCCTCCTACCCTCTACTGCTGAACCCATGAGTCTCTTGGGTAACCTTGTTTCTTCCATGCGTGTAACATGACCCCCACCATCTATGACTGTTCACCATTACGCTTACATCTATGGAGTTCCTTTCCAAGTTTTTCGTTGCATTACTTACAGTTCTTTCTCTATGTTGCATTCCTGTGAGGAAATGAAACTTAATTCCGCTTATATGGCACTCAATGCATTTAAATCTCTTTCCCATAGTCATTACCTTTGTTTTGGAGATGCTAATCTTCATACCCTAGTCATAACATATCTCCACAATCCCCTATTCAGTGCTAACATTAGTGCATTTTCTGATGGATTGCTCTATAATTTAGTCCAAACCATGGCCTCCCTTAAGAATTTCTGTCATGGTCCAGAATCAAGACCAGACCTACTAACTTCCTATGAAATACACTCCTGGAAATGGAAAAAAGAACACATTGACACCGGTGTGTCAGACCCACCATACTTGCTCCGGACACTGCGAGAGGGCTGTACAAGCAATGATCACACGCACAGCACAGCGGACACACCAGGAACCGCGGGGTTGGCCGTCGAATGGCGCTACCTGCGCAGCATTTGTGCACCGCCGCCGTCAGTGTCAGCCAGTTTGCCGTGGCATACGGAGCTCCATCGCAGTCTTTAACACTGGTAGCATGCCGCGACAGCGTGGACGTGAACCGTATGTGCAGTTGACGGACTTTGAGCGAGGGCGTATAGTGGGCATGCGGGAGGCCGGGTGGACGTACCGCCGAATTGCTCAACACGTGGGGCGTGAGGTCTCCACAGTACATCGATGTTGTCGCCAGTGGTCGGCGGAAGGTGCACGTGCCCGTCGACCTGGGACCGGACCGCAGCGACGCACGGATGCACGCCAAGACCGTAGGATCCTACGCAGTGCCGTAGGGGACCGCACCGCCACTTCCCAGCAAATTAGGGACACTGTTGCTCCTGGGGTATCGGCGAGGACCATTCGCAACCGTCTCCATGAAGCTGGGCTACGGTCCCGCACACCGTTAGGCCGTCTTCCGCTCACGCCCCAACATCGTGCAGCCCGCCTCCAGTGGTGTCGCGACAGGCGTGAATGGAGGGACGAATGGAGACGTGTCGTCTTCAGCGATGAGAGTCGCTTCTGCCTTGGTGCCAATGATGGTCGTATGCGTGTTTGGCGCCGTGCAGGTAAGCGCCGCAATCAGGACTGCATACGACCGAGGCACACAGGGCCAACACCCGGCATCATGGTGTGGGGAGCGATCTCCTACACTGGCCGTACACCACTGGTGATCGTCGAGGGGACACTGAATAGTGCACGGTACATCCAAACCGTCATCGAACCCATCGTTCTACCATTCCTAGACCGGCAAGGGAACTTGCTGTTCCAACAGGACAATGCACGTCCGCATGTATCCCGTGCCACCTAACGTGCTCTAGAAGGTGTAAGTCAACTACCCTGGCCAGCAAGATCTCTGGATCTGTCCCCCACTGAGCATGTTTGGGACTGGATGAAGCGTCGTCTCACGCGGTCTGCACGTCCAGCACGAACGCTGGTCCAACTGAGGCGCCAGGTGGAAATGGCATGGCAAGCCGTTCCACAGGACTACATCCAGCATCTCTACGATCGTCTCCATGGGAGAATAGTAGCCTGCATTGCTGCGAAAGGTGGATATACACTGTACTAGTGCCGACATTGTGCATGCTCTGTTGCCTGTGTCTATGTGCCTGTGGTTCTGTCAGTGTGATCATGTGATGTATCTGACCCCAGGAATGTGTCAATAAAGTTTCCCCTTCCTGGGACAATGAATTCACGGTGTTCTTATTTCAATTTCCAGGAGTGTACATCCCATGTTTATTGTTTGATGGCTTTCCATTCCCATCTCCATTCACACCAAACCCCACTGTAAAGTAGTGTGTCTGTGTCTAGTGTATTGTACTGTAATTTGTTTTAGTAAGTCTAGCGGAGGAATTATAGCCAAAGAAATGGTCTGTGTGTGTACAGATGATCCAGCAGCCACTCCCACCTTCCACTGTTGAGCCTCAGCAGATGACTACTCCAAAGGTAGACATTGCCATCACAAGTAATTTTTTAGTAGAACTGATTTATGTGTAAATGTTGCTATTAATATCAACTAATTTGAATATTGCATGCAATCTGACTTATGTACAAACTCTGTGCAGTAATTGTGATCACTGTAAATAAGTTTTATGATTTATGATTTTCATTTCTTTAATTTTTTTTTTTTAATATTTGGTGGTGCGTGGTTGCAATAGCGTAAGAATGACCATGTGCATGTAAGTGTATTGAACATTTCATATTTTGGAAACAAGTTTTATATCCTTTCAAATGCCACTTTCTATACACGATACGAAACGTCTATTCATCCTCTGTCGACTCATGCAAACCGCAGCACTCTGCCACAATTAGTACTCTAACTCCTTCCCTTTAGACACACTAAAATATGCATGTGATTTGTATTTTGTACGGTGCACAGATAACATAGTCTAGGTACTGACTTCCTTCTTGCAGAAGAGAGTAGTTCATAGCTGAGCACTCACTGAATTACCTTTGCTACACTTTGCTTCCAGTTCTTTCACTATGTTGCCATCCTGTGAGGAAATGCATCCTAAGTACTTGAATCTGTCCACTGTTCTAACTTTGTTCCTCCTATTTGGCACTCAATCCGTTTATATCTCTTTCCCATAGGTTTTAATTTCGTTTTGGAGATGCTAATCTTCATCCCATTATCCTTACATTTCTGATCTAGCTCTGAGATTTTACTTTCCTACCTTTCAATCTAATCTGTCATTATTAATATCAACTAATGTGAATATTGTATACAATTTGACTTCCGTACAAATTCTGTGCAGTAATATGATCACAGTAATTAAATGTTATAATTTTTTATAAACATTTGTTGAAGTCTGTGCACCTAAGCATATTGATCATTTCATATTTTGGTAACAAGTTTTATATTCTTTCAAATGCAATAAAGCCTAAGATCAAAAACACCACCTCAGAAAATACTGCATAACAACACCAGCAGCACAGTTAGAGTACGATCAATGTTCAAATTGTTTTATAAATAACAGTTGAGATAAGAATCTTCCTGCATTGTTTGGTATGACTCATGTAACAGCTTGTAAGGAAGGAGGTGGTCTGTGTTGGTGGGTGAATGACATTCAGTTAGTTTAATTGAGTATAGCTGAGAACAGATTGCTCCCAGCTATAGGTGGCTGCGACATTGATGAAGGATGTATGACATCCCCATTGATGCAGCCACTGTTAGCTGGTGGTGATGCTATTCATTACACTGGCTACACCTGGCAACAATACCTACATTGTAGTTAGAGTACCATTGATTTATAAACAGTTTTTACACCAGGCCCACCAATTGATAATCATCTTGTAGTGCAGTTATTCTTGTTGTCTCCGTGCTTGCTACGAAAATGGGATGAGAAGTTCCGCCTTATGCAAGACACCTTTTTTCTTTTGTTTCACCCATACATGTTTCAGCACAATAGTTGGCAGCTTCTGTAATTCTCTTGTGCTACCTGTGTTTAGTAAAGAAATTATTCGGTTCATATGCTCCTGGTGAATATTATTGCCAACATTATGTGCTACAAATTCTTTCACCATGATTATTTTTTTAGGTGTTTTGATGCTTTCTCTTCTAAATGGACTTTTATAATGATTAATTTATAAAATTATAAATTATAAGGAAATTAAGAAATATATAATGATTTTTTTTGTTATACACTGTGTGTTTATTACATATTTCTTAATTCCTTTATTTCTTAATTCCTTTATAATTAATTATATAATAATTAATGATTAATTTACAAAATTATAAATTATTATTATTATTAATTAAATATGAATTACAGAAGCTACCAACTATTGGACCAAAAAAAGCTTTAATAATTAATAATTACAGAAGCTTATCTGGGGAAACTTTTGAATCAGCAGACGACTTAAGAAAAATTCCTGGTTTAAATAAAAACTTTCATAAGAAATTTGCCCTGGCAAAACTTGTCATATGAATCATACCTGAAGATATAACCACAGGCCACCGATATTTTACACTGAAATGAAAACACAAAGGGTACTTGCAGTGTTTTTGTGTGCAGTTATTTCACTTTAGAGAAAATAGTAATAAACAGAATAGGAGGCTCAAGGGTGCCTCATAAGCACTCTTAAAGCTGACATTTTCTGAACTGCAAATGTGTAATTCTTGTACATTAATTAATTATCAAGGAATTAAGAAATACAGGAATAAATACACAGTGTATAAGAAAAAATCACATATACAAAATCATACAAAATCATATATATCTAAAATCATATTATCTAAAAATATCCTGCACTTTCACCAAAACTCTTAATAGTATCATACCATACTCCACATAATCCTCAAATAGATATGACCAAGGTGTGGCAGAGAATAAATACACAGTGTATAAGAAAAAAATCACATATACAAAATCATACAAAATCATATAAAATAATATATATCTAAAATCATATTATCTAAAAATATCCTACACTTTCAAAAAAACTCTTAATAGTATCATAGCATACTCCACATACTCCTCAAGTAGATATGACCATGGTGTGGCACAAGTGACTCTCCTCCTCTCCATCTTCAGCACATTCATACTTCTGTCTATCAGAATCACTTCCTATGAAGAAATTACACTATAGGAATAATATATTCAGCAAGAATGGGTTTGGTTGTTAATAACAAATTTCATAAGAGAGTATATATACTGAGAAGCTAGAGCAGAGGAGATGCCTCTCCGGAGGGAGGAGACGGCTCTCTGGAGGAGGCGACGCCTTCCCAAAGAGAGGAGAAGCCTCAGCAAAAAGAACTAGCTTTGCATCTTCATGAATATAGAATGGCAAGTCATTAATATACGTTAAAAACAACAAAGGACATTTTCTGTTGAAAAGCCTTTCTGAAAACCAAACTGACATTTTCATAGATATGTGAAGCTACTCTTAAATACATTACTTTCTCAAAAATTTTGGATAAAACTGTTATAAGAGAGATTGGATGATAGTTGTTGACATCAGACCTATCCCCTTTTTTATGCAAAGGTTTAACAATAGCATATTTCAGTCTATCAGGAAAAATGCCCTGTTTCAGAGAGCTATTACACAACTGGCTGAGAATCCTACTTATCTGTTGGGAACAAGCTTTCAGTATTTTGCTGGAAATGCCATCAATTCTATGTGAGTTTTTGCTTTTAAGTGAATTTATAGTTTCCCCTGCCAATTAGTTCCAGAATTATGACTTGTGAAAGAAGGTGGTGTGACCCGGAAATTGCTACCCACATCTGGCAATTTTTCTTCAGACCCAACTTCAGGTCTTAAAAATTTTGGAACTATTCCCCACAGTCCAGTGAAATTTTTACAACCCAGTAACATCCATTTAGAGAACACACTCCATGAATCAAAACACCAACAACATATTCCTGAGGGAAAATAAAAAATTCCAAAATGTGGTTAAAAATATGTAATACATTAAAGGGTACATATTGTAGGTGCCCTCTATGCCAAATATAATTCACTCAAAAAGGGTATAAATTTTTTTTGGTAAGCTTAATATGGCCTAAATACACACAGAACTCATGCCCATATCAGTCACACAAACTGAGTTACATGCACACGAATATACAAAAATTTGAAAAATTACCTGAAAAACATGCATTTTAAGTAGACCATAATGATATATATCTCAAAATTTCAGCATGTTATTGCAAGACATTTGTGTACAATGGAAGCTGGCAGATGTATTTAGTGATGTGGCCATTGTTCTACAACACAATTTTGTAAAAACATATCGTAAACTGGTCTGCCTATTCTTTTCCAACACCTGTCTGCCAAACGTGGCCAATGAAATGATCTTGCTGGTCCTGCTGGTGCCATGAAGTTCACAAATACATCACCTTCTACTTCACAGCGCTCTGCAACACATCCTAAGTACCATTTGTCATCATAAACAGCAATAACATAGCAACCTGGATGTATGTTGCTGCTTTTGCTTCTGAATCCTGAGTCAGACACACTGTGAAGACACATGTTGTGCATGAACCTATAGTTATAACCGGACAGTCTGCTCATCTGCACATTGTCAGAGTCTGCTGGAGAGAACTGATGATGGCTCCTTGTGCCTGCAACAGTTTTAACGTGTTCTAGTGTGCTTCTTAGCAACTCTTCGACTGATTTCCCCTCACCTTTTGAAACATAGAATGATTGTATGCCAGAGATATTTTTCTGTACCCAGGTAAATAATTGAAGAGGTGTTAGAATGTTGTGAACTTCATGGCACCAACAAGACCAGCAAGATCATTTGATTGGCCACGTTTGGCAGACGGGTGTTGGATTCCTTTTGAACATATTCTTATGAGAGTTCCAATTCCTACCACAGTGTTAGGAAGACAGTACAATTTGCCACTCAATGTACAGAGTACAGTAGCTTAAGTTTGGGAGAAGCACAATCGACTGGTTTTTAGCAGTTAGGGTGCAGTAAACTTTAATAATACATTGTGTTATTATTTCATTGTTGTCAGAATCCTACAGTCGGAAATACAGAAGCGTCCGATCCCGCCCGTCTGCTTTGTCCCATGACGTCACAAATATGGCTGAAACGACCATAAACCACAATTCCAATATGGCGCATATAAAGTCGGTATGTGCACATTATGAGGACGAAAATACATCGAGAAACACTCACACACACTTTCCACAAAAAGCCTAATGACACTAACGGGACAAGCACGGGAAATGGGGTGTTTTTCGGTGTTGGCAAACTTAATATAAACAAATTTAGACACCAACCCCCACACAAAACGACGAAAAAAACCGACATCACAAAACTCCCCAGTTACCACTAAACACAATATCATCTGGAATCGGACACTACCCTTGACCCATATAGCTCAAAAGCAGTTCCCGATCCCATAAATTAGGGTCAAACACTTCCCTTGGCCTGTATAGCTCAAAAACATCTCCTGATATCAATATCAAGATACACAGCCACACATTGGGATCGAACACTTCCCTTGACCTGCGCACTGTTAATTTTATCCGTCATATCCATTCCTGAACAAAAACAACAACCAATTAATTTGACTAAAATTTCCACATGATGTACAGCGAACAACACTAAATTAACCTTCACACAAAATCGTTAACTCACTGAAACGAATTCCACTACAAAACAGACCCGACACTCAAACAGAGCCCATTACACCACACAAACGAAAACCCTGAACATACCACCAGAGAGCACAACAAACCACAACATGACAACATCTTCAAAGACGCCACACTCACAAACCAAACTCCGCACCGTCATGACGTCACACACGACAACACCCTTACGTCACGGGTCAAAGCCAACGCATGGGATCGGGCGCTTCTGTCGACCCAATAAATCAATGAGAAAATTGTTAGAAACTTTTCAGTGAAAATCCTGTTATGTATCTTTACTGGAAATGAATAACAAGTGGAAGTTTCTAGAAAAGAGATGATCCAGTACACATGGTTTGCAGTCAGTTTATTGCGACTGCATGAAATCTTCAATCTTAATCATGTTTCCCAAGTGAAATTCGTTTGGAGGAATGTCACTGGCAGGCCTGCCTCCTTGCAATGCTCATGGTGTTCAAAATCAATTTTCTGATTTTTATATGTTGAGTGTCATCTAAGGGAATGCTCCAAGAGTTCCCAAAAACTAGACATGAGAATAAAGCATCTCATTTGTATTTCATTCTTATGTTATAAGACCAAAAATATTGTATCCCCTGCAAATACAGTACACACATTTAATTGCCTGTTACTGTGTGTTACAATATGTCTTAGTTTGTTATACAGCCATGGAGGCACATCGAGTAGTCCATTGTTCATTATGTCTGAGGAATACAATGCTCAGTGCTGAGAATGGGGTTTCCAATTAGAAGTTGATACTGGCCTGTCCTAACCCACAGCATCAGGGCAGCATCAAATGTGACACTAAATATCCAAGGCCACTGAGTAGTGTGTTATAAATTGTGATTACAAATTTTTATCCTTCTGATCACATGACCATCTGTGGCAAAATAAAGAAAATGCTTAAGACAAAACATATGTAGAATTTGCTTTAGAATCTTAAGCTGCTATAAACTGGGGTTCCCACTGAATATTTCAAAGTTGCCCCCTGCCATCCACACACAGTAGTGTGGCAGATTGAGTGTGGTATCATTGGATGTTCCCTCTCATACAAATTTGAATCATAATTTTCTTGATTTGACGTGTAGTTTGAGATATTTCAATGTCATCAGTTAAAATGAACACCCTCTATAGTAAATGTGTGACACAAATCCAGTTTAAATATACAATTAATAAACCTCTTGTATCCACAAATGTGAACCATCACGTAGCAACTCATGGACATGGGAAAAAATGAAGAAGTAAAGAAAATACCTGGTTTCGATCACAGGGTGCAAAACAGGCTGCAATAGTTGCTATTGTGTCAATATTTTGGCTGAAAACAGTGTGCTTACAGACACTTAAATTTCATCTACAACTGTCATTTTTCAGAAACTTTAGGTATCTACAGATAGGCCAACATGCATTCATTTATTTTGAGTCCTCTTTCATCGAGCAAAGTTTTTTGTAAACTTCATTAGTGCACTTGCCTTATTCTCTCTTTCCACATTTTGGCATGCCTAAGGCAGACAATTTATTTTTGGCTTCTCTTCCTCAATCTCCTTCTCTTCTTTCTCAGGCATTCTTGCTTTTGACTGTATTGCCTGTTCAATAGTTCAGCCTAGCAAGAGTCCAAGTGAAAAGAACATGTAACAGCCAAACTTCCAGCACCTGAAGAAGATGGCTATGCCATCAAAATACTGTGCACAAAACTGGAAGTTACAATTCTGCTGCTCGGGTGGGTGAGCATTTCTAGGCGCTACAGTATGGAACTGTGCAACTGCTACGGTCGCAGGTTCAAATCCTGCCTCGGGCATGGATGTGTGTGATGTGCTTAGGTTAGTTAGGTTTAAGTAGTTCTAAGTTCTAGGGAACTGATGAACTCAGAAGTTAAGTCCCATAGTTCTCAGAGCAATTTACAATTCTGCCAAAAATAAGGGTGTACGCGAATAATCCAACTGAGGAAACTACAGTTTCTATACAGTTAGAAACAATACAAATCAATAACTTTACAATTCTTCATAAATACCTACTGGCTAGTGAGGATACAGAAAAATTATGTATATGGGATTTGATCTTTGAATATGAAAGGATAAATGAGTTGTGCAAACAAGATGACAGTTTCAAGAATAGCATCCACCAATATTTAAGTGAAAATAATCATAATTGAGGGATCCATGAGGTGGAAAAATGACAAAATAAACTTATTCATCAATGTTAGTTACACTGCAGTCATTGCTGAACAAGAATATGTGAGTGTCTATTCTTCGACCTCTGTTTTACAAGTTGGTCAGCCTGGTGCTAAGTGAGTGTAGGTAACAGCTGAGCATCATTAGAGCACTGTTTTCATTTTACTCTTCATGATCTGAAATAGGGTAGCACTCATTTCACAAGACTTTCTGCAAATATGACATTTTGACATCACACTCAGTACTGACAAGTGAAGGAGCTGCAATCTATTTTGTAGCTAGGAAGAATATACATTTTATTGCTTTTTCTTTCACTCACACCAATTTAAACTGTCCTCATTCTCAAACCAGATGGAAGCATAAATAACATTTAATATTGCAGAACATACTTTATTACTCTCAGAATGTTTTAACACTAAGAAAAAGTATTTCTATGTAGAAGGAAAAGAATATACAACTTCACAAACTACAACATTATCCATTATGTTAGCACCTCATCATGTGATATTAGTGTCCTTTGTTGTCATAGCACCTTTTGGAAGCCTTAAATTAATGCATTGTGAATGAAATTTAGCAATAATCTTGACATGTCTGAAATTTTCAGTGCACTGTTACCTTGAAACAGGATATTGCAAATATTAATACACATATGTTCCATGCTCAGCCATCAAAAAGTCATATGATGTTTAGTTATAATTATTATTACAATACCCTGTACCACGAATGGAGTCTTTTTATAAATCATACACATGCATGATCTCTTGTGAGAGGCTCTCATGCTAATTAAAGTTTACAGCAGTTCCTGCTGCTGTTAACAGAGGATCTTTTCATTCTCTCTGTGCAGAGGCCCCCAGCTGCCACATATTGGAGAATTAGTGTAACTGCCAATGAATATAGACAGAACCACCCCTCTACGAATGTCATCAGCAGATGTTATAAAATCTAGCTATCAAATACTTGCTTGATAATAGTGTAGGAGAACCCCAATTCACAACACTAAATACTGGTATCATGGCTGCAGTAATGTGTTTCAATGATGGGTTAGACAGCAACTTGAAAGTTTTCAGAAGTATGGGCATAGAACCTAGGGTGAACATCACAAATGCATATGCCAGCTGACCAGCTGAAGGTGCAGGAAGCTGAGGAATATGCCCTCAAAATGACAAGGTCAGGATTTTGAAGAATTCTTCCAAATTTAAACTGGAGGATACAGAAATCTACAACAATGACAGCTATTGACCCGGTGAGTTTTAGCTTTGCATGTAGGCTGAACATATTTTCTAGAAAATTTTAAATGCATTTTCCCTAAAAGTATGACATTTTTACCTTTAAATACAATTTTATTTGGAACTATTATGTCTATGTCAAAGAAACTTGGTAGACACGCAAGATAAAATGTTGCAATGGCATCCACTATGTGGCAAACTTACTAAGGTCAATCTTCTACACTTTGGAAGCACCATCAAATTTGTTGGCTAAATACAATGTGCACTGGCCACGATGGCCCAGAATAGGTCATGCCACAGAGCAGTTACTGATGTCATGGATCCTGAGAGCCTATTGAAGACATGGTGGTCAATACTTGCAGATGTTCACACTCCACTACAATGTGTTTCTACATGTACAACTTCTGCCACCCGACACTAAATATTCCTTGGGGGCAGAAATGTGACTGATAGAAAACTTTCACTCTATGCTGCCTTACAGCATTATCCTCTGAGACAATTTAACTGAAATCAGAAGGATTTATTCTGCGAAATTATGCATATTTGATAACATCTTTCAGAAAATCTTCAGGGAAACTAGAGATTATTATATTTATTGTGTTTTTTAATTTCTAAGTTTCACCACAACTGTACAATGAATCGTGCAGTTCACAACTAGAGTACCCGAAGTCTCAATAATTTCCTTGTGAATTTTGCATCCCTATTTGGGGTTCATAATGGAAATTTTTGTACTCATGGAGATGTCACATGCTGCTAATAGAAATTGTAAAATCAAGGTGGGACTATCTTACCAGCTTTTATAGCACTTGGAGTTCAATGCACTGGCACAATTCCATTTGGATAGCTTGTTGTACATCCGTGTAAATAGTTATGAAACATTAAAATTATTGTCTACCATTACACTAACACCATCACTACATGCTCCAATTGTCATTCAAATACCTCAAAAAAAACCATACTTAGAAATTTTAAAAGTTCAGAACTATTGTTTTTGCATATCTTTTCTGAAGTTCAGTCAATTACGTACAGTGCCACATAGTGGAATCCTACGATATTATGAACAGAGCTTCTTCCTCAGTTTCTGCAATTCCGTGTCTGCACTGTAAACCACTGAGCCATCAGTGCTTTGCCCATATGAATACTATTTTGAATTAATAAATCTACAATATTTTGGAAGACCGAATTTGGTTAAGATTTAGCTACAAAATTTTCTGTATGAAACATTTTTAATGCTTTTGAAAAATGTCTTTTTGCTGTTCAGCTACAAGGTTCTTCACAACATACTTTTTTCTTTGTCTGCATGCAATTAAATGGACTTTGGAATTCCTACAATTATGAATATTAGTCAGTGATGTAAAATAAGCTTGTTTACTTCCACAGATTGAACCAACCTGAGTACACTACTCTTTAGACATGGACACTCCCTGTGGTTTACTCATTCTTTCATTCTGTTCATATACAGTGCAAGTGTGCTGTTACTAGTTTCATACTTTGAACTGTGCACTCAGTTTTCTGCAGCTGAGACTCACTGAAATAATATCCTATACTGTGTCATACTGAAAAATGATACCTTTCAATTACTAGGACATTGTATACACATATTTAAAAATGTAATACATCAGGGCTGAAAACAGGGAAGTTACACATAGAGCCATAGAAGTAAACAGAACTATTTTCTTCAGTGACTATCTCATCACTGACAAGAAAATTAAAACAATACTCATCTCATCTGGCCATGACAGATGATTGAAGCTGTTAATCAGACTATAAATACACAAATGACAGACACAATGACTGAAAATAAATAGCTCAACTGCTTATTGCAAAATATCATAGCAGAGGATTAATATGTGACATTTAATGTTGTGTAATTACAGATGCAGTATCAGCATATGGATGCAGGAAATGTTGTTGTATTATGAGGGTGAGTCAAATGAAAATCTTAAAGTATTATTATTATTATTATTATTATTATTATTATTATTATTGTTCCCCTTTAGGAGAGTGATTGAACTTGAATTCATATTTTCATCTTCGGATGTTTTTGTTCTTTACTTCCCAAAACCTCCTCATCCTCTCAGAATGCTCCTTCTTCTGTTCCTCTGTCCATTTTTTACCAGGCTGATGCGATGTTCTTTCCCTAAACTTCACACTTGTGATTTTATGCCGGCACTCGGTGCGATCTTTGAGATTTTTTATGTTGATCTGCTGTAGATCCCTCTGGACTTCTTTCAGCCATTCTGTGCCACATTTACTCCTTGTTATAATATTGAATAATTTCTTTGCTGTTCTGGAGTCTTCCATCCTGTAGATGTGTGTATAAAATTTGGCTTGGCGCTTTCTGATTTCATCTGTTACTATGTTGATCTTTCTATAGAGTTCGTTTTGTGGTCTCTTCATCCAAATGCCAGTTTTGTTGATTGGACCATAAATCTTCCTGAGAATTTTTCTTTCCTGCTTTACTATTTCCTTAATTTTTGAATGACCATCAATCACCATTGTTTCAGCTGCATAGATTGCTTCTGGAAGAATCACTGTTGTATAGTGCCTTAATTTTGCATCCATTGAAATGCACTTCTTGTTGTAATGGGTCCATGTTAGCTTGTAGGCCTTCTGGAGCTTGGTGATTCTTTGTTCATTGGCAATTCGGTTTAATCCTGAGGACTGTATAGTTTCACCGAGGTATTTAAAATGGCAGACTTGTGCAATTTTACCATATTTTGTTATTAAAGGGGATTTATTTTCTGGCTGCCTTTCCATATATTGGGTTTTTTCATAAGATATCTGTAGTCCAGTATTTTTTGTGAAATTTCATGTAGTTTTTCCACTGCATGAATCGCTTCTGTTTTGTTATTGGTGATAATTGCAAAATTTTAAATATTTTTTTAAATATTATTTATTGTGCAGAAGTGGTACAAAGCTGTATCACTTTTCAACATAATCTCCCCCATGCTCAATGCTAGTCCTCAAGCGCTTACAAAGTGCATCAATTCCTTTAGAAAAAAAAATATTTTGGTAGTCCGCACAACCACTCGTGCACTCATCAGAATGGAACCTCTTTTTCCCATTGCGTCTTTGAGTGGTACAAACATACGGAAATCACCTGGGGCAAGGTCTGGTGAGTATGGTGGATGAGGGAGACACTCAAAATGCAGGTCTGTGACTGTTGCAACTATTGTATGGACAGTGTGGGGCCTTGCATTGTCATGTCGCAAAAGGACACCTGCTGACAGCAATCCACATCGCTTTGATTTGATTGCAGGCCGCAGATGATTTTTTAGGAGATTTGTGTATGATTCACTGGTGACAGTGGACCCTCTAGGCATGTAATGGTCCAAAATGATGTGTTTTTCATCCCAAAAGAGAGTCAGCATAACCTTCCCTGCTGATCATTCTGTTTGAAACTTCTTTGGTTTTGGAGATGAGGAATGGTGCCATTCCTTGCTAACTCTCTTCATTTCTGGTTGATGGAAGTGAACCCAAGTTTCATCCCCAGTAACGATTCTTGCAAGGAAGCCATCTCCTTCTATTTCAAAGTGCCAAAGAAGTTCTTCACAATTATCAACATGTCGTTCTCTCATTTCAGGAGTCAGCTGCCGTGGCACCCATCTTGCAGACACTTTGTGAAACTGGAGCACATCATGCACAATGTAGTGTGCTGACCCATGATTGATCTGTAAACATGCTGCAATATCTTTTAGTGTCACTCAGTGGTTTTCCTTCACTATGGCTTCAACTGCTGCAATGTTCTGTGGAGTCACAACTCATTATGCCTGACCTGGACGAAGAGCATCTTCCACTGAAGTCACACCATTTTCAAACTTCCTACTCCATTCATAGACTTGCTGCTTGACAAACATGCATCACCGTACTGAACCTTCATTCGTCAATGAATTTCAATAGGTTTCACACCTTCACTGTACAAAAACCAAATAACAGAACACCGTTCTTCCCTGGTAGAAGCCCCAAGTGGGGCAGCCACCTTTATACTGATACTGCAATGATATGTGTGCATATGGACTACGGTACAACCTACAGGCCATTCTGCATGCTGTTTGTACCATACTTACCAACTTACAGGATAACAGCATGAATTTTCGATTTGTTATTACAAATTTAAGGTTTTCATTTGACTCGCCCTCCAACTAACATCTTCTTATATCTTCAGTTTCAGATAAGAGTGAAGTTGGATTACAGCATTAAAGAATGTAACATCAGTGTGAGAAGGCACTAAGAAGGGAGTTGTCATGCATTTTCATGGATCATGTTACACGATGAGTATCAAAAGTGGTAATGTACACAAGCTTGGCACATACCCGACCCCATGCACCTTGTGTTCATAATTTTTTGTTTGTCTGGGCCATTTACCAATGCTAAATCACTCAATTGTTAATATTCTTAGAGTTAGAACCCAGCATTCACAATAATTAGACAATGAAACTAATTACTGTATTCATAAATGTTCTCTGTAGGAAATAATGGGATGGTGTACCCAATGGCAAAAGTGGGAGACAACATCCACCTACACTCCCTCCTCTGATATGATTCTGCTGATCTAATTCTGAAGGATTAAGAAAACATACTGGCTCTTGTGCAGTATTCTTTGCATTCATTTATTTGAACACTATTGCATAAATCCCATCACAAAGCAGAGCCTTTTATTTTCTCTCTCTCTTGTTTGGTATGGAAAGGTTTTGAGTTTAAGGTAAGATGTGGTCGAGATCATTGGGAAAAAAGTAAAAGAAATTTAATACACTGTTGGCATTGCACATATTCTGTACACTCATAAATGCGGTTTACAAATATGCTGATGGTAATTAAGGTTGCCATGCAGGCACAAATATTAGTAAAAATGGGTACAGTTTTGTTTGTAATGGTTTAATTACATTAGCAAAACTTTTGGCTAGCTTGAAGATAATCACAAGTAGCATGAAACTATTACTGTTATTGCCCATTAAATTAGTTGTTGCAAAGATATGATACAACCACCAACATAGCGTAAGGATTTGTACTCGCAATACATAATTTCATTTATAGCAATCGCTTCATTTGAGGTTAAGTATTTCCTTGACAGATATTAATTCAATTGTAAACTCAAAGATATTGCAAAGCAAACCTAAACCTTGTTGCCTACTGCAGTTAAATCTATCCATGCAGTTCCACAAAAATTCTGATAAAATGAACTTTGCAAATATTAATACTTGAAAAGTATCAATATTTTAAGCATTTATCATGTTAACTTAAGGGTGAAGTCCAATATTTAATATCTAAATAAATATTGTGTAATGGCCACTTAAGCACCATTACAACAGAAGAAAGCCAAATGGGCAATCTTCTACACATCTCACTTTAAATTATTTTTCACTTCAATATTTCCACAGGGAGGGAGAGGGTTTGAATAGGAACAGGAGAAATTCACTTTTGGCCGTATGTTATGGAAGAAAAAGTGTACATCAGTACCTAGTGTGTCAGAATAGCTAAATGACTTAATTCTTACATGGCAGAGACAAAAGTAGTAGTCAGTCTTTGAACGAAGTCCTTTGCTAATCTTAATGAGATGTCCATAAATACAAAGAATGTCTTTACATTGCGTAGTTACTATTTGATAGTAAAATAGATTTTTACAGGTAAGAGGAATTTACATGCCTAAGTGTTCTGAAAAATTATACAAAGAGAACCTAGTAAGATGATTTCTGAAAATTCATGGATACTGCAGAATGTTTCTGCTTCATGTTGTAATATTGATAACTTTTCACATTTCGTAGTTCTTGTTCATCTTGAAAAGTTTCTATTCAGTTCCACTCAATTCAATTTATTATCATCCATTTTAGCATATACATGATATAGGAATTGTCATATAGAAAGGAAGAGAGAGAGAGAGAGAGAGAGAGAGAGAGAGAGAGAGAGAGAGAGAGAGAGAGAGAGAGCATGATTTATATTTTTTAGAATTAAGGGAAATAACATTTTCGTAGTTACATCTTACATATTTTGTCTTCTTTTTACATGCAAGATGAGAAAATAAATTACAAGGTTTATACAAAAAAAAATCCATAAAGTGAAATAACATTTTCTTAATTACACTTTAATATTTTCTTCATTATGCTTCACATATTTTGTCTTCTTTTTACATGCAAGTTGGAAAAACGAAGGTTTATGCAGAAAAATCAAAAGATGAGCATTATCTGTTTAGATAACAAAGAAATTCATCAACATTATAGAAACTCTGACATAATAGTAGCCTCTTTAATTCTTTTTTAAATATATGTATGCTTCTTATATCTTTTGGTAAGGCATTAAACATTATTTTGGGTAGATACATCACACTATTTTGGTACAGGGATTTTGAATGTATGTTTCTAAGGAAATCATGCCTATTTCTGGTTTGATAGTCATGTACTTCACTTTTTAGAGAAGATAATTCTTGATTAGACTTCTGGAAATATACTGATTCATAGATGAATAAACGAGGGAGGGTCAAAATTTTCAACTCCTTAAAGAGTCCTCTGCATGGATCTCTGTAGGCAACACCCTTCAGAATACGAATAGCTCTCTTTTGGAGCTTAAAACAACTTTTTGTGAAACCTGTATTCCCCCAAAATATAATACCATATCTTAGTTACTATGTATGTAAGAGTAGCAGGCACATAGTACTGTTTCAAAATTGCAGTTTTCTTTAAGTTTTCTTAATATATAACAGTATTTACTAAGTTTTTTATTCAGTAGTTCAACGTGTTTTCCCATCTCATAATCTGAGAGGCTTAACATGGTTTTAATGTGGTAATGCTGAGATACATTGCATAGTGAATACCAGATTCAAACTCTCTGAAAACTGCATGTTTACAATGTCATTCTGGGGCACTGACAAGTTATGCAAAGAAACATAGATTGTGTATAAGTTCATTACTAGGTCCTGACTCACAGATTTGTGTATTGACAACTGTATGATGCTTTGTGCATGATGCCTATTTATAGATGCATGAATTACAAAAACTATAAATATGTAAAATACTCATCTACTACAATTTAGCTATTAAACAGAAGATAGCAACAAAGATATAGTAGGTAAAGAAGTTTAACTCTGAACTGTACAACTAAGAAATGGCAACATTACAGGAATTATTTTGTGTGATAACAATGTACACAATTCTCAAAATCCACCAAAAAGTTTAGAGAAAGTATGCTTTAAACTTGGATAGTTAAATAGAAGTATACCTTTAACAAACAGAACAACAAGGCCTCAAAACTATTTTAAGGAATTGTGGAAATAATTGCATTTTGCTATTTGAACACTCTAGATAAAAATTATGACTGTATAGTTTTTGGGAAAAGTGATAATTGACCATAAGAAAATGATAGCTTCTCAATGCTCTATAAGAATCTAAAAACAAAAATTGTAGCATCATGGAAAATTTTTTATGGTTTGCATGTATAGTAAATCTAAAATAATTTAGATTCACATGTAGCATTATCAGTAGTTTGAAAAAGTCACTGTGAATAAATTTTTACAGATGTTCAAATGAGATGAATAAAAATGAAGCATGAGGAAAGAGTTCAACAGCTTGCAGAAAACACTATCAAGCCCCAAGTTTGTGTGTAACAGTGTACTGCTTTCTGGAATTTTTTGGAGATTAGTATTTTCTCAGTACCTGTGAAAGCATATTGGTGTATATTCCATCATATAGAGCAATTATGAAGTCAGTAGAAGCCATTGAACAATTTAAGGAAAGCCAGGTGCTTGAATGAAGGTGGCAGAGAAAGCTATTACAGAAGGGCATTTGAAAAACATTTCACTGGTTCCTAGAAGAGAATCAAGCAAGACGGCTTCCCAAATTAATTGTAAACAGTTCTGTCACAGCATTAGTGACAATGAAGCAAAGGCTAATTTCAAATGAAAAAATTCAAATCTTTCATGGAAGATATCAATATTTTGTACATTAAGAAATGGCCCTGTGACATCGCAAGCCCATTGCTACAAGTGCAAAAAAATTAGGAATATTAGAAAATTTACAAATGTGACCAAAGGTTTTAGACATTCTGCACACCGTGGAGAGAAGATTCCTGAAAACCCAAAACAAGTTTGTTTGTGGTGATGTACTCCCTGTACTACATCAGAGAAAGAGCGATTCATACAGTTTTGACAACACTGCATAATTAAATTTTTTGCAAATCTAATCTGATGTTTATTTGAGTTGCAGAACCTCTGCTGCATAAAGGGAACCCCAAAAATTACATCAAAGTAGGGATGAAAACAGGCATGCTGAGGATAACCAATGCCAAAAGGCTAATCTACATGTGCAGCAGTGAGTGATACTTCACATCACGGGATCTTTTGGCGAGTCCTATTATTTTTAGGAACACAGCACTGCAGACAAGGTACTGAATTAACATTAAAAAGTGGTGCAGGTCTGAGCACAGCAGGAAACACAGATTCTGCCAGCTTTCTCTGTATGAAGGGTCCAAGTTCCCTGGTATTAGCAAGCTTGTGCTCACTGAATGTTAGCCTTTGGGAAATCTTAAAACAGATGAGCCACAGTCCCAGAGTCTGATACTATTCATTGTTTACCATAGTCATCCACCTGTTGTCACATGGAAAGTGCACTCAAACCTTCCCAGCTGCTGCAACACACCCGGCTTACATGTAATCAATTTAAGCATATCTTAAGTCCCTGTCCCCTCCTGACATTTCACAAATATGCCAATAAATAGCTCTTTCATGGCTGTACCCACACTGAAGACTAGGAAAATCATTTTTGGATTTACTGCAATGTGAGTTATTTCACTGTTTCAGCTATGAAGCCAACACATTTACACAGAGCCAATATAGTTAGGTTCTTTAAGAGTCACTAGTGCCATGTGTGTGGGTGGTCAAGCAGCTACAGAAAGGGCAAATGAAGATAAATGCCTGTAGGTACTACTTTAGCAGGACCACATGAAAGTACCCCTACTTGATTTGGATAAACCTGGTTTAGTTTCAGGCAGTGTCAGACAGATGATGTGGTTGACATGGGAAAGGAAACATATGCCACAATTGCTCTACCAGCTAAGCAGTTACCAAACAAATCTATTCACAATATGTCAGCTGAAACAGTAATGAGGTCAAAAACACAAATGACAAAATATCTGAAAAATGTGAGCATAATGAAATGTGTTTTAATTACCTGAGAGAAGCAAGTTGCAGCCTGCAGTACTTTGTAGGCATAATGGAAAAAATTCCATGCATTGCTACATAGTGTTATTTTCTGACAAATGTGTGACCTACTGCAGTTCACATGGGAGGAATGTTGTTTTCTGGCCTAAGGACAACCTTCAGGATGTGAAAGAGTCAGAAAAGAACTTTGAGTTTTGAAGTCTACATAAGGGAAATTTTTATTCATATATGCTATAGACTTTGTTGACTCCTCAGGCAATGACACAGGAGCCATGACCCATAATTATAACAGCACACCTCACTATTCAGGTACAAGAGTTTCTGCATGCAGCAATTTTGAGGCCAATGAAGTGACTCTTCAGCTGCATTAAAATGGGCACTATAAGCCCAGACTTTGCCACCTCAAACATCTCATTATGGGGAACAATTAAGTTCTACCTAGTCCAACATCAGTGCAAGACTAAGATTCACATCACAGTGCACAACTTTCAGAGTAACAGATTTTCTCCAACCTCATCAAGCATCACAAGGAGATGCACAGGTATCTAAAGCACAGTAGTGCCCATACAGATCCACTGGATATACAGCATTTTTACCTAACCATTGCAGTATACAGGATACTGTCAACTTAGTGGTACAGAGATTTGTGACACCAACGAAGTATCCAGTGTTTGATCAGTCCACACTACAACTGCTAGTGCAATCAAATTAACTTACAAAATGAAAATTAAAACCTCTGCAGCCATCTCCTTTGCATGTTAATTATGAAACTAGCTCTCGTGTTCCATTACACATACTTCAGGCCCATTGACCAATGTAAACTGGGAGGAGTCCAATCCTGTGTGCAGTCACAACAGGAGCGAACATTAAATAATCCATGTCTGTCAATCTTTGGTTTACATGACAAGCCCTTCATCCATCAAGGGACAACTTTTAGGACATCATTCAAACCTGAATGTCAGCTGTTGGTTGATGAACGAGGGGTAGTGTTCTGTAAGTCAGAGATCTATGGACATCAGTTATTTAACTATGGTTCCTGTTGGGACTGTACACAAGACTGGATTACCCCCAATTTACACTGGTCAAGGGGCCTAAATATGAGTATTATGGACTATCAGAGCTGGTTGCATAAACAAAAACCTGCAGTCATCTCTTGTATTTAATTTTCATTTTATGCAGAGCACCTTAAGTCCTTTTAGACATCTATTACACATATGAGCATACAAAATAATTACTTACATCCTGTTGAAGCATCCTTCAACTTTCAGGTTAGCAGCATTGTGGTATTTAAAATACCAGATTCCTTTATCACAGTTTTTATAGGAATAGTGAATTTTTTATGTAGTTTCCCACAAAGTGCCGATGTCTCTCTCAATTACAGTGAGAGTGTGAACATTTTAACTAGCCGACTACTTCAGATACCTGGTGTAAACTTTCTTTTGGGACACAGAATGGTGTTAACACACACTGCTTTTCCTGTACCTTACAACTGGGCCTGTTTCCTAAGTGACTGCTCATGAATACCTGAGAAAAATTCTACAATATTGCTCAAATGCGTGGGACCCATACTAAACACCACTAGCAGGACATTAACATAACATAAATAAGGGCAGCATGAACAGTTACAGGTTTACTTTTATCACCCAAGAGCATCCAAAAGATGCTGAAAAAATTGGCAAGGAGATACCAGCTATCCTACAAAACACTGCTTAAGAAATTTCAAGAGTAAGGAATGACAAATTTAAGAAAATATTACAGTTCTCCACATATCTCTCGAATGATGATCATGAGAACTGGATTATTTATTACATTGTGTACAGAGGTGCTTAAGTAATCATCCATACCAACACTGCACCAAAATGCTACAGGAAGAAGCCAAAGCTACACAATGGGACATACTTTCTACCCTGCATTTATTAACAGTAGTTTGCAGACCACGGATGTAAATGTGAATGAAGTTCAGTCACAGGAAACACCTACAAATTATTAAAAACCTCTTAGCCACACTGCAGAATATTTACAGTGAAGAAATGCTCAGCTTTACACCTGTAGAATAAGGAAAAGAAAGCAGTCTTGGCTGTGATGAAATTACTGTTAGTTTATTCATCAATGAATCATGTCTTGCATAATTCAAGGCCTCTTCAGATTGGCTGATGTTGATAAGCAAGTGGATGGTATCTATAATAAAACATCTACAAAAATAAATGTCCTTCATGGGGATGTTTTATTGATATCCACAACTTAACACATATCAGCAAATCTGAAGATGCCTTGAATTAGGCAAAACACACATCACTGATGAACAAATAACCAGTAATTTTGACATTGCATCCAAGAATATTCTCATTCTACATACTGGTTGCTGCATTGGAATGCCATTAATAGTGGAAAAACTTTTGTACCTGTAGGATAGTTTTGTCACTAATTTAGGTAAGCCAAATTAACAATTTAGCTATTATTACCATTATTTACCATCAGAGGTAAAACGTACTATGGTGTTCGTCCCCATGTCTGCCATGAAGACTCTGTCCAGGCTACTGCCATACCAGAGAGACACGTAGGTCCTTGACACTTCCTCCAGCACGTGGACCTGCTGTCCAGAACTGTCCATCAGGGTCTTGACCATGTTCACATGTGAAGATGAACTGAATGCCGCGAACATGTCCCTGCAGCAAAACACTGGCAATTTCACGTTATTCAAGTCAATTTCTTATTTTGATAGTATGTGCAGCATTCTCACCAAAGCTAGTGGACTTTACAGCACACCTAAAAAGTACAAATCATTTAAGGCAGTCTGCTGGAAATCTTTCAACCATTGCCTGCCTAATCACTTGGCTTCTACAATATTTCGAAATACATCAGAACAGACTATTGAATAATAATACAATACAGTAAAAAGTACTGAGTAATGACATTACTTATATCTTATTGGATTGTGCTGATTTAGTACAAACAAAAATGCTGGAAAAGGAAACACTGAACCAACCAATACCCTGTCCTCTTTATCCACTTCAAAATGGTAGAAATTAACTTCTCATGAAATTTCAATACGCATAAAGTAGGCACTATGAGAATTTTAATTAAGCTCATGACCTAATAATTTTCTTCATGAAGTTCTAATCCAATTGTCATCTATTAATATGAATGACCCCTTGGCCCAAGCTACGGATTTGTCACTAACACCTCCACTTCACAAAATACAGGGGGAAAATTATTATCACGTATCTGTCCAGTTTAGATAGCCATTGTGGCCAAGCGGTTCTAGGCACTGTTACACAATGGGACATACTTTCTACCCTGCATTTATTAACAGTAGTTTGCAGACCACAGATGTAAATGTGAATGAAGTTCAGTCACAGGAAACTGTGCTGCTGCTACAGTCGCAGGTTCGAATCATGTCTCGCTCATGGATGTGTGTGATGTTCTTAGGTTAGTTAGGTTTAAGTAGTTCTAAGTCTAGGGATCTGATGACCTCAGATGTTAAATCCCAAAGTGCTTAGAGCCATTTGAACCATCTGTCCGGTTCCTGTTTGTGCGGATGAAACCACATAACCCAAATCATGTAATGGGTTAAAGCTGCAGTTTTGTATCATGTTCAATCTAAACAAGAACAGTTCTGCAACATTATGTTCACAAAATAGAGTAGTTGCTTGCAACATTTATTGCCAAACCCAACTGAAGTGCAAAGAGAGTTCCTGGTGCTACATCCTTACAGACTTTCAGCACTTTATATTTTCCTTTAATGCAGAGTGCTGCATCAGTTGTCCTGTTTGACATATAACAGTTACGACTTTTCTACAATCGCTGATCAACAAAGAAATTCTTTTCTGTTCCTTCTGTGATACTTTGCTATCTGTACTATGAACTGGAAAGAGTTGGTTTTTATGTATAATGAGGTGCTGCACCTCTTTGCTGATGGAGGAGATGTGTGTCTGGAATCTAGTATCGCCAGTCACTAGTCATACCTCGGATGCATCACTACAATCTTGAAGGGAAATGAGCCAGCACAGTGAGAAAATTGCTCAGTTTTCCAACACTGAAAAATAGCTGAATGTTGTTCCTTTTGCAGGGAAGTCCTGGAATGATTTACCAGCATACAGTTCCCTCACACTACTGTTACAGCAGCATACTGCACAGCAGTATTGGCTAAACTGATGACGAACACTGCAAGGAAAGTCCAGAAGTTTCTCGGACTGGATGACAACTTCATGACAATGTGTGGTCTGATGTTACAAATCAAGTCTTGCAGTTTCTTGTGCTCCACCCGCATTATAGCCCCAATCTTCCACCCTGTGATTTCCTTTTTAATTCCTATCACTGAAGGCACAACTTTGGGGCTTTTGATTTGAGAACGCGAAGCAGTGCTAAAGAAGTGAGCTATGTTCAAGATGTGAGGACCTGACCAAAAAAAAACAAATGCCTGCACTGTGTGTTCAGAGATGCTATAAAAAGTGCATTTTATATGGAGGGGCATACTTTGAAAAAGATGCCAATGCTGAAATGGAATAATAAACATCTGTGAACAAAATTAGTCTCCATCTGTTAATCAGCCCTCTTGTGATGTGGTGTGATTCACAAGACAAACCAATGTAGTCGATACCAACTGACATGACGCATGAACACAGACACTTCTGAAGTAACGACCTTCGTGAATGAGCAGTACTAGTGTTTTGGTCTCCAACAGTGCACTGCTGACCTAAGTTTATAATTTTGTGTCAGATCAGGACTGTACACAGAATTTTACACATCTTACTTTAATCAAACAGAAGTCATCAAATTATTTTAACACAAACCGCCAGATGAGAGCACAACATCTCTACACCTGCAGCTGAGTGCTAGGTTTTGTTTTTGTTTGTTGTACACAAGCGAACAATAGCATTGTTATTTTAGTGTGTACTACAAACCAAGTGCCACTTATTCTGCACAGTAAGGGGGCGAACTCGCATAGTAAAGATAGTCACAGTATTTAAGAATTGCACGAACCCCAGAGGTAAGAATACAGCCAACAAAAAATCCATCACACTCTCCTACAGAACAAACAAAGCCTCTGAAGATTTAAATTGATAATGTCATTGTGAAGCATATAAATTCAAATGGATTTAAATTGATAATGTCATTGTGAAGCATATAAATTCAAATGGACATCAATAGCAGACTAGTAAGTTAGGCCATTATAGCACTTATGATTGAGGGCACTAACATTGTCACAGCAAGCACAGAAAATTAATTAAAAACTTGAATGCTGTGAGTGTTCTTTCCCAAAAAGAAATGTCCTGGCAATAATACAAATCCTTTTGATTCATACTTCTGTTGTAACTAGTAATCAAAAGAATGCAAATCATTAAGAGTGTAGCATTACTTAGGGGAAAGCTTTATAATGGTGAGTGAGCAGCATCTAAGATACAAGTTACTTAGAGAGTACACTTTATAAAATATGTCGTGTAAACTGGAAAATTCACACCGGGCTGAGTTAATATCAACTTTGAGGAACATTTGGGACCTCTACATTGGGAGCTCCTATAGCGGCCTGTAGTAATACACTGCCATAATTAAAACCAGTCCCTGAAACAATTCTAAATTTATGAACTTGTAGAAAATTTTAAACATCACAAAATGCCTCTGCATCTCTGAGAACATATACTTGTATGCTCTATAAACAGGAGGAAATGAAAGTGTTCTAGTTCTACGATAACAGATCCTGTTAAGTCAGAATTCAAAGTGGTCAAGTAGTATTCAACCAGCTGCCCAAGTCAATGAAAAGATTTTGTTACTGCCAGATAACAAAACAGAATTTCGCTCAAGGTAATCATAAAGTTATGAACTTCTGACCAGAAACTGCCTTCAAGGAGACAAAATCTGAACTGTCCATAGCCATGTATACAAACACGTACTATCCAAATGAAGGTTCATACTGGTCAACAATTTATGTGTTTAGTCACGTTCACATTTACAAGCAGACAAAGCAAACTCTCTTGTGGACAGCTCTTTATACTGAGACTGGATTATCCTCACAGCTGATACAACACCTGATGTGGGATGAAGTCTACACTCAGTGGTGAGTCGGCCTCTGTACTTCTCAACAGCACAACCACCGTCTTCGTGTTCCTGCTTATTGTGAGCTCAGAATCGCTTCAGTACACATTGTTACCATATGGATCTGCAAATGTCATTTGTTAGTCAGGAGAAATTGCTGTTTACTTACAATAACACAATGAAACAGTCCACCCCACTCACCATATGACAAGCTCGTAACTGTCCCAATTCCTTTCTCGAGGTGGTCTAATAGCATTAGTAGACATTGCCATCCAGAAAAATTTCTTTTCTTCACTCTCACTCATTGTCAGCTTGTCTAGAAACAGTAATATTAAGGTTACACTTTTACATTCACTTTCAATATTTTTGTTGTAGGGGGTTCTCATCTGAGATGTGGAGGAGGAACTGCCGGCACTGGGTGCACCCGACTGCAAATTGTTGCTCATGTCGGTACCAATGACTTCTGCCGTCTGGGTTCAGAGGTCACCCTCAGTTCATACAGGCGGTTGGCAGAGTTGGTGAAGGCAGAAAGCTTCGCTTGTGGGGTGGTATCTGAGCTAACTATTTATAGTATCTTTCCCAGATCTGATCGCGGTCCTCTGGTTTGGAGCCGAGTGGAAGGCTTAAACCAGAGGCTCAGACGATTCTGCAGAGATCTGGGGTGCAAATTTCTCTACCTCCGCTGTCGGGTGGAGAAATGTAGGGTCCCCCTGAATAAGTCAGGCGTGCACTACACGCAGGAAGCGGCTACAAGGGTAGCGGAGTACATGTGGAGTGCACATGTGGGTTTTTTAGGTTAGAGAATTCCCTCCCTAGGCCCGACAACACGCCTCCTGAGACGTGGAAAGGTAGGAGTAGGCAAAATGCAACAGGGAATAACAATATTAATCTGCTAATAGTAAACTGCAGGAGCGTCTATAGAAAAGTCCCAGAACTGCTCTCATTAATTAACGGTCACAATGCCCACATAGTACTAGGGACAGAAAGTTGGCTGAAACCAGATGTAAACAGCAATGAAATTCTAAACTTGCCCCCCTTATTGCAGTGGTGTACCATAGGTCTCTAGAAGAGCGTAGCGTTCCAAAGGATTGGAAAAGGGCACAGGTCATCCCCGTTTTTAAGAAGGGACATCGAACAGATGTGCAGAACTGTAGACCTATATCTCTAAGGTCTATCAGTTGTAGAATTTTGGAACACTTATTATTTTCAAGTATAATGACTTTTCTGGAGACTAGAAATCTACTCTGTAGGAATCAGCGTGGGTTTCGAGAAAAAGCCGATCGTGTGAAACCCACCTCACACTATTTGTCCACGAGACTCAGAGGGCCATAGACACGGGTCCACAGGTAGATGCTGTGTTTCTTGACATCCGCAAGGTGTTCGATACAGTTCCCCACAGTCGTTTAATGAACAGAGTAAGAGCATATGGACTATCAGACCAATTGCATGATTGGATTGAAGAGTTCCTAGATAACAGAACACAGCATGTCATTCTCAATGGAGAGATGTCTTCCGAAGTAAGAGTGATTTCAGGTGTGCCACAGGGGAGTGTCGTAGGTCCATTGCTATTCACAATATACATAAATTACCCTGTGGATGACATCAGAAGTTGACTGAGGCTTTTTGCTGGGGATGCTGTGGTGTATCGAGAGGTTGTAACAATGGAAAATTGTACTGAAATGCAGGAGGATCCGCAGCGAATTGACACATGGTGCAGGGAATGGCAATTGAATCTCACTGTAGACAAGTGTAATGTGCTGCAAATACATAGAAAGAAAGATCCCTTATCATTTAGCTACAATATAGCAGGTCAGCAACTAGAAGCAGTTAATTCCATAAATTGTCTGGGAGTACGCATTAGGAGTGATTTAAAATGGAATGATCATATAAAGTTCATCATCGGTAAAGCAGATGCCAGACTGAGATTCATTGGTAGAATCCTAAGGAAATGCAATCCGAAAAAAATGAAGTACGCTTGTTCACCCACTGCTTGAATACTGCTCAGCAGAGTGGGATCCGTACCAGATAGGATTGATAGAAGAGATAGAGAATATCCAACGGAGAGCAGCACGCTTCGTTACAGGATCATTTAGTAATTGCAAAAGTGTTACGGAGATGACAGATAAACTCCAGCAGAAGACTCTGCAGGAGAGATGCTCAGTAGCTCGGTATGCGCTTTTGTTGAAGTTTCGAGAACATACCATCACCGAGGAGTCAAGCAGTATATTGCTCCCTCCTACGTATATCTCACGAAGAGACCATGAGGATACAACCAGAGAGATTAGAGCCCACACAGAGGCATACCAACAATCCTCCTTTCCACGAAGAATACAAGACTGGAATAGAAGGGAGAACTGAAAGAGGTACTCAATGTACCCTCTGCCTCACACCGTCAGGTGGCTTTCAGAGTATAGATGTAGATGTAGATGTAATAGGAAAGGTTCAGATATTTCTTGCAACACTAATTCAATAAGGAACCTGTTTCGGCACCTGCTTAGTTGAATTTAAGTAGGGTCCACACATAAGGTTAACATAATAGGCTACATGTTGAAAAATAGACCTAATAATCAACAGGACTGACAAGGCACACTAACAATGAACATGTATACTTCACTTTCAAAACATTGAACTTTTTAACACTTTATCAGGCTAAACCTGGGCATCTCTGGTACAAAATTTTAAGAACTACCATAAGACTAAATGAATAAAACAACTTCTGAATCTGAAGTCTAATTATTACCAATGACACCTACTAATCACATATATGGGTTGAAAACTAGCAGCATGAATAATAATTGACCAGGCAAGATACTAAGGCTTTTTTTTCACACTGATTTGAGGAACAGTATAGTGAACCCTGTTATCACATGACAAAATGTTAGTATGGAAATCTTGATTTTTGTGGCAAAGAAAGAGACACCAGTGATGTCTGAAGTCTTGCATTCATTCCATGTTAACACCTCTTGAAAATGTTTACTTTCACAATGTATAAGACATTAAGAGGGTACTTGTCAAAATTTGTGAACTACTTCAGAATGCCTATCTTATATGGTAAAGTTATTTTCACAAAGCTCCTCCCAATCACATTTTAGTGTTATTGTATTAGTCCTTATTTCCAAAAAGTCGATATGTGGACATCTTGCAATAGCCTCTTCAGGGATCTTTACATTCTTTCACTCAAAAACCAATACATATTCTGTAATGGCATATGGTTAACAAGTGGCTTAGGCATGAACTCACTAATTCACAACCACAGGTTATGCTGTAATGGTACAGAATTATAATTCTGGAGTGGGTAGGTAGAATTCCTGTAAAAATGACATTTTAAATAACTGAGTAATCATACTCAGTGACACATAGGAATTGTTAGAATGAATTTGTTTAATACTATTCTGAATTTGTTTTATGTTCTTTTATGCTGAACCTTCTTCTGGGACATTATGGAGCACCACATGACTGCTACCTGATGTGCTTACATCATCACGAGTGTCTCCAGATGTGTTTTGCCATGGAGTTCCTCCCATGTGAAGTTCCATGTTATGAACAAAGCGATTCTGAGATGCTAGACACTGAAGCAGCAAGAGGTGTTAATCATGTTTTGTCCTATTGCATGCTTGCTATTCAATTTGAAAAGGCTGTGTTAACCCTTGCTACAAAGTCCCATGGTCAAGACAGTTAATGGAAATCCTCTTAAGAGGGGAGAAGCAATTCCCATACATCCTCTGCACTCCAAGCTAGAATTGGTAGGGGAGTTTTCCAATTCAGAGCATAAGACATTCAGTGCATAAGAGTAGATGGTTCCCAGAAGATATTGGACAAAATTACCATATATCCAGAAAAACTGGAAATAATACTTTATTAGCTATTACTCCTCAAGGTAATCAAAATTTGGACTAGAGGGCAGTGTTCTGTCCAAAGCTGATTTTCACTGAAAAATACCACTTGCAAAAGGGCACTGCTGAGATGACAAGCAGCAGGCTTTTCTGTTTTCAGTGTAGCTGCTTTTCTCCTTACCCCTGAATATATGAATAACATGTCTAATTGGTTGCTAGTATTTTTGATGGGCTTAGCCTATAGTGGCCACTTTTGATTTAAAGTATGTGATATGTTCTACAAATCCCACTATGAAGCAGCATCTCCAAGAATATTGAGTAATTTGAATGAAAATTTGTGTTCATCTGAGATTTCAATATCAGGATTGCAAGTGGACCATAAGAAGTGGCTGTACCTGGCTTCCATTTATCAACTAAAGTTGTAGTCTATAAATCTTTATCCTTAGCATTAGACCATCCAACATTCATTCAAGTCAGCAAAGTGGAATACAGTGCCATTACATATTGAGTTACTTCAATTAAGAGCAACTCTTTAGTTCTAATTCATTATTAGCATTATCAGACAAATTAACTATCTGCAAAAAATGTTTGAACCATGTTTACTTTAACTCCCACTGTAATTCTGAAGTTTGAGTTAAACAGAATGGACAGTTTCTTGGAAACAAGTTGTAAGATAGACATCAAATATAGTGAAGCTGACATAACTGAGTAATTGAATTAAGTGTTTCTGAAGGAATTTATAAGTGAGACACTGGAAATTGTGGATGATATTTTTTTCTATTTTGGGAGAAAAATGACTGCCTATAGTAGAGAATATATAACGCAGGATCATAGTAATGAGATGTTAATTTCTGAAATGGTAATCTTAATAAATTTAAGAGTTATGAAATCTTTTCTGAAAGTATTTGGAGTGTAACCCTATGTAGTACATAACCAAAAAATTGGAGGAGGAGAATGGGAGCTTTTGAAATGTAGTGCTGTAGAAGGTCTAACAAAGGGAGTCCAAGGTGTTCAGATCACAGATTTACTTCATACTGCACACATTTACTAGGACGATGCTCAAGTAGTAAGGTGTACTGAGTCATTTTCACTGAAACTGCAAGAGAAGTTTTACACATCAGTGATGTACCAGCGCACTGCTGCCGAGCACAAACCCTGTAGTCTGAGTCATTGGACAGTCACACACTAATCATTTTAAACATATTATGTTCAAAAGGTAATACGACAAAGACATGAAGTTATATTAAATTTTACTGAATTTTCAATGTTATTCAGTCGTTTACTAATTTTTGTTATTAGAACAAATGGTATATGACATTTCTATAGACAAGTTAAGAGTTCAAACTTTTTCTATTTGGTTGACAAATGAGAAATGTCTTTTCTTGAGTTGCTACAAAAAATACATTCAGTTGCACATCACTAATTAATGCCATTGATTTCTGAAAATATTGCATTATGCATGGTTTTTATCATTTGTCAGAAGAGAAATTTTTCAAAATTTCAACAAGATTTTTCTTCTTATAAACTTCAAAGATTCCCTGTGCATGTGAGAAAATTACATTCATTCAATGAATAGCTGCTGTTATGTTTTTCATGTCTGTATGAAAAAGATGTCAAGGGCACATCTGACAATTAATCTTTCATTACTGTCATATTCTAAGATATCGTGAGACTGTATTTTTGAGTGGAATTATTTACACCTTCATTTATTTACATTTGACTGGTTTTCCAAGCTGGTCCATCCTTGAAACCTGTGTCTGCAGATTGCATTCAGGTGCAAAGCAGTTCTTAGTACCTTACCGCCAATAGAGGTGTAAGATTTCAGAAATTGCAACAGGCACACATTTTCACACTGTTTTTGTTTACTTGTTGATAGTTTGGATGTTCAGTAGTATGTTTATACAAATACACATGTCATTATATCTTTCAAAAGTTGTATGTATGACATAATATGACTAATGCTGGAAAATTAGAAACCGTAAGTCACACTTCATCTGTCCACCTACTGACTGCAGGGTATTAATGATAACCACACAACGACCACCAGCTGACACTCGTCACCATGCACTGATACGTGACAGGCACACAAAACTTCTCTTGCAATTTTCTTAAAATATCCTACGTAGTACACATTACTACTTTCACATTATGTTGTCCTGATGGACTAAGAGAAGAGTACAAAATCTGAAGAAAGTCTGACCTGAATGTCATGGCTTCTCCCTGTAGAAAGGGCATTTTACAGACTTGTCCTCATATTCATACTTACAGCATTTGACATTCAGTGTGTGGATATCAGCTTAGTAATCCAGTGGGACACCACTCAAATACAGAAAAAGTCTACTTCAAGTCTTTTGAGTGCTATTAAGTATAAAAAATCTCATTTTAGTAAAATTTGTGAGGTATTTAATTCCATAATACTGCTTTAGGATATTGATATCCACACCTTATCTTTTAATAACTTTAAGTATGAAGAGGATCTAAAAAGGGAGTCCATAAGGTTCCCTTGTAAGATTAGATAAGAAGATTGAGATGATCTGTATCAAAGTCACAGCTGCAGTAAACTGGTTCTGGGAAGACAAGCAGTAGCAGCCCTGCAGAGCTGGAGTCTTTTAGAGCAGACTCGTGTGGAGAGCGGCATCAAGTGCCAACATACGTGTGGCGACACCAGCCGGGCCTGCCACTGTGAGAGACTACTTGCATCCACGGAGCTGCAGATGACACAGCGGACACTCCTGGCCAGAACGACGGACTGTGTCTGCCGGTCCAGCAGCAGGTGCTCCACCTGGATTGTGTGGTTCCAGACACTGCCACCACCACTTCCTTCTACAGAACAGCTGGAGCTTCTACCAGCTGTTGCAAGCACCAGTAGAACAGAGTGCCTTGTTCACACTGTAGTGATCACATCCGTACATGAACGCAATGTCCCGACTCACTGCCCAGACCGAACCACTAAGGACAAACTTTAAATTTGAAGAGGATGTCTATCTTTTACAGTAGGTGTCTAAGAAGGGATGCTTTGAAGTTCCACCCCTAAGAAGATGGTATAGGAATGAAAGACTTTTGAAAATATGTCACTATTCAACCAGTTTTCAAGATGACCTATGCAAATTTGTGTTTTGTTAATGAGTCAGAAATTAAGAAATGTGTGTTCCAACATTTTTTGAAATGTAACATCTATAATAGTGCAATAGTGGCTGAAAGTTTTTACACAGCTAGTAATTTTAAAATGATTTAAATCTCTGTCTATGGAAGGTGGTATTTGACCATAACAAATAACAAATACGTGTAAACCCTGAACGAGTTAAATAGGGGAAGAGAATTTAAGAAAATATTTATAAATTTGAAAAGGGTAGTTACTACTCACCATATGGCAGAGATGCTGATTTGCGGATAGGCACAACAATAAGACTGTCTTTTTGTCATTCCTATCTGCAACTTAAAATCTACACTACATTGCAAGTAGCAACTATCTTTTTCATAATTATACATTCCATCCTGGATTTTCCATAGTAAGAAAGTAGTTATACTGAAAAACTTTTAAAGTTAAAACTATAGAAATTTTTATTTCATGTCTCAGATATAAGCAAATCTGTGTTGGGGATTGAAGTTTCTATGGAAATATCTCTACAAAAATGCAAAGGGCATGATTAACAAGAACTACTGAGTCCTGCTACCAGAATCTTCAGGTCAGAAGCACACTGAGAAAATACTATGATCCTATGGCCTTTATCAGTGTTCTAATTTGTGAACAAAAGTATAATTAAGAAAAAAAAATCTGTCCAGACTGTACCGTCTGTACACGTGAAGCAGCACACACTAAGCCAGTTTAAATGCAAGCTTAAAGCTGTCAGTGGTATCAATGCAATTTAAAATTGCAGTTTAAACTACAATACAAATTGCCTTCTAACTTTTTTGTATCTCACATCAGCATGGGTGCTGATTAAAACCAAGTTCCTTGTCCACAAGGCAATTTTTAGGGACCAGCTTACAGCATACAAATATCACTGCAGCCAGTATCTTTACAAGGTTTCTCCACCTGGAAACAATAAAATTCTCAGTTACAGGTCAAACTTTATGAAACGTTTGGGCAGTCCTCTGATCAGGTTACATTTCCTAAACTGCAGAAATTACCTGAGGTAATTAAACAACATTTTCAGTAAGGTAAATGTCTCTGAACGTTGTTCACACAATGAGAAGCATGCTAAAAATGCTTGTCAAAGGACGAGACTATCGCTTGCTTCAAATTCTTTTAATAAATTTAACATCTTGCTACAATACATTTTTTTTAAATTTTGAGATGCATTCCACCTTTTGCATCAAAACCATCATCAATTCATTTTTAATTTTGTGGGACTTAAAGCCCACTTGTGAAAAGTGAACATCACTGTAGTGTGAATACATGTCTACTCCCAGCATTCTTTGAACACATTTAGACACCATTTGCAGCTGTTTCATTAATGTGCCAAGTTTTAGAAGTTTATAACATCTATGAAAATTGAGTCACTCATCAAGTGTGGGATATGATCTTTAATACAGTCGAGTACTTGTCTGCTGTGGAAATTTGCCCTGGCTAACCAACTCCGATTTCTCAAGATTTGTTTTTTGATGGGAGCAAACTTTAAGAGGACAAACAGTTGTAAACCAAATTTCCAGAGGCGAGTTTTGTATAAAATGGTTTCAGGGGAACAGAATTTCAGAAAATTCAGTTCTTGGTGGTTTCTAACAGCAAAAATATTGAGCTGTACTTTGTTGCTTTTAACTTTATACAAAATCAGGAATGAGATGAAGTTTTTGGACGTCATTGTTACGTAAAAACAGTCAGTAGAATGGTAGTGTACATTGTTGCCAACCAGAGAAAGCCACAAAATTTCTGCATACAGATAAAGGAAACAAGCTTGGGACAGGAAACAGTCACTGGATTTCGTGCCCAGACAAAGATTGTGATGCATATCTTGCAAAAACACTGTGTGTGTGTGTGTGTGTGTGTGTGTGTGTGTGTGTGTGTGTGTGTGTGTGTGTGTGTGGATAGGAATGTAGGGCTGGTAATTACTAGGAGAACAAATGTATCAGGTAAGAGATTTGAGTGGAAGATCATTTTGATTTCAATGGAAATAAAGTTTAGTGAGGAGAATTCTATGCAGAGCAATGTTATGTACTTGACTTGCTCTGAAAACTTTGGGAATGTTGGTCTGATTGAATCTAAGTGGATCACAAACCTCCATGTTTCTCTTGCATGGCTTTTGTAATCCAGCAAAATATAAAGAGCCTATACCAGGCGAGGTTAACCTGAACTGCATTTATCAGTAAATTGAGAAAAATATTCGTTTTGGAGAAGTTGCAGTTAACTCATGTAATGTAGAACCACAATATTTGAAACCAAGATACACATTGTAAAGGTACAATAGGTTTAATTTCAATTATGGTCGAGCTCTTGAGACGACTGATGGAACAGCTTTGTCCTCATGGCTGATATTACCATTTTCTTTGTGTATTCGCAAAGTCTAGTTTTGTGTTTGTTTTTCTTTGGTGTTTACTATCTGAATTACATAATCTGATGTAACTATAAAACAACATGGAAGCTCTAGACTTCTGCATTGAAATATGACATTCAGTTATTAGATGTCCCACTTTCCCATTTTGCTTTAGCCAACCAAATACATCTGTGAGTTGAGATAGGTAATAGAAAGCAGCCGACTTTTGAAAGGTGTTTTATGGTCTGTGCAGGTCAGAGTTTTACCAATCCCATACTATCAGTGAGGTGAGCCATAAACAGGCACTTCTATCTGCTGGGTGGAGTTGTCTGCTCATTGGTGCTGAGGGTGAGGAATTTTAAATTTTAAGACATTTCCAGGGGCAGATGTGGACTCTGACCACAATCTGTTGGTTATGAACTGTAGATAGAAACTGAAGAAACTGCAAAAAGGTGGGAATTTAAGGAGCTGGAACCTAGATAAACTGAAAGAACCAGAGGTTGTAGAGAGTTTCAGAGAGAGTATTAGGTAATGACTGACAAGAACAGGGGAGAGAAATACAGTAGAAAAAGAACAGGTTGCTTTGAGAGATGAAATAGTGAAGGCAGCAGAGGATCAGGTAGGTAAAAGGATGAGAGTTACTAGAAATCCTTTCATAATAGAAGAAATATTGAATTCCATTGATGAAGGGAGAAAATATAAAAACGCAGTAATTGAAGCAGGCAAAAAGGAATACAAACATGTCAAAAATGAGATTGACAGGGAGTGCAAAATGGCTACGCGGGGATGGCTACACAACAAATGTAAGGATTGGAGGCCTATATCACTAGGGGTAAGGTAGATACTGCCTACAGGAAAATTAAAGACACATTTGGAGAAAAGAGAACCACCTCTATGAATACCAAGAGCTCAGATGGAAAACCAGTTCTAAGTAAAGAAGGGAAGGCAGAAAGGTTGAAGGAGTATATAGAGGGTCTACACAAAGGTGATGCACTTCAGGGCAAATTTATTGAAATGAAAGAGGACATAGATGAAGGTGAGATGAGAGATACAATACTGCATGAAGAATTAGTAGAGCACTGAAAGTATTAAGTCAAAACAAGACCCTGGGAATAGACAACATTCCATTAGAGATATTGATAGCCTTGGGAAAGCCAGCCGTGACAAAACTCTACTATCTGGTGAGCAAGATGTATGAAACAGTCAAAATACCCTCAGACTTCAAGAAGAATATAATAATTCCAATACCAAAGAAAGCAAGTGCTGACAGGTGTGAACTATCAGTTTAATCAGTCACAGTTGCAAAATACTAACATTAATTTTTTACAGACGAATGGAAAAACTGGTAGAAAATTACCTCGGGGAAGATAAGTTTGGATACCGTAGAAATGTTGAAACATGTAAGGCAATACTGACCCTACGACTTATCTTAGATGATAGAGTAAGGAAAGGCAAACCTACATTTCTAGCATTTGTAGACTTAGAGAAAGCTTATGACAGTTTGATTGGAATACTCTCTTTCAAATTCTGAAGGTGGCAGGGGTCAAATACAGGGAGAAAAGGGTGTTTACAATTTGTGCAGAAACCAAATGCCAGCTGTAAGAGTCAAGCGGTATGAAAGGGAAGCAGTGGTTAGGAAGGGAGTGACACAGGATTGTAGCTTATCCCTGATGTTATTCAATCCGTGCATTGAGCAAGCAGTAAAGGAAACAAAAGAAAGATTTTGAGTAGGAATTAAAATCCATAGAGAAGAAATAAAATTTTTGAGGTTTGCTGATGACATTGTAATTCTGTCAGAGACAGCAAAGGATGTGGAAGAGCAGTTTAATGGACTGGACAGTGTCTTGAAATGAGGATATAAAATGAACAACAACAAAAGCAAAATGAGGATAATAGAATGTAGTCAAATTAAATCAAGTGATACAGAGGGAATCAGATTAGGAAATGAGAGACTAGGAACTGAGACATGTGAAGTAGTAAATGTGTTTTGCTATTTGGGGAGCAAAATAACAGGTGATGGTCGAAGTGGAGGGCATACAACATGTAGACTGGCAACAGCAAGGAAAGCATTTCTGATGAAGAGAAATTTGTTAACATTGAGTATAGATTTAAGTGTGAGGACATCTTTTCTGAAAGTATTTGTATGGAAGTGTAACATGGATGATACACAGTTTAGACAAGAAGAGAATACAAGCTTTCAAACTGGGGTGCTGCAGAAGAATGCTGAAGATTAGATGGGTATCATGTAACTAATGAGGAGGTACTGAAGAGAATTGGAGAGAAGAGGAATTTGTGGCACAGCTTGACTAGAAGAAGGGGTCAATTGCTAGGACATGTTCTGAGGCATCAAGGAATATTCAGTTTAGTATAGGAGGGAGATGTGGACTCTGACCACAATTTATGGGTTATGAATTGTAGATTAAAACTGAAGAAACTGCAAAAAGGTGGGAATTTAAGGAGATGGGATCTGGATAAACTGAAAGAACCAGAGGTTGTACATAGTTTCAGGGAGAGCATAAGGGAACAATTGATAGGAATGGAGGAAAGAAATACAATAGAAGAAGAATGGGTAGCTTTGAGGAATGAAATAGTGGAGGCAGCAGAGGACCAAATAGGTAAAAAGACGAGGGCTAGTAGGAACCTTTGGGTAACAGAAGAAATATTGAATTTAATTGATGAAAGGAGAAAATATAAAAATTCAGTAATGAAGCAGGCAAAAAGGAATACAAACGTCTCAAAAATGAGATCGACAGGAAGTGCAAAATGGCTAAGCAGGGACGGCTAGAGGACAAATGTAAGGATGTAGAGGCTTATCTCACTAGGGGTAAGATAGATACTGCCTACAGGAAAATTAAAGAGACCTTTGGAGAAAGGAGAGCCACTTGCATGAATATCAAGAGCTTTGATGGAAACCCAGTTCTAAGCAAAGAAGGGAAAGCAGAAAGGTGGAAGGAGTATATCGAGGCTCTATACAAGGATGAGGTACTTGAGGACAATATTATGGAAATGGAAGAGGATGTAGATGAAGTTGAAGATGAAATGGGAGATATGATACTGCGTAGAGTTTGACAGAGCACTGAAAGACCTGAGTCGAAATTAGAATTACTGACAGCCTTGGGAGAGATAGGCCTCACAAAACTCTACCATCTGGTAAGTAAGATGTATGAGACAGGCAAAATACCCTCAGACTTCAAGAAGAATATAATAATTCCAACCCCAAAGAAAGCAGGTGTTGGCAGATGTGAAAATTACCGAACTATTAGTTTAATAAGTCACAGCCGCAAAATACTAAAGCGAATTCTTTACAGATGAATGGAAAAACTGGTAGAAGCCGACCTCGGGGAAGATCAGTTTGGATTCTGTAGAAATTTTGGAACACCTGAGGCAACACTGACAATACGACTTATCTTAGAAGAAAGATTAAGGAAAGGCAAACATACGTTTCTAGCATTTGTAGACTTAGAGAAAGCTTTTGACAATGTTGACTGGAATACTCTCTTTCAAATTCTGAAGGTGGCAGGGGTAAAATAGAGGGAGCGAAAGGCTATTTACAATTTGTACAGGAAGCAGATGACAGTTATAAGAGTCGAGGGGTATGAAAGGGAAGCAGTGGTTGGGAAGGGAGTGAGGCACGGTTGTAGCCTATCCCCAATGTCATTCAATCTGTATATTGAGCAAGCAATAAAGGAAACAAAAGAAAAGTTCGGAGTAGGTATTAAAATCCATGGAGAAGAAATAAAAACTTTGAGGTTTACCGATGACATTGTAATTCTGTCAGAGACAGCAAAGGACTTGGAAGAGCAGCTGAACGGAATGGACAGTGTCTTGATAGGAGGATATAAGATGAACATCAACAAAAGCAAAACGAGAATAATGGAATGTAGTCGAATTAAGTCTGGTGATCCTGGGCGAATTAGATTAGGAAATGAGACACTTAAAGTAGTAAAGGAGTTTTGCTATTTGGGGAGCAAAGTAACTGACGAAGGTCAAAGTAGAGAGGATATAAAATGTAGACTGCCAATGGCAAGGAAAGCGTTTCTGAAGAAGAGAAATTTGTTAACATCGAGTATAGATTTAAATGTCAGGAAGTCGATTCTGAAAGTATTGTATGGAGTGTAGCCATGTATGGAAGTGAAACATGGACGGTAAATAGTTTACAAAAGAAGAGAATAGAAGCTTTCAAAATGTGGTGCTACAGAAGAATGCTGAAGATTAGATGGGTAGATCACATAATTAATGAGGAGGTATTGAATAGAATTGGGGAGAACAGGAGCTTGTGGCACAACTTGACTAGAAGAAGGGATTGGTTGGTAGGACATGTTCTGAGACATTGAGGGATCACCAATTTAGTATTGGAGGGCAGTGTGGAGGGTAAAAATCGTAGAGGGAGACCAAGAGATGAATACACTAAGCAGATTCAGAAGGATGTAGGCTGCAGTAAGTACTGGGAGATGAAGAAGCTTGCACAGGATAGAGCAGCATGGAGAGCTGCATCAAACCAGTCTCTAGACTGAAGACCACAACAACAAGACTTCAATTCTGAAGATGTTTGAAGTTATTGTTGTCAAGTTAGTTTAACATCTCCAAAAACATTCCAAGTGACTTTTAGAAATTGATTAAGCACTCACTTCATCTTGCAAGGTTAAATAATGTCACCCAGTCTTATGTATGAAGTGTGGGAGTATTTAACCTTACCTGCATAAACCCATGAAGTGCAAGGCTACATTGACTGAAGATGTGGGGAACACTCCTCTGCAGCTGTGGATTCTCCTCCTTGCTAGTATAAGATCAGTTGTATGTAAACTGCCAGTGACAGGGTCTGTTGCAAGTGCTCATCTGATTCTGGTCCCAGTAAGTTTTGAAACAAAACACTGAGCAGCAATACTGCATCACGTTTTGCTGAAACCTCGGCAACACACAAGTACAAAGCAATCTGGTGCACTAATATGGTTCTGATGACAATGTCATGAGCAACTTTTGAAAAAGGTGTGGTACAACTGCTTCAAAGATGGCCAAAAATCACAGGACCAAACAACAGTATGTCAGACATTCGAGCTGAAATTAATGACACTGAGAAAGTGTGAGCTATGGTCTTGGAAGACCATTGTATCATTGTACTACATCTTGCTATCAAGATTGGAGTAAGCACTGGATTTGTACATTCAGTTCCTACCAACAGCAAAATCTTTATCTTGACAATAATGTGAGGAAATGATAAAGCTACATGTTTCCTATACATGTTTATTTCCTCAAGTTACACAACAGCACAATTTTTGCTTTATATATTTACATGGTATTTCTCTCTCAGATGTGATAGGGATGAATTTTTCATTATGGTAAGGTACGTCAAAAGGTAATCTGAAGTACTCAGTAAAGCTACTGGGAGCTTACAATTAAAGGGTAGCTACTCACACAGGTCCAGTCTGGGCTTTATCACAGGGGCAACAAAACTTGGTAGATATGCAATTGTGTTAATGTGGAACCTATTTTCATTTGAAAAAGTTCCAATTTTGACCATCAGGTGTGGCACTACAGCATCTTGGCATTGCTGGTGCTCCTACAGAACAAACTGTGCAAGTGATAGTCCTCATTTGTTTGACTTTCTGCTTACATTGCATCCCTAATCCATTAAATATGGAAATCTATTATCTTTCTTGCATTCACAGTACCAGATTTGCACCTGCTAACCAAAAATTATTTTTCCAGCATAAATCTGTTCCACAATAACATTAAAATATTAAAGGTAAGGAGTGAAGAAAATCAAACTGGAAGATTTGATCAGAGGAAAATTTCAGTGAGAGTACAATCATCTGCATCATTTTGGTAGTAATGAAAACCTAGAAATATTTTATAATCTGTTTTTCCTGCTAGGAGACTTCACAAAAGTTTTGTTACACAATTAAAATTTGTCTGTTACTCTGGCTCCAGAGGATACTAAACTTGCACTGTTAAGCTATGAACTGATCTTATGAACATCTTTCCATGTGGTTACATTAGAGATTATGTCTACTGTAAACCAATTTAAAAGTTTAGCAGCATTTTGTGTTCCAAGCTTTAGACAAGGGAGTGGGTGGGGAACAGCTCTTATACACTAGTGTAGCCTGCATTTAATGGATGACAAAATCATAGTTGTCATATAATAAGGTTTCACACACTGACAATGGATGGGGGAGGGGATCTGAATAGTTTTGGATTAGGATATCTTCATCAGTAATACATAGTGTTTGATCATTTTTTAGCTTAAGACCAAACTGTTTCAGATCTATGTCTCCATTTCTAAGGATTCGATGCTGGTCATTACATTTGCCTCACTCCCAACACCTAGCAGCCAATGAATGGCAGTTTTTTGGAGGAAAGTGACTAACATGAGACTAACGACCACCTTGACTATTACCAATAAAGGATGATCTTACAATAATATTAGCCAGCTAAATATGAATAATGGAAGTCTAACAGGCATATAACTTCACTCCCTTGGGTTTAACAGTGGAGGATGGGGGGGGGGGGGGGGGGGTTAAGGCACAAGTGTTAGCCATTACCATGAAGACACTGTCCCAGAATTTGCCTGAAGTTGTTCTTGGAAGACCATCAGAATGACTAAAGAGGGTGAGCCATCCTTTGAAATCTGAAGCAATTTTCTTGACTATCTTTTTGTTTACATTCAAGGATTGTAGAATTTGGAAAGCAATGAATAAAGTATGACTATTTCCAATCTTATCAAAACATGTTCCAACACTTTATACAGGACAAACCTCATTTTGGCTGAAGATTTCATGAGCATGCTGACATATCAACTCTGTATCTTAAGTTAATCATATAATTAGTCTTCTGCATTGGTTAATAACTCACATGTTTCAACTCATTTGAAGTTCATCTACTTATGAAAGCATCATTTGAGGAGTATTAAATGTGTTTCCATTAAGTGAAATTAGTGGCACATTTGATCCTTTTACTTTTCAGCATATGCTGCTCTAAGGATGCCACATACTTCTATTTTATACTAATCTTTTCATAGATGTTGTAAAATTAAACCTGGTACACTGTTGTAGTAACATTTGTAATCACAACTAATAGATAAAAACTGAGCTGTGAGACCTTAACTTTTCCCGGCGAATCCAATGTTCAAATAACTTACGGGTTTGCTGCCGGGTGACGTCGTCGAACACCGCCGATATTTCGACAGGAGCACACCGCGTGTCTGTGTGTGTGTGTGTGTGTGTGTGTGTGTGTGTGTGTGTGTGTGTGTCCAAAAGCTTTAATTGTGTGAATCTTTTTGTTGTACCTATCATGACTCAGCATCTCTGCTGTATGGAGAGTAGCAACTTGCCTTCTCTGGTACTGTTACATTCCATCCTGGATTTTCCATTGTTTGAGTTTTACCTACTTTATAGGTATTTGTACCAATTCAGAAAGACACACCATAAAGAAAACCCACAGGCGGGCCAGGGATTGTGAGTAAGAATTTCAATATTTTAAGTGGTTTCTGCGATGCCCAATTTAATTACGAGTAAACACTGTTTGGAACTTTTGTGTAAGTTTACCAATTATGTTATCTTAGGGCATGCAGAACAAACTATCATTTTTGTCTTCAGTACAGAAATGAGAAGTGAATAGAAATAATTTTGAAGAGACTAAGCTGACCAAGACCAAGTTATTACTATCACCATTCTCACAGCATTACAAGATCCACAAAATTGGATAAGAATGACAAGGCTCATACTGAAGACAATTCAGGGGCTTTTCACACATGTCACAAATCTGAAAGCATTAGATAACTTCCAGTTCATGTCATTCACATAAAATTGTGACATGTTGCAGTACTAAATTCAATTATTGTTGCTACTGAAGTTTAGACTGCATGAAAATGTTAAATTTTAAAAGATGTGAATATAATAGAGGGAAACATTCCACATGGGAAAAATATATCTAAAAACAAAGATGATGTGACTTACCAAATGAAAGCGCTGGCATGTTGATAGACACACAGACAAACACAAACATACACACAAAATTCAAGCTTTTGCAACCAACGGTTGCTTCGACAGGAAAGAGGGAAGGAGAGGGAAAGATGAAAGGATGTGGGTTTTAAGGGAGAGGGTAAGGAGTCATTCCAATCCCGGGAGCAGAAAGACTGACCTTAGGGGGAAAAAAGGACAGGTGTACACACACACACACACACACACACACACACACACACACACACACACACACACACACACACACACACACAGAGGCATATAACTTCACAACTTCACTCCCTTGGGTTTAACAGTGGAGGATGGGGTGGCGGGGGGTGCCTAAGTGTTAGCCATTGTTATGAAGACACTGTCCCAGAATTTGCCTGAAGTTGTTCTTGGAAGACCATCAGAATGACTAAAGAGGGTGAGCCATCCTTTGAAATCTGAAGCAATTTTCTTGACTATCTTTTTGTTTACATTCAAGGATTGTAGAATTTGGAAAGCAATGAATAAAGTATGACTATTTCCAATCTTATCAAAACATGTTCCAACACTTTATACAGGACAAACCTCATTTTGGCTGAAGATTTCATGAGCATGCTGACATATCAACTCTGTATCTTAATTTAACCATATAATTAGTCTTCTGCATTGGTTAATAACTCACATGTTTCAACTCATTTGGGCAGAGATGTCAGTCGAGGTGGAAGCACAGAGGCAAAGATGTTGTTGAATGATAGGTGAGGTATCAGCGGCGGCAACTTGAAATTAGCGGAGGTTGAGGGCTGGTGGGTAACAAGAAGAGAGGATATACTGAAGGGCAAGTTCCCATCTCCGGAGTTCTGACAGGTTGGTGTTGGTGGGAAGTATCCAGATAACCCGGACGGTGTAACACTGTGCCAAGATGTGCTGGCCGTGCACCAAGGCATGTTTAGCCACAGGGTGATCCTCATTACCAGCAAACACTGTCTGCCTGTGTCCATTCATGCAAATGGACAGTTTGTTGCTGGTCATTCCCACATAGAAAGCTTCACAGTGTAGGCAGGTCAGTTGGTAAATCACGTGGGTGCTTTCACACGTGGTTCTGCCTTTGATCGTGTACACCTTCCAGGTTACAGGACTGGAGTAGGTGGTGGTGGGAGGGTACATGGGACAGGTTTTACACCGGGGGCAGTTACAAGGGTAGGAGCCAGAGGGTAGGGAAGGTGGTTTGGGGATTTCATAGGGATGAACCAAGAGGTTACGAAGGTTAGGTGGATGGTGGAAAGACACTCTTGGTGGAGTGGGGAGGATTTCATGAAGGATGGATCTCATTTCAGGACAGGATTTGAGGAAGTTGTATCCCTGCTGGAGAGCCGCATTCAGAGTCTGATCCAGTCCCGGAAAGAATCCTGTCAAAAGTGGGGCACTTTTGGGGTTCTTCTGTGGGAGGTTCTGGGTTTGAGGGGATGAGGAAGTGGCTCTGGTTAATTACTTCTGTACCAGGTCGGGAGGGTAGTTGCAGGATTCAAAAGCTGTTTTCAGGTTGTTGGTGTAATGGTTCAGGGATTCCGGACTGGAGCAGATTTGTTTGCCATGAAGACCTAGGCGGTAGGGAAGGGACCGTTTGATGTGGAATGGGTGGTAGCTGTCATAATGGGGGTACTGTTGCTAGTTGGTGGGTTTGATGTGGACGGACGTGTTAAGCTGGCCATTGGACAGATGGAGGTCAACGTCAAGGAAAGTGCCATGGGGTTTGACCAGGTGAATCTGATGGAACCAAAGGAGTTGAGGTTGGAGAGGAAATTCTAGAGTCCTTCTTCACTGTGAGTCCAGATCATGAAGATGTCATCAATAAATCTGTACCAAACTTTAGGTTGGCAGGCCTGGGTAACCAAGAAGGCTTCCTCTAAGCGACCCATAAATAGGTTGGCATACGAGGGGGCCATCCTGGTACCCATGGCTGTTCCCTTTAATTGTTGATATGTCTGGCCTTCGAAAGCGAAGAAGTTGTGAGTCAGGATGAAGCTGGCTAAGGTAATGAGGAAAGAGGTTTTAGGTAGGGTGGCAGGTGATCGGCGTGAAAGGAAGTGCTCCATCGCAGCGAGGCTCTGGACGTGCAGAATATTTGTGTATAAGGAAGTGGCATCAATGGTTATAAGGATGGTTTCCGGGGGTAACAGATTGGGTAAGGATTCCAGGTGTTCGAGAAGGTGGTTGGTGTCTTTGATGAAGGATGGGAGACTGCATGTAATGGGTTGAAGGGGTTGATCTACGTAGGCAGAGATACTTTCTGTTCGGGCTTGGTAACCAGCTACAATGGGGCAGCCTGGATGATTGGGTTTGTGAGTTTTAGGAAGAAGGTAGAAGGTAGGGGTGCAGGGTGTCGGTGGGGTCAGAAGGTTGATGGAGTCAGGTGAAAGGTTTTGTAGGGGGCCGAAGGTTCTGAGGATTCCTTGAAGCTCCGCCTGGACATCAGGAATGGGATTACCTTGGCAAACTTTGTATGTAGTGTTGTCTGAAAGCTGACGCAGTCCCTCAGCCACATACTCCCGATGATCAAGTACCACAGTCGTGGAACCCTTGTCCGCTGGAAGAATGACGATGGATCGGTCAGCCTTCAGATCATGGATAGCCTGGGCTTCAGCAGTGGTGATGTTGGGAGTAGGATTAAGGTTTTTTAAGAAGGATTGAGAGGCAAGGCTGGAAGTGAGAAATTCCTGGAAGGTTTGGAGAGGGTGATTTTGAGGAAGAGGGGGTGGGTCCCACTGTGACGGAAGACAGAACTGTTCCAGGCAGGGTTCAATTTGGATAGTGTCTTGGGGCGTTGAATCATTAGGAGTAGGATTAGGATCATTTTCCTTCGTGGCAAAGTGATATTTCCAGCAGAGAGTACGAGTGTAGGACAGTAAATCTTTAATGAGGGCTGTTTGATTGAATCTGGGAGTAGGGCTGAAGGTGAGGCCTTTGGATAGGACAGAGGTTTCGGATTGGGAAAGAGGTTTGGAGGAAAGGTTAACTACTGAATTAGGGTGTTGTGGTTCCAGATTGTGTTGATTAGAATTTTGAGGTTTTGGGTGGAATGGAGCTGGAAGAGGGAGATTGAGCAGATGGGAGAGACTGGGACTTGGGCAATTCCAGCAGGGCAGTGCGACACCCCACACATCCAGAATTGCTACAGAATGGCTCCAGAAACACTCTTCCGGGTTTAAACACTACTGCTGGAACTCACCAGACATTAACATTACTGAGCATACCTGGGATGCCGTGTAACGTGCTATTCAGAAGAGATGTCCACCGCCTCTTACTGTTATGGATTTATGTAGAGCCCTGAAGGATTTAAGGTGTCATTTCCCTCCGGCACTACTTTACACATTAGTCAAGTCCTTCTGCATACTCGCGGGGGCCCCTCACAATATTACTCAGGTGTGCCAGTTTCTTCGGCTCATAGTTGTATATCTACTGTGAACACAAAGTTGCAGGCATACATCCTGTCACGTTCGGACTTTAGTGTGAGCATCCAAAGTGGCCGCATTCCTCTTTTAAGGATTTACCATTCCACAGTCAGTTGCTGCTGTTCCCGGATATGACGCAGCCGTCAGGTGCTGCTGTTGTAAACAACTTGCCGAGAAACAATTTTCTTTGCCAGCTGTTAACAGTTTGCCTGTATAAGAAATTATTCTTAACTGAAATTGTTATGTACAGGTCATCTCTGATGACCCAGTAATAGAAGGCTGTCAGATTTTTTTGCTGGCATGGTTGTATTTAAATTGTCAGATGTTGTAGAGTTCAGAAAAATGTGGGCGGGCTTAATTAAAGTTATATATGCCATTGGCCGTGCAGTGTTCTCTTGAAAATTGCATAGAGCGGCGTACCAAACCTCGCTCAATTAATGTCAATTAATTCAGTAATACGTGACGATTACTTTTCTTACCAGTCAATTTTCGTGGGTCTTTTGCCCAATTCAAATTCCTTAATTAAACGAACTGCCTTTCCCTGTAACCATTTGTGGCCACCAGCCTTGCTAAAGTTGCTTAAGCAACTATTGTTCCCTTCTCTTTTGAGTAAATGAGGTTTTAAGAGCCTCTCGCTGCTGCTCAAAATCCTCTTTCCTTAACCCCTCAACGTGTAAAAGCTGTCAGTCGTTGTTTAAAATGTGCCTTTATAGCTGGGATTTTGTTGGTGATAAAATTTTAAAGGCCATCGGCAATTGCTCTGTTGAATATTTTAATAATTAAATATCAGCCCCTCCCCCCATAAACCCTATCTCTATTCATCACCTATTGCCCTCTATCCCTCTCCTCTTCCCTCATCTCACTGTTCAACTCTTTCACATTCCACTCTTTCTTTATCTCCTCGTCACGTCAGGTCAAATGTCAAAGCGATGCTGACAGCTTTGTTTGACTTTGAAGGATTGGTTCATCAGGAATTCGTACCACAGAGAAAAACTGTTAGTCGAGGTGTGTTGGGAAGCCTGAGAAAAATGTGGGAAGGAAGTGGCCTGAAATGTCGCGAGACAATTCGTTCGCGATAACGAGCCGCACGTCCATCCCTGTTGGCGCGTGACTACCGCACAATGGCGAAATCGCTTTGCTGCATCATGCTCCGTCCAGACCTGGACCCTGCGAACATTTTTTATTTCCAAATTTGAAAACCCCGTCGAAAGGAAGAAGAGTTGCAACGGTAGACGGGATAAAACAAAATTCGCGTACAGAGACTGCTCCAGGGAGTGGGAACGGCGTTGAGAGTGGTGTACTAGTTGTGGAGGAGAGTACTTCGAAGGAGACCATGCACGGTAAGTAGAAGGCAAAAGTAGGGAAATGTTGTGGAAAAAATTCCGGAATTTTTGGAATAGACTTGGTGAATGTCATGGATCGTTCCGAATAACATTCCGAAAGTTGATGAAATTAATCTATAATTAAATGGTATCAAAAAATCCATCCCCCCATTTAGGGGTCACCAAGGCAAGCCTAATGAGTGCACTGTTGTCTCCTGGGGAGGGAGGAATTTTCCGAGCCTCGGTTTAATTATTCGTAATAGTTCTCAACATGGCGACTAGACACAAAAGCTGGTCGAGCCGTCGTTCTGAACTGCTCGCCGCGGCTTCGTGGCGCCCCCCTCGTCCTTTGGCAGGACTGCCGCCCCTGCAGCAACGCCAGCCCCTGCGGAGTGCGGCTGGGCCGCGCTGCACACAGCAGACCCCGGCTGCAGCCCTGCCCACGTCGGCCACGGGAGCTCCACGGCGCCCCTCTGTGCTCAGTCGCCTGCAGCTCTCCACTGCAGTCGGTCCCTCATCTTGAGCGGCGCGGCTGCTGCCGCTGTTTGTTAAGTCCTCGGCCGTACTTACTGTTGTCAGGAACAGCCACGGACCTCACAGTTCGCGTTAGTGCTGTTCCGGATTCATCATAATGCAGCGGCGATTATTTCGGTCGTAAAATGACAGAAATGCAACAGTTTGCATCTAAACCTAGCCTGAGCTACAATCCGCTCTCGGCTATTAACGGTTGTGACGAATCTCTCGGTGTGTTATTTCCTGATCAGAGGCTGGACGAGCTATCAGTAAGCTACTTTATGTTGAAAGTACTAGTTTCTTTTGCCTCATCCTGCAGCAAGGCCTGCCCGACTAGGTCGATCAGCTCTGTATAGCCAAGTCGTAATTAAGTGGTGATACGCTATTTCGATTTTTAATTATTTTTTTTTTGAGGAAATACTCAAGTCTTTTTATCAAATTTGTCGGATTCCGGTCTGGAGAATTCCCCTGTAGCCTCCTCGAACTATTTCCTTCAGCAACCACAAACCTACCCCAGACGAGATGGTGGCATTTGAGACATCGGTAAATTAGCAGGTAAGGCTAAATGTACCTGTTAATTGGGAATCGGACGTCAGACTTCCAGAGTGAGATTTTATCTCTGCTGCGGAGTGTGCGCCTATATGAAACTTCCTGGCAGATTAAAGCTGTGTGCCGGACCTAGACTCGAACTCGGGACCTTTGCCTTTCCCGGGCAAGTGCTCGCCTCGGAAGGTAGGAGGCGAGATACTGGCAGGACTGAAGCTTTGAGGACGAGTCGTGAATCGTACTCGGGTAGCTCAGTCGCCAGACCACTTGCCCGCGAAAGGCAAAGGTCCCGAATTCGAGTCTCGGTCCAGCACACATTTTTAATCTGCCAGGAAGTTTCACAGTCAGGCTGTTTTAACCAATCCTAGAATCAGTATTGCGACGTTCGTTCATCAGAACACAGCAGCAACTACAACTATTTCGTGAAATACTGTCCCTTCATGGATGAAGACAGTAGTTTGTAACATAGCGACGATGCAGTTCTCAGCGTGAGCTGTATGGTAGTGAGCTTACTTGATCACTGCACGCCACGTGTCAGAAACAGCCGTCACTCAGCTGTCCAGGAACGGTGGGTGGGTCTGGAGAGCTCGACGTCAGTGGCAGCCTGAGAGGCTGTCCTGCAGCGCCGCGCTTCATAACTTGCCAAGGTTTGCTTACTGGAGGCAGGAGTACCTAGGACTGTCTTCAACAATTCACAGCAATGTATGTAGCCCCATCGCTACTCACTGAATCTACATCTAGGTCCAAAACCCTGCAAGCGACTGCGAAGTGCACGGTGCGGATACGTTCCACTGTAGCAGTCGTTAGACGTCCTTCCCGTGCCGCTCATGTACTGAGTCTGTTTGAGGGCTGCTACGAGGGCTCCGTTTAGTCTGATACCGTCTTCACAGTCTGTATGGGGGCGGCAGGTAGCGCTTTGTAGCGTACTCCCAGAGTCATCACTTAACAGCTGCTCCTCGAACCTTTGTAGACAGATTACGTCTATATTCGGCCGTCTGTCGTCAGCATCTCTGTGATACCTGAGCCGTAGTGAAGTCGGCTTTGAAAAGCTCGCCGCAGCGCGTAGCGTGAAGCAGTCGCCCGCCCTCCGTTTTCTGGCGGTGGCGCAATTGAAAGCTTCGGTGTCTCCCTGTAGCGGGAAAGGGCAAAAGTGGGCTGTTCGCCTGGGTTTAAGAGGTGGCTGTACGGGCTCTCGTGGAGAGTTGGCAGTCGGGGCATCGAGAAGAGACTTCTGCGCCGGTGCTAGAGGGACAGCACGCGGACCGCGGCATCAGCGAAAGCTTAAGCTCCGTGGTGTGGGGCGTTAACTCCTCGTCGCGTAACGAATCTTCCTGAGCGTGGGTCCTCGAGGGGCCTACTCTGCAGTTCGGCCGTATGCTGTCGACCGGCGAGGAGGTTCTGCAAATAGGCGCGCCTTCCTGCGTCCGTTGAAACGGCTGGCAGCGGGCGGCTCCGCAGAGCATTTGGAGTAGAGTGCTGCGGTGGTTCAGTCCTGGCAGTCGTAACGCACCACAAGTTGAGTAATGATTGTTAATAGATTTTATGAAGTTTCATTGAAGTCAGTTTACTTATTCTCGTTAATTATATAAGTCGTATATTTTGGGGGTTTCCCGCCATTCATTCTCGTCTGCCCAGCCGCATGAAGGTGAGTCAGAGTAAATTTGTGGTTCGGATTGCTTCTTTCCCCTCCCAGCTTACCTACGGGTTTATATGACTGTTAGCCCCTGCCATGTCTGTGAAAGTCTAAGGCAGCAATGGCTGTACTGTTTGAAATGCGAGGCACTAAGACCTGATCCATTCTCTCGCCTGCCATGACTAGTATTACTAGACTCACGTGTAAAAGGTACTCTAAGAAAGAAGGAAAAACTCCTTTTGCCTCGTGGTAACAACTAGTCAACTGCATAACGAATTCCTGCTCGTCTGGAAGCTGTAACTTACGTAAATTTCTGTTTATGTATATTTGGCTACAATCAAGCAAGGTTGTTAATGTACGCCGTAGTGGATTTTTTATATTGTTTCTAGTCAACAAAAACTGTTGTGTGGTTTTTTTTTTTCAATTCAATGCCTTTTAAAGCTTTTACTCAACGTGCTTATGTGTTTTATACAGGTAGTTGGTCATTAGTGTGTTTTCTTGCCATGGAAAAGTTTACCATTTCATTACGGGTAGGAATTGCTGCCTTGAATGTTGTAAAAGTTCGCAAGTCCTACCTTGCGAGCTTCTGTGTTTGCCGTAAGTTTACTGGCAGAAATTTGTAAAATTTGTTTTTTTATATATTTTGGAAATGTTAATGTTATTAACTGTGAGTGCCCCCCCCCCCCTCCCCCCATGTTCATGACTCATCCGCTTTGGTTTTTCTATTTTGAGAACTTTTGTAAACAGGATTGTCTTTATATGTTGCAGACAAGTTAGATTCTGCGCCATTTAATGAGCCTGAGTGAGGCTGTTGTGGGCGGCCGTAGCTACGGCTGTTGTAACCAAATGGGAAATTTGTCTGCCCAAAAGTGAAGTCATATACTCAAATTGTATTCATTTATTAATGGAGTGAAATTCACCTGTAATTTAGCTGAGCTTAAAATGTTATACAGCGTCACTTTGTATACGTTAAATTACTTGCCTGACTTGCCTTTTACTGGCGTGAAATTTTTTTATAATAATTCAATAATTTAAAAATCCTTTCCTATCGTAAATTGTGACTTATTCGTTAAATGATTATTGGTATTTTTTAAAATATCGCAAAGTCTTGCACCAATTTGAATAAAGAGTGTTACTGAAAATTGTGTGTAATTTCACCATTTATTCCTTGGCACCTACTTCCACTTTACATTTTGTGTATTAATTGTGATTAATAACCTTTACTGAACCAGTAGTGATTTTATGGTTCAATACACCGTCACGGGTCAAATAAACGTGTGACCATCGGTGCTGCCCTTCTCTGTGTACGTTCCACGTCCTCTGCGGGTCCTGCTTGGTACGGGTCCCACACAACACACAGTCCACCAGTATTCTACGACGCGCTGCACCAGTCTTTCGTAAGCCGTGATTGCATTTTCCAATACCCTACCTACAGTGCAAAGTCTACTTCGCCTACGACTGAGGGTACGGCACCGTTCCATTTCATGTCCCTACGAAGTGTTACAGCGAGGTATATCTGTGAGCTGACCGATTCCTACTACTTACTAATATTTTTGTCACTGTATACTAAGATTTTCTCGTATCCTGGAGTGTACACTTTATCTACATTTAAACAAAGGAATCAATCGCTGCAAGTCACTGACATCTTCTGAAACAACAGGGAATAGAAAGCGAACAAGTGAAAGACAGAAGCGCTGAGCTTGTGAAGGCACTGCCGTAATCATTCCGCCTACTATTCAACTTGAATGTGAAAGAGTCAGTTGAAGTGAGAAATCACAGTGAAAATATGTCAGTGATAAGGATCTCTAATGGCACTGCGTAGAATAAATTCGGGACGAAAATCGACGAGCAAAATTCCCATCCTTACATCATTCACATACATAGACCCTGGTGCCGCTACACGCAGTGCACTGTTATTTAGTCGTGGACACATCTGGGAATGACTCGCTGAAGAAGAGGCTCCAGTCAGATGGCACAGCGGTCACCCATGGACAAAGCATGGACCCTATGATCTTATAATTCAAGCTTCCTCATTAAATTTGAGTCTCATCTTTATCTACCATAATAATCGAAGCCGAAGAAATGAATTAAAATTTATGCCACGGCCAGGACTTGAACCCAGGTCTCCTTGCTTATTAGCCAGAAATGGTAGCCATTTGACGTTCTTTAGCATGAGAGCAGTGATGGTGTAATGACTAGCATTCTTATCTAGTAAGGAAGTAGATCCATGGCTGTTGCATGAATTTTAATTCATTTTTTCAGCTTCAATCATTATCATAGATAAAGATGATAGTGAAATGTCTGGACGAAAATTTAATTACAAGATATGCAGATCACCTACAGGTGAGGTACAGCATTTCCTCATAACATCCAGTGCTGGGGTGCTATTCCAGTGCCAGAGAACCTTGGGGATAGTGATGACCTAAGACGGGGAAAAACGAGCTGAGGATGTGAACTAAAGTTTGTGTTGGGGAGGGCAGGCATTCGACTTGGGCAGTCCACGCAGCTATGTTAGCTGTAGTGCTGCGGTAGTGCGATAGCTAGCGCTCCTGCTTAGCAAGCAGGGAGACTCTGGTTCATATCCTGACCATGGCATAAACTATCATTCATTTCTGCAGTTTCCGTTGTTATTGTAAATATCCTATGAGCCAAATATATTTGATCAGACTCTTTTGTGCGTATCAGATTCTTTTGTGCCTATTTTTCAATGAGTTATTCCCAGTTGAGTCCATCACCAAATGACAGAGCCCTACAGAGAGTGGAACAATAGTCGATGCATGTAGGTGATCTCAAGATGGCAATTTAATTTGCCGGAACTAGTTGTCTGCACACTGACATTAACCGTATCTGCCGGCCCGTTTACATTTTCGCACGCGACGACCTGAATGGCTAACTTCGATGCTAATTAACTCGGCAATGACGCAACGTACCGAATTTTTTACCAGCAATTATTTCTCTGCAACACCCTAACACGTTTTTCAAACTGTTTTCGACCACGCTGCACACATTTATTTCGATCTAGACAAATAAACATATCCAGCAGGAAGATTAAATGGTTCAAATGGCTCTGAGCACTATGCGACTTAACACCTGAGGTCATCAGTGGCATAAGAACTACTTAAATCTAACTAACCTAAGGACATCTCACACATCCAAGCCCGAGGCAGGATTCAAACCTGCGACCGTAGCAGCAGCGCGGTTCCAGACTGGAACGCCTAGAAGCGCTCGGCCACGACGGTCGGCTCAGGAAGATTATATTATTCATATTCAGAGATCGCTCTCCTGCTGAGAGGGCAGGGAACCGTGAGATGATATGGATTGAGAATAACTACAGAAACGGCTACGACAAGTAAGATTAGGGCAAACTTGATATCAAACTTGGGCACGATGCAGAGGACAAAATGTGGGAATTCTACTACTTGGGAACAAAATAATCCATGACGGACGAAGCACGGAAGACAGAAAAAGCACAGACAAAGAGGGCACTGGAGAGCAAAGGAAGCCTTCCAATATGAAACGTCGGGCTTAATATCAGGAAGAAATTTCTCAGACGTACGTCTGGAGCACAGCGTTGTTTGGTGGTGCACTATGGACCGCGGGAAAACCGGAAAAGATGAAAATCGAAGCGTTGGAGATGGGGTGCTACTGAAGAATGTTGAAAATTAGATGGACCGATAAGGCAGAGAATGAGGAGGTTCTCCGCAGAATAGGCGAAGAGGGGAACATATGGAAAAACTGACAAGGTGAAGGGACAGGCCGATGGGATGCATGGAAAGACATCGGGGAATACCTTTCTTGGTGGTAGAGGCAGCTGTGGAGGGTAAAACCTGTAGAGGAAGACAGAGACTGGATGGAATACGTCCAACAAATAACTGAGGATGTAGGGTGCCACTCCGAGATGGCGAGATGAAGAGTTTGGCACAGGAGAGAAATTCGTGGCGAACTAAGAAAAAAAGGGGGATATAGAGAGATGGTGATACACACGTCTGTGATTCGGATGGAAGATGGCAGGATAGATTCTGTGGCTGATAAATGAAATTGTATGAAGAGTCGGTAAGCGAGAAATGTTCATTGAGGCGCTTAGGTGTGTTTTCATAAGTCTCGAATGTTATCGGATATTATAATAGCGTAGGCTTCAGCGGCCAGAGTCAGTCAACATAAAGGTTTTCTGGGTGTGGTACCGCGTCATAGTGTATAAGACTACCGCTGCTGGAGAAAAACCAACGTTTCGGCCAAGACCCAGAAGAAGGCCGCTGCATCCGTGGCCGAAACGTTGGTTTTTCTCCAACAGCAGTAGTTTTATACATTATGACCCGGTACCATACCCAGAACACCTTTATGTTGTTATCGGATATTGTTATGAAACTGTTGTATTTACCACTTTAGGGATTTGATTTAAACTGTCCGAATCGCTTCGTGCAATTTCAAGTATTCCTCGCACCTCTCGTGCATCCAATAGAATTAAGGGCCAACAGAAAACCCGCTGTTGGTATGCTACCGGCCAGACAAATCAGCTCGGCGGGTCTGCCGCATTTTCAGGAGTATGCCGCAGACAGGCAGCACGCTAAAAGCCATCCTAATGGCGAGGGCTCAGTACGAAAGCGACAATGGTAAACGAACAATATACGATTTAAATATTCCTTCAGATTGGTGGTTGGTATCGGTTTCACTATTTGTCTTAAGATTCAACCGTCTTTATCTATTGATAAAAGAATGCGGACTGTGTCTGTTTAGTGTACGGGCAAAAAAAAAAAATCCTTTTTGCTTCTTTTTCGCCTTTCTCATATTTGGTTCACTCTTCGCCCGTACTTGTAAATGCGAAAGTAACTCCTTCTGTCACCATTTCACATTCACCCCATGAGCGAATTACGATGAAATTTGGTATGGAGGTAGCCTTAACCACGAGGAAGAACACAGCCAACTTTGAAAGCAGTTTACTACGACATATTTTTTGATTTGAAGAATATTATGTGAGTAGGCAAAATATTTACTCTTTGACAAAGCTATTTACTCTTTGACTTTTGGACTATCGTATTTGCGGCAATGAATTTATTGGTTGGTGTGTTCTATTTCATACGATTCAATGCAATGAATTTAATGCTTATGTTGGTCTGGTGCATAAGTTCACAGTGCTTTTCCATAAGTTAAACAAACAAAACAGATATGCATGAGAGACACTTCAGTGCTCAATAATATGTTCCTCTTCAGTGTTTATAATCCTGCTAACTCTGGGGTAACTTTCATAACCCTCGACTAGGAGTTACGTCATTTAGAGTCGATGAACTCATCGAGCCATCATCGGAGTGCATTCTCAGCCGGAAGGCTCTACCTTAGAGTGCGGAAGAGGTGAAAATTTGAGGGCGCAAGATCAAGTGAATATGGTGTGTCCAGAATGAGTTCCCAACCCAACTCCTTTACAGTCTTCATTTTCAGTCGAGCAGAATGTGGGCGGACGTTATCCTGAAGTAGCATCACTTCCTGCTTCAGCATATAGAGAAAATAACAGCCGTCCTGTCACACTTCCTTGGAGCACTCTTGTCGATTCTCTTGTCTCTGTTGAACTGGGGTCTGTCACTTAAGAAGTCTTGGAGCCAGTCACGTGTCTCGGTTAACAACCTGCAGAGGAGCACCGTGGCAAACGCTTTCCGGAAATCTAAAAACACAGAATCAGCCCGTCGTACCTCGTCCGTGGTTCGCAGCATCTCGTGTCAGAAAAGGGCAGGCCGGGTCTGGCATGGGCGGTGCTTTCTGAAACCGTGCTCATTTGTGGACATAAGCTGTACTACTTCAAGGAATTTTTGTATTCTAACTGGGAAAATGTTCGAAAATTTTGCAGCTACCCAGTGTTAAGGGTACTGGGGAGTAATTTTGCGACTCCGTTCCTTTATCGTTATACGCAGGAGTCACCTGCTCTTTTTTATTTTTTCAATTCGCTTGGGACAATGAACTGGGCGAAAGATTCGCGATAAATGCGAGGTAAGTAAGGGGCCAGTGCCTTAGAGTACTCTTTGAAAACCAAACTGGGATCCTATCCGGACCTAGCGACTCAATTGTTTTCCACTGTTTCGGTTTCCTTCTCTATGCCAGGGATGGCTACTGCTATAGGACAGTCTGTGCGGCTGCCAAAGGACGGCATGTTTATACAGTCTTCCTGCGTGAATGGTTTTAAAAAAACTTGAACTCTGCTTTTGTTCTCTTCTACTTCCATACCACACTGGTCAACGAGTGACGGTATGTGTCAACTCCATTACACATACACATACACTACTGGTCATTAAAATTGCTACTCCAAGAAAAAATACAGATGATAAGCGGGTATTCATTGGACAAATATAATAAAACTAACATGTGATTACATTTTCACGCAATCTGGGTGCATAGACCCTGAGAAATCAGTACCCAGAACAACCACCTCTGGCCGTAATAACGGCCTTGATACGCCTGGGCATTGAGTCAAACAGAGCTTGGATGGCGTGTACAGGTACAGCTGCCCATGCAGCTTCAACACGATACCACAGTTCATCAAGAGGAGTGACTGGCGTATTGTGACGAGCCAGTTGCTCGGCCACCACTGACCAGACGTTTTCAATTGGTGAGAGATCTGGAGAATCTGCTGGCCAGGGCAGCAGTCGAACATTTTCTGTATCCCGAAAGGCCCCTACAGGACCTGCAACATGCGGTCGTGCATCATCCTGCTGAAATGTAGGGTTTCGAGGTGATCGAATGAAGGGTAGAGCCACGGGTCGTAACACATCTGAAATGTAACGTCCGCTGTTGAGCCGTCAATGCGAACAACAGGTGACCGAGACGTGTAACCAATGGCACCCCATACCATCACGCCGGGTGATACGCCAGTATGTTGATGACGAATACACGCTTCCAGTGTGCGTTCACCGCGATGTTGTCAAACACGGATGCGACCATCGTGATGCTGTAAACAGAACCTGGCTTCATCCGAAAAAATGTTTTGCGATTCGTGCACCCAGCTTCGTCGTCGAGTATACCATCGCAGGCGCTCCTCTCTGTGATGCAGCATCAAGGGTAACCGCATCCATGATCTCCGAGCTGATAGTCCACGCTGCTGCAAACATCGACGAACTGTTCGTGCAGATGGTTGTCATCTTGCAAACGTCCCCATCTGTTGACTCAGGGATCGAGACGTGGCTGCACGATCCATTACAGCCATGCGGATAAGATGCCTGTCATCTCGACTGCTAGTGATACGAGGCCGTTGGGATCCTGCACGGCGTTCCGTATTACCCTCCTGAACCCACCGATTCCATATTCTGCTAACAGTCATTGGATCTCGACCAACGCGAGCAGCAATGTCGCGATACAATAAACCCCAATCGCGATAGGCTACAAACCGACCCTTATCAAAGTTTTAATATCTTCAGAGGATACGCTCAGATACTCTGCAATTCCGTGGTGTATGAAGCACAAAATGTCGTTTGTGAGTAAAATATCTTCTTGATTGAACAAAGGAACTCAAATGTCGGTGAACCATATTCCTAAATTTAATTGATACTTCTTCTCTTGAATGAATTCGAAAATGTTCAGGACAGCCGATTCTGCACTTGCGACAACTGAGCTAGAAGCTGCCATTTAAGAGAATATTTTTATATGTATTTGTAAAAATTAATAAAACTTTCAACTTCTTTTTTATGCATGAAGAAGTACACGCTGGTAACTTTGGTGTGGTAGCGCCATTTCACTACTATCGAAATTGTCGTAAGTCTGTAGGTATGCGGTATAGAAGATTCATTTGGTAGTTATAGAACTACTATATGTAAATGGAATAACAAGAATATAAGGTGGTTCTATAAAAGAGCGACTACTAGAAATAACAGAGAAGTATTCCATTTATTGGAAAAATATGCTGATATTAAATTTCACCTCAGCAATAACAACAGCGATATTTCAATTTCAAATAAAAGACGGCTACATAAAAATGAAATATATGGTCATCGTTGCCCAGAGGATCTGCACGGAAAAGGAAATGTGTTAGGCCACGAATTTTTTCCAAATAAGAAGAATTATCTGATAGAAATACGCATGGACGATGATGAGTAATGGTACTCAGAAATTAACAAAAAGACACCAAAGCATCTGACGAATTTATCTAAAGTCTTAGTTCACGAAACTGGCCACTCGTATCATTCAGGTGTTTATGAATCAATAATGTATCCATACTGTAATGGCTCACACATGTAATTATTTCAAGATGGTATTGATGCTATCCAAAGTTTGTATGGAATAACACAGCCAACGATACCGACTCAGCCACCATCAACACAGCCTTCTACACCAAATGAACGATTTGAGTCATTGTGTCAAATGAAAAAGTTCCATCACTTACTTTTTGTAAACGGGGTTCTATATATTTTTCACAGGAACTGGGTTTCAATAGGTGATAACAAGCCACAATTGCTGACCAGTTGGTTAACATTCTTACCCCAAAATATGCAAAAAAATTGATGTAGTACATCAAAGACCAAGTAGTGAAGTTGAGTTATTTGTTGGCAATACGATCTATATGACGAATTTACACATATTGTAATTAATTCCGGGGTATACAAAATCAGTATCCAGTACAGGATTACGTACAAACTTTCTATTAAATGGTGTGGTCAACACTTCTTCAGGAACAACGTTTTATATTTTGTAATTAACTTTTCTATGCGGAATTAGATGAGTGTAGTTTTACATATAAATTGCGAGGAGTTATAGATAGAGAATTTCCAAGATTTCCAACTAAAATGACTTCTGGTTTTAGGTACATTAATGGGTTGTTGTATTTTTTCATGGATGATACTTTCTACGAATATAATGAATTCACAACAAAAGTTTTCAGAGCTAGCGCAAGTCATCTGTTTTTGTTTGGTGTTGAATGTAGGGAATTGGTTCCTATGGAAATAAATATTCTGAAAGATACAGTGCAGAAATTGGAAAATTTTACTTTCTTCTAATGAATTTTTCCTACACAGATGGAAGCGCAGACGCACTCTGAATACAGTTCTAAGCCTGGACGCAGTCCTAAGACTGGTGCCGCTGAAGAATGCTCTGACAGTCGCACCAAACTGTGTAAACACTGCAGTACTGAGCAATCAACTCATAGTTTTCGCACACAGAAATACATGAAAGATGGTCATAGACCAATGTGTAGACAGTGTCCAAATAAATTTCATGTAAAAAGTTACAATGAAAACCGAATTACTTGTGTATGTGGAAAAAACATTGCTAAATATTACTTTTAAGAGCATTTACGGCGAACTGCTAGTGCAGAACGTTCGAAAGTATTGTTGTGGATGGAAACAGATAAGGCATCTGTTGAAGCACCTGCAGCGTGTATTGGTTGTCAAGAAATTAAAGATTTAAGTTGTTTCTGCAGAAACCCTTCACATAAAGATAAACATGATAGTAGACATAAAAATGATGTATATTAGAAAATATGAAAAATAAAAGGCAAAATAAGAATCGAGTCTGCACGTCTATTGTTTCTTATTTCCTTTAAAAGGCAGCCAAATGGAAATGCTGTCTGAAGACCACCGATTAAGAGTTGCTCAACTTTACGATTTTTGGAGAGGTCAAATGGAGAACCTCACAGTCGTTCAACTTCGCGATTACTGTCAGAGGAATAATTCAAGTGGGTATAAGAAATTAAATAAAGCTGATCTAATTAGCTTTATTATTAGACATCGACGACAACAGACGCGGCAGCCAGACCGACAGATCAATCTTCGGAAGCGATTACCTTTTTCTAAAATTGGAAGCGATGATGACATTTTCGATACTAACGTCTGTACTAATGATGAAAAATTGTTCCCCTTCCGTACGAATTTATTTGAGAAGCCGAGAGACAGGAACACGGTTAGAGACTATGTCGTCGATACGGTGTTTGCGAACAGGCAGCAAGCCATAAATTTTGAGAACATCAACACGATTGAGCCTGGTCACTTCTTGCACGCAGTGAAGTCAAAAATTATGCGAATTGTCAAGCATCATCTTAGAATACATCGCGGATTGAAAGTTAATTTTAAACTTTTTTGTGAGTACCAGATGCAAGCAGACGGAAATGTTATGGAATTTCAGTTCCAGACAGAAAACTACAGAGTTACAAATGAAGAAGAGCTAGCTAAAAAATTTAGGCTCGCTAGACGAAATGTCTTGTCAAAAATGGATAATTTTCAAGTTCGCGAATCGGAATGGTCACTAAACAGAATTATTGGACTTCAGTTAGGAATAAACAGATATGTTCCATTGGGAGGATCATCCTACATCGAGTTACCAGATAAAATCAAAAATAAAACAGCATGCATCAACGTAAAAAATAATGATCAGGAGTGTTTTCTGTGGGCTATAAAATCTGCGCTGTATCCTGTAGATAAAAATTCAGAAAGGGTAACCAAATATAAAAGTGTTGGACTTGATGTGGTTCAGAAGCTTGAGAATGTTCAATTTCCTGTACTGGTTGATCATATTCCGGAAATCCAGAGCAGAATCGACGTATCCATCAAGGTCTATTCGTTTGATGACAACTATCAAGCGTACCCACTGAAAATTACGAAAAGTAAGAGAGAAATATGTAAATCTGCTGTATTTGAAGGAAGGAAATAATTCACACTATTCTTACATACTAAATCTATCTCGGCTTGTCTCGAATCAAATCAATAAACATGAAGAAGCAAAATTTATATATGACATGTGCTTGCTTCACTTCAACAGCAAGCAGAGATTGGATGAACACACATCAAATTGTTTAGTTAACAAGCCACTAAAAGTGGAAATGCCGAAAAAAGGGTTATATGTTAGTTTTGAAAATTATCGAAATACACAGAAAGTCCCATTCGTAATTTATGCCGATTTTGGAAGTTTGCTGTTTAAGATGGACAGTTTCCAGCCAAATCTGGAAACATGAGCCATGTGGATTCTGCTACTACACCAGACACGTGAATGGACACTATAAAGACCCCTTCGTGTACAGAGGGCCGAACTGCCATAAAAAGTTTACAAAATGCATGAAGCAAGAGGTCAAAGAGACTGGAAGAATTTACTGTGAAGCTGAAGAAATGAGTACATTGACTGCTGAAGAACGAAGAGGACACAGTCACGTTGATTAAATATTTGGGCGTAACATTGCAGGGCGATATGAAGTGGGACAAGCATGTAATGGCAGTTGTGGGGAAGGCGGATAGTCGTCTTCGATTCATTGGTAGAATTTTGGGAAGATGTGGTTCATCTGTAAAGGTGACCGCTTATAAAACACTAATACGAACTATTCTTGAGTACTGCTCGAGCGTTTGGGATCCCTATCAGGTCGGATTGAGGGAGGACTTAAAAGCAATTCACAGGCGGGCTGCTAGATTTGTTACTGGTAGGTTTGATCATCACGCGAGTGTTACGGAAATGCTTCGGGAACTCGGGTGGGAGTCTCTAGAGGAAAGGAGGCGTTCTTTTCGTGAATCGCTACTGAGGAAATTTAGAGAACCAGCATTTGAGGCTGAGTGCAGTGCAATTTTACTGGCGCCAACTTACATTTCGCGGAGAGACCACAAAGATAAGATAAGAGAGATTAGGGCTCGTACAGAGGCATATAGGCAGTCATTTTTCCCTCGTTCTGTTTGGGAGTGGAACAGGGAGAGAAGATGCTAGTCGTGGTACGAGGTACCCTCCGCCACGCACGGTATGGTGGATTGCGGAGTATGTATGTAGATGTAGATGTAGAATCTACAGCTTGTACACTGTGCGCATGCCACTACACGAGAAAAAATGAAAAAGGTCCGTCATCATGATCATTTGACTGGAAAATACGTCGGTCCATTGTGCAACAGTCGCAATCTTCAGCTGACACATCCGAAGTTTGTACCGATTTATTTGGATAGTTTGCCCGGGTACGAATCGCATCTCTTTGTGAAAGAACTTGGGTATAATAAGAAAAAGATAGATTTAATACCCAACAATGAGGACAGATACATCAGTTTTGGGTAGAGAACAGCTAATTTGAAGATGAGATTTACTGACACATTTAAATTTATGGCTTTGTCACTTCACAAACTTTCATCGAATTTGACTAAAATGGCTCTGAGCACTATGGGACTCAACTGCTGAGGTCATCAGTCCACTAGAACTTAGAGCTACTTAAATCTAACTAACCTAAGGACAACACACACATCCATGCCCGAGGCAGGATTCGAACCTGCGACCGTACGGTCGCGCGGTTCCAGACTGTAGCGCCAGAACCACTCGGCCACCAGCGGCCGGCGAATTTGACTACACAACAACTGAAAAACATCAGACAAATCCTTCCCAGAAGAACACAGCGATCAGAAAAGATGTACAGCCATACGATTATATGGACTCTTGGAAGAAATTTGAAGATATACAATTACCACCAAAAGAAGAGCTTTACAACAAATTGAACGACTGTGAAATATGTGATGAAGATTACAAACACGCAAAAATGGTCTGGGAAAAATTTGGCACGAAAAATCTTGGCGAATATCATGATCTGTATCTGAAAACTGATGTGCTGTTACTGGCTGATGTCTTGTAGAATTTCAGGAAACATTGTATGACAGCCTATGATTTGGATCCATCTTGGTATTACACAGCTTCTGGTGTGTCGTGGGATGCTATGTTGGAAACGACCCAGCAGCCGCTTGACTTGCTACATGACTATGACATGATTTTGATGGCCGAAAAGGGGATGCGACGAGGAACATCACAGTGTTGCAAAAGATATGTCGAGGCGAACGACAAGTATACGAAGGACTTTGATGCTGACAAGACATCAGATTATCTGACATACTTGGACGCAAACAGTCTGTATGGTTGGGGTATGAGTCAATATCTGCCTTATGGGGAATTCGAGTGGGATGATCCAGAAAGCTTTGATTTTGCAAAAATAAGCGAGATGTCAAACACTTCTCAAGAGGGAAACATATTCCAAGCAGCTCTGGAATATCCGAAGGAGCTGCACGATTTACATAAAGATTTACCACTCGCTCCTGAAAATAAAATTGTTCGTGGAACTAAAGAAAGCAAATTGTTGCCTACACTGAATGACAAACAGAAATATGTGGCTCACTATAGAAATCTCAAACAGTGCCTCTCTCTGGGGATGAAACTCACAAAAATAGACAGAGTATGAAAATTTGAGCAGTCTGACTAGTTGAAGCAATATATAAATTATAGAGTAGACATAAAATTAGTATCAGATGCAGAAAAATGTGATAAACCTATAGCAAAGTTAATCATTAAAGGTAGAACTGTATTTAATGAAAATCTTGCTTCTATCACATTGAATAAGCCCGTGTTGGAATGACCATACTCGATCTGTGTAAAGAACTGATGTGTGACTTTCACTACAGCACAATGAAGCCAAAGTGTGGGGAAAATACTGAGCTGTGCTACCAAGACATGGACAGCTACATATACAACATTCAGACTGAAGACTTCTACGAGGACATAAAATCGATAATTGATTACTTTGATACGAGTGATTATCCAGTAGATAATATTTGTGGTCTTCCACAAGTAAACAAGAAAGTTTTAGGAAAAATGAAGGATGAGTGCAATGGAAAAGTAATGGAAGAGTTCTGTGGCCTAGGGGCGAAGATGTACGCTTATGATGATGATAAAAGTATAGAAAAAGTCTAAACGAGTCAAGAAATTTGTGGTCAAAAATAGAATCAGCTTGGAAGAGAAGGATTAACATGATTCGAAGTGAAAGACACGAAATCTACTCAGTTGAAATAAACAAGAAGGCGCTAAGCCCACATCACAACAGAAGACATGTCCTGGGAAATCGAACAGATCCACTGACGTACGGACACTACGCAGTCTGAGACGCATTATTGTCACCTTCTTCATAATCAGTATGGTGAACAAATTCATTATCATCGAATTCATCTTCTGATCAAAAAATGACTATAATTCAGGTCTGTTGCATATCATTTCTGCGAACTCTTCAACAGTAAAAGTATTGTCATCTTCATGATCGACCTCTTCTTCAGGTCTGTTTTCTAGCTCTTCAACAGTGTCGTTGTTGTTTTCTGAGTCCATTTATAACATACGAAAATATTCTATATTGAAAAATTTTCTGCGTAAAATGGAGACTCTCATCAAGAAGCTCAACAACGCAAGCAGCTCGAAAGAGATTAAAAAACTAAGTGAGCTACAGGTAGGCGTTCTGTATAACGTTACTGGATGTGAACGTTTTAAACACTAGATACAGAGAAGGAACTTGCATAGGGCTTAATAATGACTTTAAAATTATTTTGTCAGACAGATATGCTAAATTAATTACTAACTGGGACGTTCAATATTTTGAAGCTGGACAGATGGAAATGAGATATAAGGGGACGAAGAGGCTTAAAATTAAAGACAATGAATTTCATGATATGGAATTCAGTATGTGAAACTTTTTCCTACATCCGCCACTGCGGCAGACCTTTCTGGGCTCTTCGAAAGTCTTTCTTGAATTTTCATTTTGCGGGTGCGTTGGGGTTGCTGACAGAATTATACACGGAAATTGTCTAAGAGTGCGCTCAACCTACCCATTTACTACTACAAAAATAGCAGATTTTTTTAGTAACGGCTTTTCACCGCTATTGAAATTTTCATATGTCTTACGATATTTATCTGTAGTGTGTTGACGGATTGCTTCCGTGATGCGCTGACGTACAGAAGGCAGAGGCCTGAAGCTCAGTGGAGGACTAAGTGGAAGGCGTTCCATAGGAGGTGTTTTGCACTTTTTTTCTTACATTCACCGAGTCATTTACTGTTGTTCACCATTATTTTCTTACGAGCACCATGATGACAAATTTGGTGAGTCAGACCTCAAAATGATGGAGTAGTAGGATGTTTCGGTAGGTTGTGGCTAAATTTTGGCGAAATAGCGAGCGGAGTGAGTGAGCTAGTGAGACAAAAGTGAGACAGAACCCACCGAAACATCCTACAAGACGACGACCCATGTGGAAGTCATAGACTGATGTATGTGTAACGTATGTGAAAAAGTAGAAGAACTTAGCCATGCTGCTGGAGCGAGTACCGTTACACAAGACTGACGTAACGTACAAGAGTGCTAACAGGATTCCAGTTCAGTACTTGTTCATTGATAAAATCGAACGCGCTTCAAAACAGCAAAACGACGGAATGGTGTGGTATCAATTTTTTACTTTTTAAATACAGAGGGAAATCCGGCATCTAAAACTGCGTATCGAGAACGGATGTGAAACTGTTTACGTGACGAATCAGAAGCGGTACTCGGAGATCGGTTTACGAAAAACAGATTTCCTAGCCACATGTAGAACTGTTAAAGTACGCTTCATATTCTCTTAAGCACAATAAAAGCGAATATTAACATATAATTCCTTTTACACGCGAGGACGGAAAGCCATAGCCTGTTAGCATGAAAGAAGGTGAAAGAAAGTAACTGGTAAGGTGTAAGGCGGCAACGGTCTTGCCCCTTACACGAGTCCATTTAACGTGACTGTAGTCACTTTGCGAGCACTTCAGGTCAATAAAAACTACTGACGGCGACGCAATCGCTTTGTAGATAAGTAGTTGTTGTTTGTTGGAGTAATACTCTCGATTGCGGTGTATGAAATATCTGCATGCCAATACAGGGAGCATTACGCGATTTTGTAACTGTGTGATTTTGCCTCAATGCATTTGACGAGTTAACTCTGGCCAAGGCACCTGGGAAGATCCACAGCTACGGGCAACAACGAATTTTCCGGATTTTTTTTCCCCCAAGGCACCACTTCAGAGTTGGCCGCAGAATTTGCCGCCGGCGGCAGCGGAACGGGCTGGGGATCCGTGCAGTGCGGCCAGCCGCGTGTCGGCCCCGGGGAAGCGGGTGCTCCTCTGGTTCAGAGGCTGGCAGCGATCTGTAGGGGCCTGCTGGCTCCGGCTTTCGTTCTGAGAGGACGTCAGCCGTGCCAGCTCTCTGCCGAGGGGCAGACTGTCGCAATTCGAGAAGCTGGCGGACAGCTGCCTGTTGTCCAAGTATTGCGGGAGCGTAGCTTGCGACTCCACGGCCGCGCCGTCGCCCGCCGCATATGGCAGCAGCAGCGGCTGTACCGTGAGGTCGCTCCCGCTTCGGCCTGCGTTAGGAGTAGCGTTAAATAGCTGGACCATGTGCAACTGCTGCTCCCACTCGGGTTTCACGATACTTTGGCGAGTAGTGATCCTTCTTATTTTACGTTTAGTGTCGATGTCAGGCGGTCAGCCAATTTGTAAGAGATCGCGTTTTGTACTGATTTTGACACAATTCACTGCCAATCCCAGCGAGGAGGGTATTTAGTAAACGGTTCATTTTTAGTTTTGTTTCTTTTATTCAGCGTTTGTCTGAAATTCATTATACATTTATAGTGATTCAGTACAGCATTAGTTTCCGCAATTTGATCGTTAATTCACCCTTTTGCTTTATTTTATTTCTCTTTTAATTGGCTGATATGATTGAACCCCCTAACTGTTCGTTAAGGTTTATGTTGTGAATTAAAAATAGGTGTCATTTATCGTCAACACTATCACCGCAGATTAATTAGGGGTGACAGGGCGACATTTAAATCTAGCTTTATCCATTCTTGCGTACATTTCCACTCCCGATTTCTTTGCAAGTTGTTTGCCAGGGGCGAACACACACAAAATCCAGACACGCAACAGGTGCGGTGTTACAAAGGACAAGCCTGCCTCGTCAGAGAGACAGGCGGCTGCGATTTCAAATCCGCCTGCACGCTGCACCAGAGAGTGTCGTACAACTCGAGATGAATCTCTCTAGCCGTTACACATCCTCGTAACCGTCGAGCGTAAATAGTTACACCTCTTGCCACGCAACGCGTGTCATCCAGGTGAGCATAATAAAACAGTCTCACATGCGTTAACTGGCGCGTATAAAAATGTTTTGACGGTATTTTTTGACAGTTTCTATACGCGTTTTCTGGAAGATTTTCTCGCACAATCTCCTCCTCCTCCTCAGAAGTTTAGGGTAGCATGAGCTGGAGCCGGCTGTGACAGAAGCCCACCCACGAATGTGTGGAGTGCCAAACAGTACTGTTCGGATGCATTAAAATGGTACAACTGGCCAGCGACTAGCAGTGTGATTCACATGTGGGAATGGATACACATCTCGTAATTAGCAGGCGACGCGTCGTTCTGCTGTGGGCAGATTTTTAAAAAAAATCCGTTTTCATTTACGTCAGAAAACCGCCATTACTCGCGGGAGAGTTAAGGCCGGTTCCCACTAGGGCTGCCGAGCGGCAGGGAATCGGTTGCCATGGAAACGCCGGCTGCGCGTCGCGGTTTGCCCACGTGGAACAACTGCCGCGCTGCAGGTCCGCGCCGCCAATCACAGAACGCGCTGAGCGTGACGTCAGCTACAGGACCCCCGGCTACACGAATACGAACTTTCGACGAAGCGGTGTCGCGGGCGAGGCGGCAGCTGTGAGATGCTGGTAGTTTCCACCAATGTTTGCCTATCGAAGCCGCAGGGTGCAAACGATAGATCCCGAACGTGCGATTCTAAATCGATCACGCGACTGTGTTGGCGGGCGTTATGAGGATGTTTCTAGTGGTCGCTACAGCCACGACAAAAGACCGTTACTACAATAGTTGTAATTACAAAGGAAACGACTGACCTCACTCGTCGTCGACGTTTTCGTCATGAGAAAGTCCATTTGATGTGTATGGTACCGGAAACATTCCCGTTTTGCCTCACCTGCGTAGAGCTGCCAGGACACGCAAAAACATGGGTAGAGTGTCACATTTCCGACGAAAATTCAAACAAATTTCTACATTGCATAGGCATGGAATTAGATTCATCCACTTGAGGCAGAAGAAACGTCTACAATACCGGACATCCCACTCACTACCGTCATAAATCGTTTGGGTTTTCCCAACATCTCACAAACAATTTATCATAAAGCCTGCCACCACAGTCGTGTGATCGATTTATATTCGCACATTCGATATATATCGTTTGCACACTGCGGCTTCGATTGACAAACATTCTTGGAAATTACCGAAATACTTATCATCCGATTCCAAGGAAACTATTCGGTGAACAAATTTGATTCTCCAGCATCTTACAGACTGATATCTTCTCTCGATAGGGGTCTGAATTTGTTTCCGTTATTCGTCGTGGTTACCTGCTGTATCGCATTTACGTAAACCATTACACGAAATTTTAATGAGCGTGCAGAGGTAAAAACGCATTGCGTGGACTTTGCATATAGTCCATTTTAGGTAATACATTATTCCGCATGAAATTTAGTCAACAAATTGAAGTTGTTTTTAAAGTCGAGCAGAACGATTGCTATCACCGTTCTCGACATACTGAACGATATGTCGGCGGACGGATTCGTGGTGTATCAGTCCCAAATTTCGTAAACGGTTCAAGAAATCGAAACGTGTCTTTTTTCTCAAATGTGAACTTATAAAGCATCATGTACTTCGTCGCATGATAAATATCCAAAATCTATTTATCTACCGAGATGTCAAAGTAACTACAGTTTTCTCAGAATGGATTGATGAGTTTTTTTAAACGTCATTTAATAGCATGTGAAATGAAAATTATAATGAAATGGGACACGTTAATATTTACAATATGCTGTATGGACCTACAGAAGCTAAGCCGAAACTAATTTGATGGTATGTCAAAAGATGTAATTTGCTAAGTGTCTACAGCTATTGATTATTATTTCCTTTGGAAAGTAACAAACACTTTTTTTCTTGTTGCAGTATACTTTATTTGTTCAAGACGCGTTTCGTCTTTTACTTCAAGGCAACTTCGGTGGAATCTAGAATGATTCAATTTCGTTTTGATATGTGATACTTATAGATTATAAAACAGTTCACATCTTTTTTTTACGTGAATAAGTGATTACTTACAGCTAATAGAGTTGTTGGCAGACACCTGCGTTTGCTCTCACCTGGACGCCTCGTTTTGACGTTCGCTCGTTTTTCGTCTGTCACTAGCTGTAGACATTTCACCGAAAACTGTCATTCAAAGTCGTAACTATAGTGTGTTCACTTCATGTCTCTTCCTGTTCGGTTTGTTTATTACATGTTGCCAACCTAACGAATTACATGCTGGAAACTAATGTTTGTTTATTTCTGTTCTGTAGGAGAGTTATACAAAGTTGAAAGTGAATACAATAGTTGTCAGAGAGTGGTTGAAACATTTGGTGTCCAGCTGATTTCAGTTTTGGTTTAAATGTTTTGTGGAGGAGTTCACGTAAGAGTAAAATCCCTGCTTACATTAACAGATAAAATACTAGAAAAAACATTTCAAAGGATGAATATTAGCATCCAACCCCTTTGTCGTCATTCTTACATGAACCCCTCCACAAAATATTTAAACCAAAACTCGAAGCAGCTGAAAACGAAAACTCTCTTCTACGCTCTCGCAGATATTACATTCACATTCAACTTTCTACAACTTGGTGCTATTTTTAATGTATTTATTTTTTCATTAAATTATTACTCTCTTGTGAAGATTTAGAAATCTGTTGTCAGTTTTGCACCACTTCTTGGCGGGGAGAGCAAAGACTTTTCAAAAACTTAAGTACTGTATGTGACAGTTTATATGTCAGCTGAAATCGTTTGCAGAAGGCGTAGCGTTCTCAAGATTAACAACAGAATTCGCATTGCCACTTAATTTATTTGTGTCGTGATCATGTTCGATCACGACCAGATTCGAGACATAGCAACAACGAACAGAGAAACCTAAGGGACCAGACAGAGCTGGAAATTTTCTTTCCTATACTACACCACACGTTAAAAGAAATTGGATTTAAATCACAAACAAGGTAAATGACAATGAGCCTCCTGCCTTAACTACGACGTTTGCCGACATGCAGTCGGTCCCTGGTAGCTGTAAGAAAACTATAAAAATACCGATAATTCTGTTGCCATTAATAGGACATGGATAGCTTAGAAATACTTTAAGTAATTAGCAGGCACTACAGCATTTGAGAGAACAATAACCAATCTAATTACCTTAGTCAATATTTCTAACAATAGGCTCCTTACATTTCAATTTTATATCATGCTGGCTGTTTCTTTAAATAAAGTCCTTTAGCATTTTCGACATTTCATCTTAGCTGCACACACAAACTCTCACAATAGTAATATTTTATAATAACTAATTAGTGATTGCGGACCACGCCATATACGCGTCCGCCGTCTTTAAAAAATATATCAGGACTGTGGTAACAGGAGAGGATTACAATTCTTCAGCTGTCAAAAAATAAGAAACACAAAAGATCTCTATCCATACAATTTATGAACAACTCGTATTCCGCGCCGTGGCGCGTAAGATATTCTTTGAAATATCAGGTGGTCGCTGCTCAGCGACGATCTAAGAAATTTTTACACAAATTGTATGGCTTTTAAGAGCCTGCATGGTTAATTATCGAATGTAAGTTTATTTAAGCTGTCGAAACAGATGCTAATATTACACTGCCTCCCATGAGGAGGAGAGGAATACAGGAGGTATTGCTTCCGTCCTCGTGTCACCCGTAATATCAGTGGCATTAAATACATGTCCACTGCTGAAATTGAGTAGTCATATAGTGGTATACACTTGACGTTTCCTCAAGTTACCGTAACAGAGAAAATATTCATTGTTAAGATCATTAGCAAAAATTGTCTGTGTGCAGTTCATCTGCATCTGTGTTTTGGTCACAGGGTTTCTTAACATCTACATCAACATGGAAAGTATTACTATTCACAATAAGGAGCTATATACATTAAGTGGACACGACAGGTATTGAACTACCTGTACAATCCTAAAATGCTTACAAACTATGAAATTGACGTGACATTTTCATTATTCTTTCACACGTTTTCCAAATTTTCAATGTCTCTACAAGCTCGATAGGCTCGTGTTTATTTCATCGCAATATTCTTTCTTATTTTACAAACATTGTACATTGTTCGTGGATCACGCTGTGCCGTAGAACTGTTTGTCATGAATCGCTCACGATGTGAGTCCCTTTTCTACAACTTCACTCAATGCAATTTGCCACTCTCCGTCAAGTCCTGGAATCTGGAACATAAATAGTAAATTCTCTGCATTTGTATTACTTAAAATTATCGGTTTAATTACAATGGGTTCAGGATGGATAAGGATTATTTCTTTCTTTTTTTCATTTCACACTGACTTCTGCTCCTGTTTATGACAGCGGTTAAGGCAAATATCAACCTCGTTCTGACCGTGACCGAAGTTTATTGTAGTCGCGACCATTTTGTTCTTTGCTTAATACAAATCGTTCTCTTTCAGTCTCTAAAATATGATGGTTTCTATGTACATAGAGAACTATGTCCTCCAAAGTAGTATGAAGTCTCAGTTATTGCCGGAGCGAGCCACGCAGACCCGGCCATTACATCCACATCTACATCTACATCTACATGGATACTGTGCAAATCACATTTAAGTGCCTGGCAGAGGGTTCATCCAACCACCTTCACAATTCTCTATTATTCCATTATTGTATAGCGCGCGGAAAGAATGAACACCTATATCTTTCCGTACGAGCTCTGTAAAGTTTCAAATATCCATTATTTCCTCATAGGCCGCCGCGCGGCAATGTTGACAGACCAACACCGGCCAGCATTGCGCGCGCAATCGTCGATTGGTCATGTGTTGTGTTGTCCGCCAATAACGTGGTGCGTTTAAAGCACGTTGTTTGAGGATCGCTGCTGTTGCTTCGCCGACGAAGCCTGGACGAAGTCATCTCGTCATACCACTCGTCAGCTGTCCGTGAAGGACTCACAGGTGAGCGAGAAGAAGTTATTTTGCTGGCTTGCGAGGGCTGCATGGCGAACCATACTTATTCACTGGCCGTTGCACACGTTAAAAATAAAACTGATACACACAAGGTGTGGTATAAAGAGTCGTGACACAGACTCGCTTTTCGATGCACAAAGTTTCACTTTCACTTTGATAGGCGTTCGTGAACTAAACGTCGTCCATCTCACTTTCTCTTTGCAAAAATAACACTTTCACAGAAGGACAACAAAATACCTTGACTAATGATATTTAAATAGTTTGCTTATATATACATACATATATTCTTAGTCTAATGATCACGTCCGGTACAGAACTGCTGTCGATCATTTTCTTACGGCTCCCTCTTGCTTACCAGTTAAAATTTACGTCTTCCACTTAAGACTATTCTTTAGTCTCCTCTTGTAAACTCAGTTACCAGTTTCATTTATTGTTTACTGTCAAATTCTTATTACATTGTTTAATTGTCTCAAACTAATTGCCTTCCTCTTTGAGAACACTCTTCTTTTTATCACTCTTTTCATTTACATGTCCATTTAATTGTGTTTACTGTGCTATTTAAATTGAGGACAGCCTCCAGAGATAGAAACTGCCTCCTTTTGCATGCTGAATACTATTCGCTACAAAATATACGGGCGATGACTAACTAATCGCGCGGTACAAAGACCACAAACTCAATTGCATGCCAAACAAGTGGCTCGACTCTAATTGGCTTCAACGAGCAAAACTTAACTCATCTCGTCGCGAAGCTACACGCTTTTCGTGTGAGTTGCATCGCCCGGACAGTACAAGAAAATCTCTACGAGCTGATACTTGGAATATGATGTTTGAAGGATTATCAGGGGTCTGTATTTTGGATAAGATTTTATAAAGGAACACACAAATCAGATTTAAATAATCTGAACATTATAAAAATTATCATGCTAAACAAGAAACATTTACATGCGAGCGCTTATGCTGCTGTAGCCTGCGGACTCCTGTTATTAATCGCTACATTTGGTCTTGTGGCTGGCATTTCCTAAGTATAATATTTCCATTGAACTTATAATATAGCGTTATCTCTACCCCTTCTTTTACTTGCTACACCTTCGAATTTGCGTCAGCATAACTTATCTGCCACAGACTTTAAAACTCTGTTCCTAATGAAGTTTTCCACATACATTACTTCTTCTAAGCATCGGATCTTGCACATGTTCTTTAGCACATTATAATTTACTCTCCTATTTTTTAGGTAATGTGTCACTCTCATTACGATATCCTCTGTTATTCTTTGATTCTAGTCACGGAAAGTTATGACCCTTTATTTTACACAGGAGTACAACCTGTCCTCCGAGAGACTTTAGTTTCTCAAAAATAAAAAAGTCCTTCATTATAAAACCTGAGAGAACGCCACTGATCAGTCCTTCCTCTTTGATTCATACATACCGGGGGCTGATTACCACACGAGCATGCATCATATACTTACATACTAACTTAAAACTAGTACTTATTTATTATTTCTCGTTCAGCTACAGGCAAAGCGTGATACACTTACAAACATCAACATAAAAATTTAAATTAACATTAACAATGATTTACAATAAAATTTTCAGGGTTTCCAGCCACAAAAGTGCTTGGTCACTTATCACATGTATGTCCATCAGATTTCCTCCCTTAAGTCCGTGTACGTCGCACTCAACTATATGCTGCATGGTTTGACTCTCTCCGCACTCACAATTGGGGTCCTGGGAGAAACCCCACTTTTTCAGCAAATATCCGCACCGACCAACACCTGTCCGCAGACGATTTAGGGTTACCCACACTCTACGTTGGAGTTGGAAGCCTGGAACTCGTTGAGATGGGTCCTCAATAAGGAAACTGTTATTCACTTTGCTTTCCTGCCATTGCTGTTTCCACAGGTTATCGATATCAATCTGTTGTTTGAGTTCTTTCCAGAAGGGATTTCTTGACATCAATCTGTCAGGGGGAGGAGGTAGGTCCCTGAACTTTTCTTTGTACCTCTGGATTGCTCTTTCACGTCTAATCGAGGATGGTTCGATATTGGCAAGGACGGGCAGCCAAGGTTTCGGGGTGGGTCTTACTGTTCCTGTTATGAGCCTCATTGTCTCGTTAAGTTGCACATCAATATATCTGACATGCCTACTGCGGGCCCAGACGGGTGCGCAATATTCCGCTACACTATACAGAAGTGCCAGTGCTGATGTGCGTAGAGTTTCAGTGGAACATCCCCAGGTTGTTCCTGCCAGTTTCATTATGATGTTGTTTCTTGTTTTCATTTTTTGGGCGACTTCGTACAGGTGGCTCTTATATGTGAGAGTGCGATCTAGCTTAACACCCAGATATTTTGGCGTTCTATCGTTTTTCAACAATTTACCTTTTATTTGCACTTTTAGCTCACGATTTGCATCTTTGTTACACAAGTGCATTATTGATGCCACGGATTTAGTCGAATTTACTTTGAGGTGCCAGTTGTCATAATATTGTTGTAGTCGTTTCAGATCCCTGTTTAAAATTTCTTCCAGTTCTTCGAAAGTGTTGGCGTGAGCCGCGATAGCGATGTCATCTGCATACATAAAAGAACGAGATTCCAGGTTTGGGATGTCCGCTATGTATAAATTAAAAAGGCATGGAGCCAGCACAGACCCTTGGGGGAGACCATTTTGTAGTGTCCTGTAGCTGCTTGTTTTCCCATTCAGAGATACCTTGAATCTCCTGTTTATCAACATATTTCTGACTAGATCTATGATCTTCTTGCATTTCACGACTTTTGACAGTTTATACAGTATCCCTTTTGTCCATACGGTGTCGTATGCTGAGGTGAGATCTAATAATACCATGCCCGTTTTCTTTTTGTTTTGGAAACCTCTTTCAATGAAAGTGGTTAGGGCGAGAACTTGGTCGCAACAATCTCTTCCTTTTCGAAAACCGCCTTGCTCTGGGGGAAGAGCAGCTTCTATTTTACTTTCTATTCTGCCTAGGATGACTCGTTCAAACAGCTTGTAAGTGGTGCACAATAAAGATATCGGTCTATAATCTTTAGCATTCTCTCCTGTTTTCCCTGGTTTCTGGATGGCTATGACTTGTGCGTTTTTCCATTGCTTTGGTAACCGGCTGATATCTATGATATTAGAG